>NC_065506.1:15963016-16147066 GCF_006386435.1 Epinephelus moara | reverse complement strand
CAGGGGACAGGGGGGAGGGGGGGGGGAGGGAGGGGGGGGGGGAGACATCAAACAGCGTCCCAATTCAGTTTTGGAGGGGAGGGGGGGCAGAGAGCATGGAAAGTGTGTTAATTTGCAGATGTTTTGGGACAGAGTGGGAGTCCCGTTGAGCCTGCACACACACACACAGGCACACATACACCCACACACATATATATAAATATATATATAAGGGGGGTGAACACGTGGAAGTGAACGGCTTGCAAGTGCAGGGTTAATTGTTACCGCGTCCAGCCAATCCACGTGAATACTACAGCTGAAAACGCCTTTGTGTGTTTACATTGACTCTCGTGCTGAGCATCCCAGTTTAAGGGGGCGGGACAGGCAAGCGCTCGATGCTGTTATTCCTGCAGCTGCACAACATTTCTCCACAACCCAAAAAAAAAAAAAATCCCTCTGTTCTGCATCACAGAGTCCATTTGCAGCATATTGTCAGAGAGAAATAAAATGCTTTCAGAGGGAGCGGAAAGTGCAAACCATTATCAAGCAATCAGCATCCGTGATTAAGGTGGTGCTGGCATGCTGCTTTGACCTTTCAGCGGGCTGATGTGCAGCCTACTTTTTCGGACGTCGATAGCTGGTGGAAAATACTATTTACATGGCAGCTGTATTGTAATGCTGCTCCGTGGGCGGGTTGCAGTCAGGAAGTACAAAGCAGGATAATAGTAGACGCTGAGATCCAGCACGCGTCGTCTTCTCGCCTGTTCTGCCTGTTCTGCTCTCAACCCCCGCTGTCCCCTCTTCCAAATGAGCGGGATCAGTATTCACTTAGTAATTAGTCAGAGATCGATCAGTTCTAATGATAGTTATAATGGTGAAGGCCATGAGAGCGGTTTGGGTTGGAGGGACTTTTAGTTCCAAAAAAAAAAACAAAAACCTATCCAAGTCCAGAATTTAAAGTCCAGGTCTGATTTAAACACAACTTACTGCTTCATGCACTCTTCCTATTATATTTGCACATTTATACAGAAAAAAACTATAAGAGTAAAAGCATTTTAGTGAAATTATGACAACCAAATATTAAAAGGGAATAGCTTTATTCATATTTGCATCTAGATTTCTATCTACTATTATTAAAAACTCTTGAATAGCACCAGTGTTTCTACCAGTGTTTGATCTTATACTATTGTAGCTAAAGTAAATCTAATCATCATTAAAATATAATGCTAAAAAGTTAGTGATATTACTATTATTATCATAATTTCTGGCTGTTTAACCCTTTATTTTGTTGCGTTTTAAACATTTATTTTATTGGAATGAAAATCCAAAATAAGGTCAGACTTCCAGTACCATCGGTGTCATCATAGCAGACTGTCCTGCAGCTTATTATCTGCTAAATGACAGTATTATTATTAAGGCACTGCACCTGCTGTTTGTAACTGATAGTATTTTGTACATAATTGGTAATATTGTGTAATTTTAGATGATGATTTTAAATCCGACACATGCTGTAAGCACACATGTGGCATTGAATTCATAATCACTTCACTCCCAGTAAAAATAATCTATTCACAAGGCAGGCAAATTATGTATGATATGTTAGTCAGTGGCTACAGTTCATGATCTCATTGATCAGCGCAAGCCAAGCGCTCTTGAGGGAGAAATGAGTGTGTGGGCTCAGCAGTGCTTCCTTGTGTGTGCAGCCCTGAAGGTCTCCGTGCACCACCTGTTCCTCCAGCCATCAGTCGCTGGTGCTCAACCTGCTCCTCCTCTTTTCCGGTGTTCCTCTTTGGAGCCCCGATGATCGATTAAAACAATATTTCTGATGTTCACGTTGTTTACGCCTGTCCTCGACCATCCCTGAATGTCAACACTCTGGAGGATGGTTGCCTCGGGACAGATAATCCTGTTCCAAAGCCAGACTGTATGCCCGTTCAAATCATCCTCCACCAAGGCCACTCTGATGTATGCATTATGCCCACTTCATCCCGCATGACATTCAAAGTCACTTTGGGAGCACAAGCGTGCACTTTTAATAAGATTTCACCAATGCATTATATGGATGAGTTTTTCTTATTGG
Organism: Epinephelus moara; assembly: GCF_006386435.1. Taxonomy (NCBI): domain Eukaryota; kingdom Metazoa; phylum Chordata; class Actinopteri; order Perciformes; family Serranidae; genus Epinephelus; species Epinephelus moara. The sequence continues at coordinate 16,145,007 of NC_065506.1, read as the reverse complement.
CCACTCACCTAAACCATGTTCATGCCTCCTGCTGCGTCGACGTGTGATACCTGTAGACCGGAGCAAGAAAGCACAAGAACAAGAAAATGGGATTAGCGTTGTTAACAAAACAGAAGGAGGTATAGTGTATCATGTGCTGTGTCAGTCAAGGAGAACAGCTTAAAACACTGAATGAAGGGCCATTCTGAAACAGAGAAAAGCTTTTGTAGGGGAATTGAAGGTAAAATTAATTACTCGCTTAACTGTGAAAGTTCAGCTGTTTCTCCAAACTGAATTCTGTTGTAAACAACACATCAAGGTCAACACAGCAGTCTTCTGTATCGGTTCACTTCTAACTTTTAAATTAATTGTGATTTAATTTGACAAGCACTCCGATCCCAAGGCCCAGTTATTGTCTGTGCCACACAGACTTCATCAATGTGAAAGGTAATTATTGTACAATAAAGTGCCACGCTGTATTAGTCCTCTTGAAAAAGGCAAGTGAACAAAAGGCAACAACAACAATAATAATAATAATAATAATAATAATAATAATAATGAAAATAATAATAGAGAAAACCCTTTCTTGCTATACTGTTAAACATTTTAGTCCTCATTTACCTAATGATATCGGCTGGAATATAAAACTTAAACTTCATAGTGAAGCTTGTCTTGTGTTCAAGTTTTTCATTTAAGAGCACAGAGCTTAACAATTTGAGCTGGATCAATGCTTGATACTCAAAATCATCTGATCCACCTGGGTTTAAGATTCTGCTAAGTTTATCCAGCATGTAAATACAGACAGAGATAGAACGTAATTCAAAGCTACTTAGCTGCTTCAGCATTCTGGGATGTCAATTTAATATGCAATTTAAAGCGATTAAAAATATTTTTTATATTAAAGGTATACTATGCAGGAGATGTCAGTTACTGACAATCCTATATTCACTCTCGTTTTGGAGCAAGCTTTGTCTTCTTGGTGTTTCGCCTCACTATATTTGCGATTTTCGTAGCTTCCTTTTCGTTAAGTCCCAACTTCACCTGCGTGCTGTGCCAAGGAACGTCCCAAACACAGCAAAATAAGAAGAAAATACGAGAATATGGGCAGAGTGCGGGGTCCCTGCTGATAAATACACTGCCATACACTTCTAGTGGGTCATCAGTGATGAATGAGAGGAATTACTTTCGTATGAGTCTATACAAGTTCTTTACAAATGTCCTGCATAGTATACCTTTAAGGATGGATCACAGATCACCTGACTATGCGATGCCTGTTAGCATCCTGCAGCATTGTAATGGTTTTCCAGTCTGCGACTTTATGGTTTAGCTTCATTTTTACTGTGTCGATAGTGATATTTTGCTGTCTTTAGCAAAAAAACTTTAAAAACCAACTATACCCTACCTGCCCAGTAGAAGGCGACCTACAGACAAAGTTAGTGACTAGCTAAGAATGTACTGGAGCTTCCATACATTTTCCTTAGGAGATAGTGGAGACTAATTTGACTTACATTCATCAGGTGGCCAGAAACTCCAATTAAACGCTAATGCTAATGTGCTAGATGTGTAAATAAACTTGCTAACAAGTTTGCCAGATCAATTTAAAGGGTGATGATATTTTGTGTTCACAAATTGTTTCCTGATGCTGCCAAGGGCCAAACCGTAGGTTTAAAGAACATCTCCAAACACTGAAATGGTTTTCAGATCCCTCTAATACAGTTATATTCATATTTGTCCAAAACACCAAATGGTAAAGAAGTGTTAGCATTAGCATTAGCATTAGGATAAAATTAAATGATCCATAGGACTGTAGTATTATAGCTTAAGACCTTATGCTACTTGTCCAAATGGTTTAATCATTTCTAATGGTTGGTGGTGAGGCTCTCTAGGTTGTTCACATCGTGATGTCATATGAGGGACAGATGTTAGGGTCACCTGACACCCAGCAGAAATCCCTCAGATGACTGCTGAAACATCTTCACAACTTCACACACTCTAACAGTCCAGTGTATAGTTTCATTTTAGCCTGACGTTGCACTGCCTGGATAAATGGGATTAAACTACACAGACGAGTGTTGTAGCTATGAAACTAAAATAAAGAGTAGAGTGGTATAGCGCCTGAGTCAATTCCTCCACCTCCATATAATATAAGGTTCTGCTATTATCTTTTGTCCGCAGTATATGTATTGCACAGTGGTTTAAAAAGTAGTTTATGTTCTGTTTGGTTCACATAAATGCATAATATTCCAATGGATATTGGCTACCTATTATGTCAGAGGCCCTGGAGGCGCCCAATGTTGTAACACTGTCACAAATTCAATCCAAATTTTTTATCATAAACAGCAACACAAACATTTTTCACAGCAGAGCGACAGAAGAGTGGGGGAGGATATAATCAGCTTGGCTCCACGATCCCCAAAACATAAAGTTCATAAAGATTTAGTGCAGTGCCATAAATTTAGTTTGACTACTACTTTGAAATCCCTCTTTGAGCTTAGTTTGTGGTTGAGAGAGATTTGATTTGTTTCGGAGAGATGATGTATATGGCTGTTGGCATCAGTTAGTAAACCGTACCTAATGGATGATTTGCAGCACTACCTTTTTTCACAGCCCGAGTCCTGTGACACAGAATTACACCATAATTATGGATTTAAGGGCAGATCAAAATATGTCATGTTTGCTCATGACTTATTCATGTGGATTGTACTGCATCAGTCTGAACAGATGTTTTGTGCTTTGTGAATTCTTACTTTGGGCATTTGGGGTATCTCCAGGGACTCGTCGCAATATCTGGGGAATTTTGTATTTTATATTTTCCTGTACACTTCAGAGGATTAGTGTAGCTGTTTGCTGATGTCTATTCAGAAGGCGTTTTCTCATCTGTTTCTTATAACAGATGATTACATCCTGCCTCGTAGTTGTTAGACACTGTTGCCTTTAATGTCCGTTTGATAGTTTGTGTGTCGTCAGGGAGCCTTATGCAGCGCGTGGGATGACTTGACACTATTGGCGGGCACGGTGCTCGTCAGTGTGCGGTGCAGCCAGGTCGTGCTGTTTAACATCCATCATTTCGCTGAGCACTACATTATCATAATACTTAGTGTCAGTGCCAGAACGCATGCATTGTTCAGACATGCTGAATGTTAGTGGGGGGCAAATCTTTTGCTTGAGTAGCGTTATCTATCAATCCGTCTCTGATGCTGAGAGGAGGGACTCTGAGCTGCACCACGCAGCCAGGAGGAAGAGATACAAAGAGTTGTTAAATATCCTCATCCATTCTCCGCTCCTCGGTAGGTCCATGCAGTGTAATTGGCTATAAATAGCCTGCCAAATTGACATAAAAAACCCTCTTAGGTGGTGAAATGTCAAAAGTAAACCACAGTAGGGCACTAATATCTAATTGCAAATGAGTCATACAATGTAACAACAAATCATTGAAAGTGTCTTTTCCATTTGTAGACAGTTTTGTGGTTTTCTGTGAAATTCAATTCTGTTTCTCCAAAGAAAAAAAAATAGTTTGAGACTTTTATTAACAGCCACAAGGAGTTACAAATCCATGCTTGTATTGGGTTTTATCTACGATGTGAGTGTTGTAGAGGAAGTGTTGGACGGTGATTGACAGTTTGTGTAAGTTGAGTGACAGGTGTAGCTGAAGTCTACAGGTGACCTCTTTGATCATTAGAAAGGGAGCTGTGTGTGAACCAGACAGCTAACGGCTCTGAACAGCCCGCTCCGAATGTAGATGGACTGAAAGATGGAAAGATGCACGGCAGGTAATAGTGTGGTTAACACAGAAACATGAAGCGCTTGATGAATCCTCACATCCTATTTGTCTCAGTACCCATGAGAGGGTCAGGCTGTCACATTCAGCAGCATCCAGTTGTTTTACGTAATTTTTGTTTTTTTTTGCGCCTAGATCTTTTTTGGAAATTAATTTGCATTCTTTTCCCACTTTAATGAACATTCTTGGATCAGACATGTGTGAGGAGACTGGAGGAGAGCAAATTGCTCATTATTCATGAATTCACTGCTAATGAATTGAAATTTTATACAAATTTGTTCTGGAGTTATTTCAATTACAGGTACCTGATGCCTTAAAAAAGCACAATTTACTCTTAATGCCTGGATGCATGCAATTGTGAGCACATACTAATTTCCATGCTAAAACAAACTGTTAGAAGAAGCGTTACAGGGGCTGGAGGTGTGTGTGCGTGGGGGGGGTTCTTTAAGTAATTACGCAAAACGTGTCTTGCAAGCGCAAAGGCACATTTCACATTTCCTGCTTTCTCTTTGAACTAGTTTGCTGGGTTTACTTTTTCATTTGCCTTAAATATAATTTGTTGAACTTTTGTGCCTCGCTTAAATTATAGTGTGGTAAATTGTCTTTGATTACCAAAGTATTATTTTCACCCCACTTAACCTGCTCATCACAGGAAGCCACCAGTCCTTCTGTTGAACCACCATCACAGCCATGTTCTTCTACTCTTCTTCTTCCCGTTTAATGCATGCAACTTATTTCCTCCAGTCTTTGGTTAATGTTTGGTTAATTCAAACTTTAATTTACAAAGGGAGATTTAAATGTAATCTGGGTTATTTGCTGAAAATGAATACTGTACATCTCAAGAACCACTACTGAACATTAAAGGAACAAACCACTGTTTTTTTCTCCTCACTTTATCCGTTTTATTACAAATAATCTGTACTTTATATTACTGCTTAATTCTTTCAAAACTAAAAAGACATACTTCAGTTCCCAAAGTTATGTAATACATCAGAGTGAGCATCATGTCTGCTTTTGTTGTCAACATTTTTTTGTGTTACTGTTGTGCAGACAGATAGCACTTTCTGCTGCATTACTGCAGACCAGGGGCGTGAATATAGACAGTGCACTGGGGCCCGTGAAGTGGGGGGACTCATAGAGGGAGTGGGCCCTCCATCAATGTGTTGGGTGGAGAATGGGCCCTAATGAGTGTCTGCCACCTCAAAGAATGAACTCTAATTAAATTAAAATAAGGTTATTTGCTATATATGCAATTGAAAAAGGCAAACCCAACTCCATCATGTTTATTTTTTCTTTGTTCGTAAAACAGTTAATAGCATCTATAACAAAATTATATGCTTATTCTATGACTGCAAATCAATTATTCTATAAATCAAACATTCTATAAATATAAATCTACCTTTAAAATCATTAAATTAAATTAATAATTTCGTATTTTCCTTGGTATTTTTGTTATATACAGATACACAGTGATGATTGCTGGGTAATATGTATGCTGATGTTATCCACTGTCAAGTCTCTGATCATGTGACGAGAAGATATGTGCACATTAGCGTGCACTAGGGCCCATCATAGCGACCTTAAGCCACTGCTACAGACCAATGAAAATGGTATGTTTTTGAAAGCTACATTTGTAGGATCACACATAATACCAAGCGGACAACAATGCGGGATAACTTGCAGTATGAATGTAACCCCACGCCAATTAGTCAACTTTACATTTTAAGCTGACAGCCTTAACCTGCTACCAGCTGCTACATCCTTGTTACCTCCCCTCAAACTGTATCATTGTGCCTCTCCTCATGTTCTCCAAGCTGAATGCTCATCTGTTCCACAACTGGCTTTCTCAGCCACTGAGTCCTTTGGGCTTAAGCTGTCCCCTGAGCCAGCACTGTTGGATATGAAGCTTTCCTAAAGTCCCGCTGGTTTCTTACCACAGCGAGGAAGCCGAGGCAGCCACGCAGCTGGCCTGAATATTAAAGGCTTCACTCCACATAAAGTCCAGTTTAACAAATCGTTTGAACTAATAGTATCACATGTAATTTTTCTTGAAGCAAATCTGCTGTGGGGAGAGATCGCTCCACTTGTTTCAGATGCACTTATACTTGCTTTGAGCGCGCTCCTGGAAAAAATGAATAGTGGTCCAGTCTTCGGATCTGAAGCATTCACATTACTTAATCAAGCACTACACTATAAAAACACTCCATTACTGTACAATGGTATAAGTTAAAGTACACTATGTGAATTAAAATATTTTAATTTAAGAAATATAAAAAATATAATATTAAGTATAAATGGTATTAGTGGTAGTAATATATTAGGATTATTAGTGCATTAATATGTAAGCTCAAAGTTGTTGCTGGTGGAGGTGGAGTTGATTTCAATTTCTTCATAAGCTGCTGGGTAATTTATACATCATATTTGTGTGTCAAGTCTTAACCTGAAATAACTAGTAACTACTGTTGCAAAATAAATTTAGTTAAGTAGAAGTGTAAAGTAGCTTAAAGGGACAGTTCACCCCCAAATCAAAAACACATATTTTTCCTTTTACCTGTAGCACTATTTATCAGTCTAGATTGTTCTAATGTGAGATGCTGAGTGTAGGAGATATCAGCTGTAGAAATGTCTGCCTTCTCTCCAGTATAACAGAACTAGATCGCACTTGGCTTGTGGTGCTCAAAGTGCAAAAATCAAAGCAAAACAAAACATTAAAAAACTCAACAAGCTCAACCAAGTTACTCAAGGTAATCCACATATGTCGTTGTGAGCAGTTTCATGTAGGAACTGTTTTCTTTCTATTAAACCGTATCCACCACTGTGCAGAAGGCATCTACAGCTAGCTCACCTAGCACCACTGAGCTAACTAACTTACAGCTTTGCCAAGGGGTTGCCATTAATGTTTACACCTGAGCCTCTCATCCTTGAGTAGATGCACGCTTCCATCTGCAAAGTGATATAGTATGCAGGTGTAGTTTGGTAGAAAGAAAATAGTTCCAACATGAAAATGCTCGCAACAAGGTCTTTTTTTTTTTTTTTGCACTTTGAGCACCACAAGCTGAGTGCCATCTAGTTCCATTATATTCAAGAGAAGGCAGACATCTCTATGGCTTATATGTCCAACACTCTGCAACTCACACCAAAACAATCTAGACTGATAAATACCCCTACAGGTAAAAAGACAAGTATGTATTTTTTATTTAGGGTGTGAATTGTCCCTTTACAATGGTAAAAATTCAAGTACATCAAACTTGTACTTGAGCAAATAAACATTTACTCATGTAACCAAACACATTTTGAAGTGATGCAAAAAAAGTTTCAAGAAACTCTGAGTTTTTTTTCCAGTTACAGCATAGTTTCACCCCATAGTGTGAGAGTTTCAATGCCATGTTAAAAGTGACACTTTTTGCAGTTTATGTTTCACTGGAGAGGACCAAAGCTACTTTCCCGGAAGGACAATGGTCAAATAAAACTTTGCTGGTAAACTTTGCCAAGAAAAAGCACCATCACTGCTGCATGAGTTTATACACTGATTGTAAATCATGTGATGAAATCTTGTCAAAATGTTTACTAAACTTCTTGGCAGCATGCTGCAAAGTGGCACAGTTAAAAATACCACAAAAAAAAACAAAAAACAAAAACAAAAAAGGTTATAGCAGTTGCAGAAGGGTGTCAACAACAGCCTACGATTCCCATAACCCTTTGCTAAGACATGCCCCCTGGGGAGGCCTCGGCTCATGTCCCACAGTTTTGTAATGTCACAAAGGATGAAGAGTGTTTCCCCAGGCGCCCAAACTTTTCTGCTTTGCTGTGTGGCATGCTGTTTCATCAGTGTCGTTTAGGTGATTTTTCCTCTTGAGTAACTGCCTAGTTGTGGAGGTGGGTGAAGGTTGTCGTGAAAGGGAGCTCTCTTGGCTGGGCGCCAGAGTGTGTTGCTGGGTTTTGGGGCTGATGGGTGCTATGTGCTGCATGCCGGGTATCATCTGTATGTGTGAGTGTGTGTGTGTGTGTGTGTGTGTGTGTGTGTATGAGTGTGTGTGTGTGTGTCTCGTTTCTCCCGTGGGAATCCTTGGCAGCAGGTGTGACATGTAGTAATGGGAAATTATGCTGCACAGTGCAAAACCTCTTCTGAACGGGGTCACCCACTGTCAGCTCTGCCAAGCACGTAACAGAGCAACCACTCACCCTTTAATGAAAGCTGTCACATTTTTGTTAGGGACGTATTTATCGATGCATATTCATTCTGTTTTTCTGAATTTTCCAACTTAAAGGGAAGTCTCCAGAGATGTGTGGGGGTAGAGTTTCAGCTCATCACCAAAGGATTTTAATTACTTGGCAGCAAAAAAAGAATATGCATACTGTTTGACTTTTTCCTCCTGTGCCCGGTTCAATAACTATGAAAGTGATCATTCATCAGAAAGCAGCGTGCATATTTTTATAGTAATGAAAAGAAAACGATAACAACCTTTTTGGGGTGACTAAGCATTTTCCATCACATCCTGATTTAAACTTAACCTCCAGGAACACACCTGTTTTTACACCTGTACGTTGACTATTCCTGCTGTTTGCTTGTGCTCACCTCAGAATAAACTGAACGGGGAGAAGACAGCAACAAAAATACAAACAATGCAGCAAACATTTTACCCTCACAAACAGTTAGCATATGCATGAGCTCCGTAAATCTAATCTGAAGGGGTTGTCATATTCTGAAATGTGTAAAAATTTTAATCTTATTTCTCAACCAGCATGCTATTTTCTCTGAGGGTATAGAGCTATTAACTTCAGAGAGCCACATTCCAATTGTCAGCGCAGTATATGAATTCCATTTTAATATAATACATGTTTTTGGCAATAGCTTGTAAAACTCCAGTAAGTCTTATATTACTGCTTGCGTGGAATCACTTCGGTGAAATCACAATTCTGCGGGTCCATTCTGGAGGTTACTATGTGGTTTTTTGGGGGAAGTGGACTGTAGGAATGCTTAATCTCTGAACAAACATCAATGGAGAGATGTTAGACCGGCTTTACATGGCGCATTTAGAATGGACTTTCACTGTATAGTCATCCAATGAAAATCAAGATCTGTGTTTGAGAGTTCAGTCTAAATAGGCTTACATAAAGATGATGGAGAAAGCTTAAGTTTATCTTTTTTTAATCTATGCTCTTAGTGTTTGGAGTCAGTATTTTTAAATGTTAGACATTTTATTTGATGTCTACTAAATGCTGAAATCCCTAGATCTGCATAATGACATAGATATGGCTTTATATGTTTTGGAGTTCACGATTTGTGGCCTCTGATATAGTGCTTAAGACTATTTGGAACCCAAAAATGCACATAAGGGCATAAGGCATCTGGGGTGCAATACAAAAAACAGGAAGATGAAATTTGCATTCTCTTATTGGTTTGTTATGTATTATTATTGTTTGTCAAGTTGTTTTTATGTGTTTATTTCTCATCATGTTATTATTTTACTTTAGTTTTACATTTGTTTAGTTTATTTATTTATTTATTTATTTATTTTCAATGGGGGTAGGGTTGGGGGACAAGGGGAAGCTTGCCTAAGGCACCGAATGTGCTAAGTCCCGCACTGGTCACTGTAAAAATTGTTTCGATCTTTTTGTTACAAATGGTGGTTCATTGTGGAATAAGCTTATCTCTCTGCTGTCTCCCTGATTCTCTAGGATGTGCCTTTCTAACATACTGTGCCAGAGAGTCAGCACTGAAGGCCCAGAGCGCCCTCCATGAACAGAAGACTCTGCCAGGGGTAAGTGCCCCCGATCTGCCCTCTGTCATAGGCTAAAGCCCCCGGGGCAGCCAGCCTGGCATGGGAACCTACATTAACATAGGGATTATATCACACTTGTGCACACACAAACGCGCACATGCCGAGGCACATGAGGACACAGTATACATTAAGGCACACATTCAGGCACACACACACAGACACAGACACACACACAGATATGGAAACAGATGGAAAGAGTCACTCATACTTTCTCAGACTCCCTCACAGCTACTTTCTCTCGTTCGCTCTCACACACATTCTTTCTTGCTCACTCACTGACACACACACACACACACACATGCACGCACACATGCACACACACGCCGACATACTAAAAGAGTGTGAGTGGCCTATCTCACCTTGCAGTGTCTTATTACACTAATCACCCCGGCGGAGATATTTGATAAGCGCTCCTTCATAACAGCCTGTGCTGTCCTTCCCCTGTCCTCTCACAATATGGCTGCCGCAGACACTAATTGCCTTGAGGAATCCCGCTCTCATTATCACATATAATCAAACAGTAAGTATAAACAATCATTTTTACCATGTATATCACCATCTGGTGTTTTTGTTTTAATTCTCTCCCCTGTTTTTTTTCCCTTTTTTTCCCCCGTCTTCTATCGTTTGCCTTTGGCGGGCGGGTAACTTTTTCAATTAAAATAATGGCCTCTTCAAACGACACAGGTAAAACGTACCCAGTAGTGGGCTCTTAAGCCCACCCAGGAGGAGACCCTCAATCTGGGATCAGCGTGAGCTTGTGGTGTCTATCTGTACTTGATGTGTGTGAGGGGGATTCGACTCTCACATCAGGGGAATTATCGAGGTGTGATTGAATTACGCCCGCGGGTCCCTAAGAACGAGAAGCTGCTCATAGTGCCCAGACTCCTCACTGCCCCCCCCCCTTTCCTTTCACCACAAACCAAGACACCCTCCCAGGTTGGGGCTTTAATCAGAGCCTCGGGATATCCATCTAAATCTCCAGGGAGGAAGAGAGGTACAGAGAGACAGAAGAAGATAGGAGGCATGAGACAGGAAGTAGGAGAGGAAGAAAGTGTGGGTAGGGATTGGTTAAAAGGGGGGGCGTAGGGACAAAGGTGGTTGATGGACTTGTGGGGGCTGTATATTGTTCCTCACTGTTGGGTTAATCAGCTGTTTGCACTTCACTGCATTTCATAGGTACTTGACTGAACGTTAGGCACACAGGTACACTGCGGCGAAAGAGCCCCTGGGAGACCAGACTCCCTGGCTCGTTACCGCCTCCTGCAGCTTCATAATGAGATGATTGTCATGATGGTCCTGGATAGGTGTTCCTGTCTTTATTGCCCTCATGGAGGGAGATTCTTGTTTGTCTTTATCTGGAAAGAGGTTAATGGCATGTTCTGTGGGGTTTGGGTAAACATTTCCTCTGTACAGCTCACAGCGAGGGGTCAGTCCTGCAATCTCGGGCTGAGCACAGACTGCATACAGAGGGCTAATAAAGATGTTCTGTCTTACTGTGTGTGGAGGGGGGTGGAGGGGGGTGTTGATGCGTGTATGAGACAGGCCGAGAGAGAGTGAAAGAGAGAAAACAAGGAGAGTTGGAGGGAGACAGAGACAGACAAAGACCGAGAGAGGTGACACTTCTCGACAAGCCTCATTGTCATTGTCATGGCCTGATGCTTTGAGGTGCTCTGTCGTATAATGCTGCCCTTTCAGTGGCTTCTCCGCACAGGGTTGCAGACATGATTGTGCGGTCCGATTGTGGCGGTGTGACTGTCAGGCAACCTAAATGCAAATTTTGTTCCAATGAGACATCTGGCATTTAATAAAAATACCAAGTCTTTTCCTCTCAAGATGATACATGAAACAAAATTAAAATAAAATGTTGGACGAACAAAATAATACAAACACTGTCTAAGAAATGTATTTGACGGCAGGTAAATCACATTCGCAGTAGCGGCGGCACAGTTATGTCATATGAGGTTAAATGCAAATTGGAGTATGTGTTAGCTTTAAAAGAGCTCTGGCAGTCTCAGCCTATTTCATCATGTTTATCCAGCATGAAGTCCCTGTATGGCCCCCTCACTTAGACCTAAAAGTCAATGTACTTTTCCACAAAGCTCTGGAGCAAAGAGAACGCTGGATTTCACTCATTTAACTTCCGCGTTTGATCCAGACTATAACACTTTGCAAAGGTTTCTTCAAATAGAGCCGGCAGACGTGGCTGCCGCTTGAAAACATACCAACGGGGAAAATCAAGGGGACGAGGAAGAGTGTGCATATGAGTTTGATGAACGGTTTTCTCAGTGGCCATTCAGCTTTGGTCTGTGACAGACAAAGCCAGAGCATTGTGAGCATGTCCTGCCTCATTCTCCTTCTGACATCTATCAAAAAGAAAGTACTTTCTACTGGGCAGAGTGCAGAGGTGATAAGAGTGTCCCAATTCTTGTCCCATGTCTTCATTTTTGTTGTCTGTCCGCCACAGTAGAGTCTGGTGCAGCTTGGTTGGTTTAGAGACAGAGACATCAGGACCAAGTTATAGTACTGTGATAATGTCTAAAGCATTATTTACCCCCAAAAAATAAGGTCTGCATATAGCAAAGGCTTCTGGTCTTGGCTTAAGCGGTTTGAGTCTTTGGACAGGTGGCCTATATTTCATCTATAAGAGCACGTCACACACTGAGCAAGCCGCCTGTTAATGATGTTGTCTGCAAAGTAGTAATGATTGTGCTAAGTGGCTAATGGGCATGTACCTACTTCCATGTTTCAGATGATACGTCATGTTTGTAGTCGACGAATGAAGATGAGTTTACATATCACCTTGGGTTCGTCCTTCACCTTCTCAAAATGATCCCACACTTTGAAATTCCTGTCCAACATGTTATTAACTAGCATGTGAAAGAACCGCAGGTACCAGCCCTGGAAATTAACGTGTCTGTCCTTTCAAATTAAATTCCCACATGGTCCTGTCATATAGGTTTTAATTTATTTTGACAAGGCGCAACTCCTAATAAAATTGAACTTTTTTGTTTTTTATTTTTTTATTTTGTTTTCTCTGCGACTAAGCGACCAATGAAATCTTGCCGACTAATGACCTTTCTGGTTGACTAACGTTTGTTGTAGAGTGGTTTTCTCGTACTTTGGTGAAAACAGCCAACTGGCCAACTCATGAGTGCTGATCAATGGACCATTGTTAATATTAGCTATCATAGCTTAGTTGCCTGCAGTTAATTAGCCTCACATTCATTCAGCAACTAACAAGGCACACAAGAACTCACCCAATATTTCCAGTGGCCTTGTACACTTGTACCTGTGCAAATGGCAAATAACAGCCTTAAATCTTAAACAGTTGTGTTTATAGGTGTATTCAGCTAATGTTAACATTCTTATTGTGTTAAATTTGTCAGATAGCGCCTAAAGGCCAAAACACACCGGCGGCGTACGACGCGCGTCAAAACAGCCGCCCCCATTATTTTCTATTTACAAACCCACACCAGCGGCGGCTTGACGCGCGTCGACGTGCCGCACCGCGGCACTTTACGCTATTGTCCTATTTTTCCAGTGTCGCCGCCCTTGAAAAAGCGCTATTTTGTACTTCCCAGCCTAGCGGACTGGAGTGTGCAATAGAAATCTGGTTGACGCCCCGCAGCGCGATGCTTTTTGTGTGTGTTGGAGGCGGCACTTGACTCGTGTCAATGGCCTTAAGAGGTCTGAGTAAAGTAATTTGTTGCCCTGCATGTGCAGACAGTAGATGCTTTCAATTATTTTATATTCATAAAGTATACAGTATAGATGTGTTTGCTAGATGTATCCCCAGATCCTCGCCCCCCCCCCAACTTAATGGCTGCGGCCTTGCACTGTACATTTTGTCCACGACCAGTGATAGAATAAAACAGTATGTTTCTTTCTGTGGTTGCTAAAAAGCAGCTAGCATAGCAGATCTAGGCAGCTAGTTAGCACAACCAATATAGAAATTTACTACTAATAATAAATTAGTAGTTAATTTCTCTTTTAGTGTGGCCACCTGCATAAAGATGGCAATTACAATTAGCTAATGAAACATTCCTGAAGGCTTACATTTTTTATACTGGGCTTATTGATTATGCCTTGAAAAATGTAGTGTTACATGTTTAAGCAACACATTCTTACTCAAGTTCATGATCAGATCATAAGTATCTCAGTCAGAATGCTGTATTTCCTCTTCTGCATCCCTCATGTAATACTTTCATTGTTTCAAAGCGCCACTTTCCCTGCACAGTGCGGATATTTTCATATTAACACATTGTGTGCATTTCACAAAAGGAAGAGACTAAAGGCTTAACAGAGCGACAGAGAGGAGGCAGATATATTTGCGTGTGTGGTCTCAGCAGGAAGCTTACCAGTCTTACATCATCTCCAGATTGGCTGTGAATCCTAAATTTTCCATCACATTCCCTTATTTACCAAGTCTTGTACCGTGGTGCGCGCTGCCTGTGAATTGCCACCAGAGGATCCAGCTCTGTCTGTTGTGGCTGAGGCGAGCTGTGTTTACATTGTTTGATTAATTGCATGTAAAGAGCATAATGAGCTCTTGATGTCCTGTGCATCCGATCCTGCTGCTACAGTTTGTACAGTAAATGTAATCAGAGATTCAGCCTCTTGCCCTTGGGGAGCTCATAGTGCTGTTGTGTTTACGTGCGCATTCAGCATATCCCCCGATGTAGGGCAGCGTGGCACTGTGTGTGGACAGGTTAGGTCATGCCTGTGAATGATTTCTTAGCGGATCTGATTAACTCCTAGGATGTTCACACACTGACTTGAGCCAAATATGAACATGCATTATCATTTCCTTTATACATCAAGACAGTTTATGTCGCTACAGGTAAGTTGTTTATCTAGAAACTTTAATGCAATCATGATACTTTTCTTGTAACACCATAAAAACAGCAAGAAAGTATACATAAAATTTGCAATAGCAGCACTGAGATGTTTTATACAACTAGTTGCCAAATAGCCTCCCAACATGCTGCTATTGAAGCGGCAAACCTTCAAATGAATCCGGCTCTGTCCTTTCAGGGCCACGCCGCTTTCTCCTCTCAGGCCAATTAGCTCCTGGTGTTCGCATGTAACAAGCATGCTAATTGGGTGCTACTGAAACCCAAAAGCCAATTAAAATTTTCTAGGAAAAAAGATCCAGCTTCTCTTTGTCTCCCATTCACTCGTGCTCTCTTCCTACCCTCCCCCAAGCCTTCTCCTGCCTAGTCACATTTATACCATTTTAATTCCCCCACTTTTTTCCACCCTTTATCTGTGGAATGTGCTGAGTGTGGGGTGGCGCCCCAACCTTATACTTGTCATTTACGTCGAGGTTTCTGTGGAGGGATCCACATTTTTGGGTTTTTGAGTTTTAGTACCAGCAGCATCTGACCCCTGTATTGATGACGAGGCAGCCAAGCGCAACAGCGAAGAAGATAGGAGAGAGAAAAAAGTTACCAACTCCTACTTTCTGAAGTGTTTCTCTTCAAATCTGAAAGGGTAAGCTTGAAGGTATCAGCTTCCACCAAAGTGAGTAGCAAAATGTTTGGGTTTCTCAGATTTTTTTTCTGCGTCGTCAGTGCATGAAAAGTGCAGAAAATTGACTTCTGTGTGTGTCACACAAAAATGGGTCAGGGGGGAGATTGTGCAATACCAGTATTATGTGTCACTAAGCACACTGCCATGGACCAGTGCATTCATGTTCTTGACACTCTCTCCCCGCATCACACCACAGATGCGGCCACCGTAGACCTGCCATATGTCTTTGTCTGTGTCTCGGTGCACGCTGAGAATAAGCAACCAGCATTTTTCCCCTTGACATTTTTACTCTCCGAAAATCACACTGATGCCTTGGATAGGCAGTGAGTATAAATGCATGACAAAAAAAGTTTAATTTGAGTCAAAGTTATCGAAGTCTGTTGCTTGATTTTAGTCTTTAATAAAGCAAAATTTTGTTCATGGAAAAGTGACTTCTCTACCGTGACCTCTCAGGGGAACTTATGGTGAGGTGGTAAGAGATGCAAGTTCACACTCATAAATAAACACAATAACATTTTTAAATGCACTAACATTCCTCACCCTGGTACGTTATCACCATATATCTAGAAATGTGTCAATTGATATATTCAGTAGTAAGGTTATTCTAGGTGAAAGTTTTGTGTGCATGTGTGTGTGTGTGTGTGTGTGTGTGTGTATGTTGCAGCATCAGGGCGTCTTATCAGAGGACACACTGAGCACCTGTCCAGCGGGTCCACTCCTGGACAGACATGCTGCAGTTTAAACTAATTACTCAGGCCACACAGGGCCTTTACCCATTCTTTTAAGGGACAAATTGCGTTCTGTTGCCGATCAATTTGTCCTCCGTGCCAGATTTGTCAACCTCCAGTGCCCCTGAGCAGTTGCCATTATGAAGCAAAAAAAAAAAAAAGGCCTGGGCACTGGACGTGAGACCTCTGCTAAGGCTCCCCCTGCTCTCCTCATCATCAATTACGTCTATATCATTTTCTTTCTGCTGCCCGCTTTAGAAAAGAAATTAAAAAGGGCCATTGTTTTTCTAATCCCCCTGGGATGAAAGCATTTACTACGCTGCTGCACCGTGCACGGCCATCCTGCCGATTAGGGAGTGAATGGAATCACAATCGAGGGATGCACTCGGCATTGTCTCCTATTATGTGGCTGGTGGCCCTGAATATTGTGCAAAAATTAATTTCGTTCCATCTGATGGGATTTTCAACCTTGGAGAGTGCGAAATGTTAATCCTGGCAGGCAGGCGGGTGGACATCGCGGAACGCCTGGCTTTTTTACTGGCGAATGTGGACGGGGCGAAAACATAGTTGATTGTGAGAGAGCCCTTAACCAGCCCATAAAGATGGCAGGCCAGAGGCGCCGGACAAATGAGCAGGAGAGATAGTGCTTTTCAAAGGCCGCAGGGCAGGAGAGTTTGGGTGTTCAGAGTATGGCAACAACCAGGCCCATTTGTCCTCTTGATCTTGAACATATACTGCAATACAGTATAACAGGCCAGTGCCCAGGTTGTTCAGGTGGAAAGAATCCTACCTTTACTCAAACCAATTGCCAGAATAATTGTTGGCATTGGACATGTCTGCAGACAAATGTCTAACGTTTGTATGCTTATATGTAGGAAATACTTTGAAACTTTTCTTTTTTTATGTTTCAACAACAGTGTGGTTATGCTATGGCAGAAAAACCACAGTCATGGATAGGACGAGATGATGTTTGACTTAAAACACCCCCTTTTGGTGGCACTATACCAGCAGGAAGCTCAGCAATGTTTGGGTAAAAAACAAGCACTTTTTGTGGCACTATCCCAGCAGACAGTGCAGCTATGACTTGGTAAAAAAACACAGCCTCTTTTTGTGGCACTATCCCTGGTGAAACACAGCAATGAGTTGCTAAAAAACACCCAGGTTTGTTGGTTAAAAAGCTTCTGGAAATGCAGCGATGACTCCCTAAAAAAAACAACAGGTTTTGTTATTTATTTGTCTTGAACAGTGGTCTGCAGCTTGGCAGGCATCTTGTTTAGGTGACACATCATCCACCATCCCCTCCACCTCCCAGTGACAAAGTCAGCTTGTATACTACGTCACTTGAGAAATACTGATATGATATTTATGAAACGTAGAAATGTGATGTATCTGTGGTTTGCAGAACTGTGCAATGCCAAGATATTCTTCTGGCAACTGGACACTGGGCTGCTTTTTCTTCACAGCAGAAGCAGTGTTTCCATGTTTCTGTGTACCACTCATTCATTCAGTGTTGTGGGCATAAAAAAATGACTGTGTGCTTTCCTGTTTTGGTCTCGAAATGGGTAATCTGCTAAACAAGAGAAGCCAAAACCAAAAAGCAGGTCTCATTTCTGTTTCTCCTATATGTATGGGAGTCTAGACAATCACCCAGTGATACACCATATAGTTTAAGTGGAGACAATTACGGTCTTCTTAATTGACAGTGAAATCTAGTGGCCATGGTCATCAAAGCAGCTCTGGTAGTACTTAAATACAGACAAGATAATGACTTTGTGGCCAACCCTGGACTATTTACCAAACCATAGCCTCAGCTTTCAGTCAACCTGCTTAATTTGTGACACATGGAATCCTTCATCACACTTCCAGAACCCCAGTACTGGTCATCCATCCCTTCATCAGTAGTAGAGGAGGTCGGATGCAACATCACGGTCACATAAACTGTAGGGTATGTAAATTACATACAGTAGGAGTTACATGTATGGGGGTTATTTTAGGGAGGAAGTGTGGGAGTAGGCATATATTGTGAATTAAAAAAAACTTTCATTCTATTAAATAAAAAGCTGATAATGTGTAACTTTAACTCTGTAATATGATAGATAGAGTAACAGGAATTGTTGATGTACAAAATGAGAAAGCCTTAACGGAGTGTGATTGCCTGTATACTAAAATATTGAAAGGTGTACCACAGGCAGTGATTTAGGAAAGATGAGCATCAGTCTCACTGGATGGGTTTTGTTTTAATATGTGTTGAAAGCTTGTAAGCAGAGCGGTTCCTTCACACCCTTCCTCCACGCCGACACATTCACTATCTTTCTCCTCGCTGACAGGTGGAGTCAGACTCCGCCATGCATGCTCTCCTGTGCTAATTTATCCACTTCTTTAGCTGTAATGAGGCAGAACTGGTAAATGTGGGGACAGCATTGTTAACATTGCTGCTTCACTGGGGAAGAGGAGAAGGCTGACAAATAGTGGAGAAGGATGGAAATGAGGCCCGGGTGCTGTCATACCTCCAAGAATGATGCTTTTAGTCTTTTTTTTACCCGGGCTGGATCGCTGTCTCTTAGTTAGGCTGCACGCTGGAATATGACATTTCCTAAACCAATTAAACATCAAACTTTCCGTTGCATCAAGATCAGGCTGTCTGGCAATAACAATTGGAAAGAGAAAAATCAAAAACAAACCAAAAATGAAGACTTGAGGCTAGATCTTTACCTCAGAATCATCAAAAATGCTGTGGATTTGGCTAATTAACTTCCCATCCCATTCAATTTGAGGAGATCAATTTGAGAAGATCAAGGTGTAAATCTACCTTTAAAGTTGTGTGATATTCAAAGGATGCTTCCATCTAGTTTCAGACAATGTGATGTCTCAATAGAAACAGGTGTTGGCACCCCACATTGAGTTGGTAATGAGAAAAGGTGTTGTCTTTTACGAAGACAGCTGCGTTGAAAATTGAACATTTTTTTGAGTCCTTACTTTTCTTTCCTTTCCCCCTGCTAGTCCCCCCACCCCTTTCCTTTCTTTCCCTTTTCTCTCTTCCCTGTCAAGCAAGTCAGTAGCCTTTCATTGCAATTCACAACTCATTCTGGCAATCACTGAAGACATCCAGGCAATCTGCACGTATTTGTTCAAAGACAAAACAAGGGGTAAAGACAACATGATGCTGCTGAGCTCAGCAAATCACTCTGGCAGCCCCAGTTATCAAACACTGTAGTTAATCACGTGGACTAGTGTAAACCCTGTGCTGATTTGAAAATGATCTCCACAGACAGTGACACACACACACATGCGTAGACACACAGAGGACATTGGAGGCACCTCTTATGACTTGTGAAAATATGTGATTGGACGTCTGACATATTTGGGAGGGGACACAGAAGGGGAGGGAGGGGGGGGAGAAAGAGCCAGGGCACAAGGAAAATAGAGCAAACGAGGAAAGCGATGAACTGATTAGTCATCATGGGAGAGAGAGGGAGAGAGAGAAAGAGAAAGAGAGGGAGAGATGCATTCTTGCATAATTAACACCCGAGCATCACCAGGACAAACTCCTCCATCAGCGTGTCCAAAGGATTAACTACGCCACGCTCCTCTTATCTCCCCCATTTCGTTTAAGAAAGAAAATGACCTTGCGCTTGTTTACATGCTGATTAAAGACAGGAGGGAGAGAAGGAGACAGCGAGAAAGTCAAACTGTAATCAGAAGAGTTTGTTAAGTGAAGTATTTTTGGTGGTGCGTTCTCAGCAGATAGAGCGAGCCGCAGCCAGACTGTGTCACAGCAGCAGCGCGCAGACAACCACCCGATGTAGCAGCTAACGAGCAATGAGTGGGCTGGGACAAAAAGGAGTGTGTGCACGCGTGTGTTTGTTTGTGAAGGTGGTGTGTGATAAAAAGTATGTTTGGTGTGTGGGTGGTTCCATTAGTTAGCCTGCCTGTTTTATTGCACTGGGAATANAGAGAGAGAGAGAGAGAGAGAGAGAGAGAGAGAGAGAGAGAGAGAGAGAGAGAGAGAGAGAGAGAGAGAGAGAGAGAGAGAGAGTGTCATGCTTGTGTATGCGATGTGCATGTGAGTGCTCTTGTATTTCTTTTCTTGTTAAAACCAGTTTCAATTTTAGACCTTTGAAATATTTGTGCAGAGTCATTGTGGCTTCTTGAACAGGGCAGTTTAGGGTTCTTTGGTTTGGGATTAAGGGAGCTATGTTTGCTATTTTCTACGAATGTCATTATGTTGGGAAAATCACAATGAAGCGCTGAAACTGTGATTGAGACTCGCAGGTCTCTCTTTCTCCAGCCAGAGGTACTGCGGTGGTTAGTGTTCCCCAACACGAAGGCCACATTTTCCCTAACCCCTCCCTCCTGCTTTTTCCTTTTCCCTTGAAAGTTGTCTCTTTTGCTTTACTGCAGGGGATAACTTTGTTTTATCATTTAGCACTGGAATAGCTGCTCCTCTTTGAGCTATTGAATCCTTTGTGCAGTAAAGCAATGCAATCAGAGTACCCACGAAATCTCAGTTGTTGAGACTCGATGTGAAATGCAGCACAGGGGCATTAAAGGGTGTCAGTATTTTTGGCAATAATCAATCATCGAGATAAATTGATGTTAAAAACAGCATGCAGCAGGATTAACATGAGACTTTGGTGATATTTTTTATCAAATTTCCTTTTATTCAGGCAGTAGAAAGGGTCCACCCAGTTTGTGTTATCACTCGATTAAATGCGTGTTATTAGTGGTTATCAGTGTCATAGATATTGATTGGAAGGGACCTGGTACACCGACTAGCATGTTTAGAATGCCTTTATCTGTGCATTAAATTGACATGTTTACAGTTGTATGGTGATGGAGGAAGTCAGCTGACGTAGCGTTAGTATAAAGAGCAAGAAAGTCCAGTAGATGGGTGATTTATGTCACATGAATTACTATTGACACACATCATTCTTAATTTAGGCCAAACCACAATGTTTTTTCCAAACCTAAACATGCAGTTTTTTTCTGGCATGTAAAGGTCCAGTGTGTAGGATTTAGGGGCATCTGTTGGCAGAAATTGAATATAATATTCATAACTATCTTTTCATTATTGTACCATCACCTGAAAAAAAGAATCACTGTGTTTTTTTAACCTTAGAATGAGCTGTCTATATCTACATAAGGAGCGGGTCATCTTCCGCAGAGTCTGCTATGTTGTTTCTACAGTAGCCCAGAACAGACAAAACAAACACTGGCTCTAGACAGGGCCATTTGCATTTTCGCGTCAGCCACCGTAGTTCTTCTACACACTGAAGGGAGAAGTTTCAGTTCTGCAACCACACCACTACATGCCACTACATCCTTTAATGTGCAGATAACAGCATTCTGAACATACTAGTTGGTGTAACAGGACCCTCCTACCCACATCTATAACACTGATAACCACTAATAACACCCATTTAATCAAGTGATAACACTTAAAATAGAAGGGTCATGGTTAATGTATGGTAGGCATTAGTAAATTTAATGGATACACTCACATTTTAGCAAGTCTTTCTTAAGACAGCAGTCAGGTGCCTATATGTGGATACTGAAACAGGTTTTGCTTGCTGTGATTATTCCTCCAAACTGGCATCTTATAAAGTTCTAGTTTTGTTGTTGTTGTTTTGTGAGAAAATTCCCCCTTTGTGTTACCATTTCCCCACCACAGCTCAGCAAAATAACACTGCAAAGAGGGGATTTTGTACTGAAAACATTGCAAGTTGGATGATACGCACTTTTAACTCAGACTTCTGAAGTCTCACATTAGCTTCAGCTGAACTTTGAAATGCACTGAACAATGATTCTGGATTTTCTCACCCATCTCTTCCTTAATGGCCGGTTTCAAAATAAGAAATTATTACAGCAAGCAAAAACTGTTTCAATGTACATACCGGCATGAGAGTGATGTTTTAAGACGGACTTGAAAAACTGTGAGCATATCCTTTAATGTCCTCACAAGTATAGTAAGACCATCTTAATATTCTTTGCAGTTTGTTTTCTTTCTTTCTCCCTCTCTCTCATTGCTCAGTCCTTATTGTGTTCATGTCTCTTTTCCTCGTGTCACTACAATATTGGTCCTTTATCCTCCGCAGACTCTGACTCACACAGGCTCTGACTCACACAGACAGGAAAAGAAAGTTATCTGGGTGAGGAAAAAAAACCTGTGAAGTAACATTATGAACATACAGAATATGAATCCACTAGTTTATATCCTTTTCTTTCTCACTCTGTGTGTGTCCTACATTTCTACAAGGCTTACTGGACACCTGCTGGGGACTATTTGAATTGCAGCAGTAGAGAGGGAGCATTTGCCTGAAAGGAACAAGTATTGCATCAACCTCACTTTTACCATTTAATGCCTGGGTTCTCTATTGACAACATCAAAGACACAAATATATTTAAAAATAAAACACAAAATGCTGGTTTATGCCTTTTTAACATCGATGTACAGTGCTACACACATTTTGTGGGCATGAAATTTCCTTTTTGGCCATGCTGAATTATTTTTTTGGGAAGATTGACAGTCATTCAAGACACAAAATTACCCATGGCGATGAAAAAGCAAATTACTGTAATTATTTTTTATTATTATTCAGTGGTTTCAGTAATTAATTTTTGTGATCGATTCATTTCAACATTCTAGACTAAAAAAAACACAGCAAACATAATAAAGAGCAACTGTGCCTTGAGTTAATTTCACATGTGCAAATGGCATTCATGTCCTAGATATACAGTTTTGAATACTGAAAAGTTCACGTTTTTCTGACTTAATAATGCTTTATGTGTAATTGTAACTATAAATAACACGTTCTCATCACAGACATGTAGATAGCGAGACAGACGGAAAATGAGAAAGAACAAGATGGCAATGCAGAGGAGTGAAAGGTGAAACGGGGGTGCACAAGCCCCCTTTCCACTCAGTCAGGTCCGCCACAGCAGAGGAAAGCTCTGACAGTGAGGTGTCAGAAATAGCACCAAGGCTAACACCTCAACTCTTGCTTATTAATGTATTGTTCTCCTAGCCGCCTCCCTATCACACACACAAGCACACACACACACACAGCAGTCACACAAACAATGCACAGCTCAATCACTTGTACACAAGGCTGGTGAGCACACATCTCACCCAAACACACACACACACACACACACACACACACACTACATTGTCAGATCAATATTGCATTACTGCGGTATGTTCTCCTCTGAGAGGTTACAGTGATAGGTGAGGGGTGTGGGTAAAAACCTTCTCTTCTGTCTGTACAGTGGCCAGGCACACGGGGCAGATCTGAAGAGACTTCACAGCCCTGACAGCCAGTTTCACCTCCTGGCTTCATCGCTGTCGCTCCCCGCTCTCATTCAAGGCTCTGCCTCGGGCCTATGATCATCTATACAGCATGTGTAGGGTGAATAGAGTGTGTGTGTGTGTGTGTGTAGTTTCTGGTTCAGAATGTGAGAAATACTCTCTCCTTTTTTTGGCTTTTAACTCCTGTTCCTGCATGTCCTGTGAAAACTACAATTGAATATGGAAAGAGAAAGCCCCTTTTGTCCATTAGAAACTATGAATTTTTTCTTCTGTTTCTTTTTTTTAATTTAGGGTTAGACTGATTTTAATTAAGACTAGAGTAATTTTTTTTGGTTAAAGTTAATGTAAAGTTTAGGTTTTGTTTATTTTTCAATCAACAAAGTCTAATTCCCTAAGAAATTACAATTCTTCATTTGCACAAATAAGTAAACATTTTCTGACAGCATGCGGATGTGAGTGCACAGGTAAACTTGTATGCGTGTGTGTGAGTATATATTTATGCGTGCCCATCCAGGTTTGTGTGTGTGTGGCCCAGGAGTGGAGTCCTTGGTGCCGACTGGAGCTCCAGCTTTTCCATTTAAACTGTATCATTAAAACGGGCAGACAGGCGTGGGAGACGGCCCCTCCACACCTCATAAAGTGTGAGTGCCATGCCAGGCGAAGTGCCACGCACCGCTGCGTTTACGGCAAGCCAAACGCACTTTTTTTTACACACCTTGTCCTCTCTCTCTCTTTCTCTCAAATCGCTTTCATAGCTATCTGTTTATATGATATTACTCACTCCCTGCTTTCCTACTTTTCCGGTTTGCCCCTGCTAAGTATTGACCGGTATTTCAACTGCCCCCTTTAGATCCCTCTCTCTTTTTTTTCTGTCAAATTTTTCCAACAAGGAGTTGGAGCGTAACATTGAAAGGGTATAATCAATGGAAAAGCACCACTTAGGGAGCCCATTTGATGCATACTGTAGGGCAGAGTTGATTCAAGGGTGTAGATTGAGTCAAGCCTCATTTCGTATCCTCCCCAATTAGTCATCCAGCTTGTGCCCTCTATAACCCCCTTTTCTCGAGAAGCACCGGGCCAGACGGGCTCTCGTTTCACACTAAACTATGGATGAGTTAATTTTTTTTTTTTCTTTTTTTACCCTCTAACTCCCACAGCTTTTTCTGCAAGAAGATAGAGCCATACCTTTTTTTTTCACTCTCCTCCCTCCCTTACCTCCTCCTTCTCACCTTTACTGGGTTAAGCCCAGTCAGACTCCCCCCTCCCCAAACCTCCACATCTCCTCTTCCACCTCCTCTTTCACTCCCTCGCGCTCGCACCTCTCCAACTTTTCCACCCGTCCGCCCATTTTCCCTCCACCATAAATCTCTACCCAAATCCTACTTAAACCCGCATCAGCAGCTGTCCTTAAAACTCCATTATCTACAATTACTTCAGCATTAGGGAGCCAGAGCACACCTGCCCCCACATAAAAGTACCCTCGCCTAAAAATATTAAACCTGCCCAGAAGGGATTTGTGCTATTTTATTTTTCTCTCCTTTTGTTGTACCTGCGGCGCGGCTGCCCTCATGGTGAGGCTTGTGAACCAAAAATGCTGGCAGTCTGGATTAGTGCTCCTGATGAGTGGGTGGGTGTGTGAATGTGGGCTGTGTGCACGGTATTTAGATGGGTTGGTTTCCCAGCATGCTCACAGGTGGGAGGTCACTGGCCTGCCTGATTGGAGGAGGATGCCGGTGGGCTGGAGTGTGCGGGCTCATTTGCATGTCTATCATTGCTGACTGTGTACACACACATAAATACGCAGCTACGACAAAACATTACGTAGTGTTCCTTCAGGGATTTCTTTCTGTGGGAGTCCACTTTGTACAGTATCAACCCCACCCAGTCATATCCATCCTCTGTGTATACTGGCTTTGTCATTGGGTGAGATAGCTGAGCATGAGCTTGAGCATGCTTTGTGCAAAATGAGTATTAGTAAGGAAAATGTAATGTTAACAATATTACAGCAACAAGCTTAACATTCTGATGATGTTAGGTACAGACTAAAACCTCTATTACACAGAACATAATCTAAACTAGAAATACTTTGCATAAAAAAACACTTAGCCAAACACTCAACACACAATAATAGTAAGGTGACATGTTGCTATGGTATTTGTTGTATCCACCCACACATGTCTAAAATACCTAAACATATTTTACTTTTTCTTGGTAACATTTTCTTCTTTCTTTGTGTATAAAATTGATAAAAAGTAAACTTGTTTTCGCAAGTGACCCTGAAATATACGTACGGTAATTGGTGATTGCAAAAGAGCTTCTGTTTGCTGCATCTCTTACTACTGAATTACTGCTGCACTTTGGCTCTATTCCCGTGAGGAAAATTCTAATCACAATCAAATTTCACCCTTGTTTTTGCTCTGAGCTGGTACAAGAACCGATCTGGTAATTAGCTGGTAAGGATGCAGAGTTTAGTGGTCAAACATGCTAATTGACGTCTGACAAAGGGAGTCCATTTAAGGCGAACTTGCACAGCAGATGCCAGTGCTGATGGTTCTAATAATGGTTCTCAAGTTTGCATGTGTGCTTGTGTGCGTGTGTGAGATGTGTGAAAGATGCTGCAGGCTGGGGGGGGGGGGGGGTGAGAGGTGTGAGGGCTGGTAATGGACATGTAGGGAGGTTGGCTGGTGGGGGCACGGGGAGGAGGGTGGTCGAGCGGACTCAGCTGTACTGTAGGTAGCCTGATCTGCTCTGATTGACAGTGATGGCAGATAAGGTGCTTGTGGAGAAGGGAATGTGAGCAGAGCTGCGGGCAAAGATAAGGGCCAAGATTAGCACCCTGCCACGTCACACACAGAGAGACAGCAAGGCAGAGTCCAGCCTAGGGTGAAAGATTGAGATGTTGACGTGGAAAGGTATTGGCTACAGTGAATACAATGGGCAACCAGGAGAAAAGGCTGAGTTTATTGTATGTATGTGTCAGAATGAAGACTCTGTGTGTGTGTGTGTGTGTGTGTATGCGATTGTTCATCAGACCGTGTCCCAGGTAGCACGCACACACCCTGTTGAGTAGGGGGTGTGTGTGTGTGTGTGGGGGGGGGGTTCAAGGAGGAGGCCAACTAATCAGCTCATAATCCAAGCGGCTGCCGTTTCCAGGGCAACGCTGCTGTACATTCATGCGTGGCAAACAGATACACTCTCTCCCTTATTTTCTGTCTCTCTCTTTATGTTTGTTTCCCACCTCTCTCTCGTTCCTCTTTGCTCTTTCTTTCCTCCTTGGCCATTTCCTGTCAACACAGCCCCATTTTCACCTCTAATTCTTTCCTTCCCCTCTCTTTCTCACCTTTTTTTGCTTTTTTCCTTTCTCCTCTCCTGTAAACACAGACCCCCTTCGTGCCCTCTCACTTTCTCCTCCTGCCTCTCACCATTCCCAATTTTTTTCCCTCCCCTCCACCTAACCCGTCAAAATAGACCCATATATCTCTCTCCTCCTCATTTTCTTTCTCCTTTCTCCGTCCCTGTCATCATAACATCTATCCATTCCTCCTTCTCCCTCCCTATCTTTCACTCTTTCTCATGCTTTATATTCTCTGCTCCTGTCTCCTTAATTTTCTGCCCTCCTCCCATCCACCCCCCTGTAAACACGCACCCCATCTTTCCTCTCTCTTTCAGCTTTCCGCTTTTTAATTTCCTTTTTCTCCCCCTCCTTTCCACTCTCTTTTTTATTTTCTCTCTCCCTTCCTTTTTTCCTGTAAACATTCTTGTCTTCACCCCTCCTTCCTCCCCTCATGCCAGGGGGTCCAAGGTTGGTGTATTTGTGCAGTGATGTTGGAGGCCTTGATGATCACTCTCTAGGAGATGATTATGTGGTCAGGGCCCTGCAGCCTCCTCTCCTGCCCCGCACTGCTGGAGCTCTGCTCTGCTTCTGTGTGTCTCACTGTGTGTGTGTGTGTGTGTGTGTGTGTGTGTGTGTGTGTGCATGTGTGTGTGTGGATGGAAGTGCACAATATGTGGATATAAGATAATTTGCTTGTTTCTGTATGTGTGTGGACATATTGTGTATGCATGCAGGTCTTCCTCTCATTAATCCATTAATAAAGGCTGCTAATAAATATGCATGTAAAAGACTGTAATATTACCTGTCATGAAAAAAGAAATCTTTAAAGAATGCATGCATATTTTAAGTATTCAATACGTTTTATTTCAGAGTTCGAGGATTTTAATATTGATGAACACTGCTCATTTTGTACAACATTTTCTGAATAGGATTTTGATGAACAAATCCCAGTAGTCTGTGTGTTGGTGTGTGTGTGTGTGTGTGTGTGTGTGTGTGTGTGTGTGTGTGTGTGTAGCCTCTCTCTCTCTTTGTCTAAGTCTGTGTCGGCCACATGTCTTTGCCTCACCGTCTGTCTGCAAAGAAGCTGAACACTCCTCTGGAGCAGTGATGTAAATAACACAAAACTCTAAAGAAACACACAACTGTAGCGCTCGCTAGCTTTTGTGTACTCCTTTACTATCCTTTCCTCTCCTTTCTTTTGACCTCTGTCTGTTTTTCTCCCTCTCTTCAGTCTCCCTTCAAACTGCCGAGCCCCACCCCGAAAGCAAATACAGATGCCCGGAGCCCCTGGCATTTTGACTAGCTGCTATATATTTTACCAGACCGGGCTGTCTGATTACTCCGGTGCAAATGCGAGAGAAGTGTCGGTCTTGGTGTTCCAGCCGGCCAAATCACCCTCTATCTCTCTCCCTCACTCACTGCTGGAGCGATGGCCTGACTGCGCTCATCTCTTTCACCTAGGAGCACAAGCACGGGTCGGGCTGTGCCTCCATGCCACAGAGACAATCGATTGCTTTCATAAAATAAAATGGTGGACATGAAAGGAGCTTGATAAATGGCGGGCTATTTGGCCCTAATTGCAACCCTTTAAAATGTCTTGGTGATGGTTTGAGCAAGCTTCGACTGAAGTTACTGAGATCAAAGTGAAGAGAGAAAGATTAAAACGCACTGGCTGGCTGCGTCTTAACTGCGTGTCTCCGACTTGTGACCCCACATGGCCTCCGGCTCAGAGGAACGGCCGATATTCTGCACCTTACAGCCAAATAAATCAAAGTCTCCACAGAAAGCTGTCTTATCGTGAGTT
Organism: Epinephelus moara; assembly: GCF_006386435.1. NCBI lineage: Eukaryota > Metazoa > Chordata > Actinopteri > Perciformes > Serranidae > Epinephelus > Epinephelus moara. Next base: position 16,116,760 of record NC_065506.1, on the reverse strand, counting down.
ACGCCAGTTCCTGGATCCTGTTGCAGTTAATCATCATCCCTCAACCTCAATCTCATTATGGCTTACTAGCCCTGAATAAACACAGAAGGATGGTAGTCGAGGAAAAAGTGAGAGTCGGCACACACACATTTGCTGACGACAGTCATAAGATAACTTGTAACTGTCGAATATATGCGCTACAAAAATTACATAAAGACAGATGACAGTCAAACAAAGAAAGTATCACTGGTAGAGTGAAGCAGGGGGTATAGCAAGGGGTGAGGAGGTGTGTGTGTGTGTGTGTGTGTGAGGGGGGGTGATAGAGATAAATGGGGTTAGATCAGAAGGAGCCATTAGGACGATGGAGGGGAGCAAAGAGGGGGGAGAGAAGAGGAGAGCAGGGAGCCGGTGCTGGTCTGCCCGGCATCCCCTGAGCCGACTCGGAGACGATGTTTAATCAGGCCTGTGAACCTACGAGACTGAGGTCACCCCGGCACACTCATTAGACCTGATGGGAGCACTGTACCACGACAGATGAGTGCAATCTTTACTCCGTTCATCCATCTCTCAAAACACACACATATAATCACCTCACACCCCTTCACACAAACCCCCCCCCCATTCCTCCTCCTCCTCCCTTGCCCCAAATGCCTCATCTCTTCACCCTATTATTTGTGCTTGTGTATGTGCACTCAGGGACACAAATATACACATTCTTACACATCGCACACACACTTTGGCTGAGCCTCGTCTTTGTGGCTTTGGCAGATACACTGTATTTAAGCAATAGTTGGGTGCGCGCCAGGGATCTCAAGGAAAGATGAGCCTCAAAATTGATAAAGTGGACAAAAGGAAATGACTCTGTAATGGATGGCAGAAGGCTCGTAGGAACAAATAAATACAAGGCTCCGAATGCACCATTGGATTAATAGCAGTCAGTTGTCCAAAAGCTTCATTTGCCAGAGCTCTCCCTTAAATACATTCATAAAAAACTAACCGCAGTGTTTAATCAATATGGTCCGCCACCTGGAAATGACGATTAGTCCTCTCGGACCAAACATGTTGGAGTCGGGGGAGTTGATAAGGGTTAGACAGGGATGTTTGCCGAAGCTAAGCACACAGTTCTGTATGCTTCCCCCACCTACAGTAAGGAGCAGAGATTTATTACCATGCAAATGACAACCCACAGTGCATGCCAAGGAGTTAATTACATGCCAACCTATCAGAGGAGTTACATGACAAAATAGATTTGGCATTGGCAGATTAGGATGGAATCAGGAGGAAGAAGAGTAGGCGAGAAAAAAATAGAGAGAGAGAGAGAGAGAGAGAGAGAGAGAGAGAGAGAGAGAGAGAGAGAGAGGTGTTTGTATTGGTGCCTCTTCAATTGAGACTATTCCAGTAATGGTCACAAACATTTAGAGTTTGTCTGGACACACACGCACATCCACAGAAAAATAAACATCAGGCAGGTTAGCCTGCAGTATTGTTATTGCATCCAGTATTACAAAGAAAGACAATAAGTATATTGTCTGAGTTTTATTGCCTCTGTTGCCTCTCCCTCACTTCAGCAGCCCATCAGTTGGAAATATCCAAACTGTTTATATTACAGCACTTCTTTTGCTGAATGTTGGTTATTGAAACTGGCAAGGACCAGAACTGTCAATATAATGAGACAATATTCATACCCTGTGCACTCACTATACAATACAGAGAAAACAGGGTTGCATAGACATCCCAGAGCAAACAAGAATTTCATTGCCATTGTGCAAAAGGAAACTTACCTCTGCAAAAGAAAAGAGGGAATAAAGCATACTTTATATTTCTCTTACGGGAAGAGCAGAGGATGTCCTATAAATCCTGATCGTGACAGCCGTGTAAATATTTATGTTCACAAGCCAGACTGAGACTAACAGCAGAGGACATTGTGACTGGGGAACTGGGAATGTAGCCCTACTCTGCTGAGCACGTTAACTCAATATTCATCTTCCTCCCTCGCTCTATTTCTCCCAGTATCGTCCCGGCTGCAGACCACACATGTATATTCATTACTGACCTCTGACTGTCTCAACCGTGGAAGCTGTGAGCCCTGAAGGCCGGTGTGACGGCACCGTGAAGCCCGTCATGAGCGCACGACGGCGGCTCCGTGAGACGTTTTTGTGTCGCAAAAATGAGAGGTAATGAATGCAGATGCCAGTGCGAGCTGTCTGGGGCGGCCATTTGTATCTTTGTTTGCCTCACTGTAGTTCTGCCAGCTGTCTTTAGGGCAAGTGACTTGTGCTGTGGGTGGACGGAGGAGGGGGTGACAACATGGGAAAGGACATGACTCGGTGGGCTGCTGGGGATGCTGAGGGGAAATTTGCCAGTGGATATTATGGGGTGGCGGGTGGGTGGGTGGTGTCTCTACGGCTAGAGGGAGGGTGGCAGTTGGTGTCAGAGCCACTTTTTTCCCTGTCTTTGTTTCACAGTGGACAGATTGGTATCCTTGAGGCCAGGATAGAGGATGTGAGAGGATAAAAGCAGATCATTTACAGGCAGTTGTAACGGTGCTGATTTGAGTAGCGAAAGACATTTGTCAGCCGTTGTAGCACTTAGCCAATTTCATGTGATGCAGTATGTGAGTGTCACCTATTGCCCATTTGTAAGGTGGCAGAGGGTGGAGACCAGCTATAGAAAGTTATCTCTTCCTGAGTATTTGTCTTCGGTAAGTTTGGCTTAAGAGATCCATAAAGTTCCTTTTGATTATCGTTACTATAGTATCTTTACTGCCACAAACGATGTGTGTGTGCAAACAAACACAGCAAGTTCCCTTCTTTGTAGGATAGCACCAATCCTACTGACTTTAATGAACCCCTGATTTTTCTTCCAGTGCCACCAGGTTGGCAAATGATTGGCATGGAACTTTGTACACACATTCATTCTGCTTTCAAAATGAATCCTACTCACTTTTTTAAATTGCCAAATCCTTTGGCTGGTGACCAAATACCTGCAAAACTAGTGACATTTCCATCAGCCTCAGCTGTACTCAGCAAACTAAACACTTAACTAAGATGGCGAACATTTGTAACGTTATACCTGCTAAACATCAGTATGTTAACACTGTCATGTTGTGTGCATGTTAGCACGCTGACCTTAGCATTAAGCTTAAAGCACCACTTTGCCTAAGTATAGCCTCAGAGAGCTGCTAGCATGGCTGCAGACTGGTAGTCCTGTGTTCTAGTTAGGGAAATAAGCTAAAATCTCAAATGCACAAGAGCTTTGCCTGATTAAAATACAGTAATACAGAATACAGCAAAAGTTGTTATTTACATCAGAAAATATTTAATCAAAGAAAAGGGAAAATAAGACTATCAATCTGAGGACACTTGTCAGTCAGAACACAGAAAGTAAGTTTGAAATAAAGTTTGATATCCAGCCGTACAGCAGAGTGTGTGTGTCCCTGTGTGAGCTTTAGTGTAATTCTTCATTACAAAGTTAGAAATTTTGAAAACAATCCAGTATGTATAGTAAGTGATGGCAGAATGATTGTGCATTGTGCGTGTTTGTGTTTGTATGAGTGTGTGACTATGTGTTCGTGTGTGTGTGTGTGTGTGTGTGTGTGTGGAAGATGAGGGGACCGTTCTGGCCGTTGGAAGACAGGGGGTCTAACGAGGATGTATGGCTGTTTCAGCATCCATCTGCAGACATTTTTCTACCGTCATTCACTCCCCCTGTCTCCCCACAACACACCTCATCCCACCTCTCAGCACACACACACACACACACACACACACACACACACACACACACACACTCCAACAACAACCCTCCTTGTGCCATTACGTCCACTATTACAGCATTCTCCCAGAGCTGACAAATCAGAGGCGTGCTTGGAATCCAGAGCTGCCGTGGCCTGAGCCTCGTCTTAGCCCCTGTAATGGAGGTAAAACCTTTATCAGTGTTCTGAGCTGCCCGGGTCCTATCTCTGCCGTACCTCTGGGTTATTTGGATCCACTCTGGCTTCACATATTCAGGCATGGGAAAGGTCTTATTATCATCTCATTTCTTTTTGCAGCTGATTAATTAGCTGATAGTTTAATTTTCATTTAAAAGGCGGAATGTATGTAATGTGCAGGCTCAGTTCTTAGGTATAGGTCTCAGAGCATATACTAATAGTAAGTGGTATGAGGATAAGACACGTACTGTCAAAAACATTAAAAGCTATCCTGTTTTGGAGGTTTTAAACTAAATTTCATGGATGGTTGCAAAAGTAGTGCACAGATGATCCAGCTCACTTTGTGCTTGGGAGTAGAATTGTATTTTGCTTCAAAACAGGTCATCCTTATTTTGGAGTGTCTGGGTTTCCTTCCATTTACATCTTTCAGTGGCTTTGTGCAGTACTGTAGGTGTTGGATTTTTTCAGCTGATGTATTCCTTCAAAGGAAAAAAAAATCAAAGATTGACAGGCTTTATTTGTGGTCAAATTATTGTAAACCCCCATACATTCAATCCATTACTTTCAGAGCATGTGTGCATGCGCAGGAATATGTTGTCTACGTTTATGTTCAGTTTACAGTTTTGTGATGTGAACACTTGTTGGATTAGTCCTGAATTGAAACAGCTGTACAATAACACCCCCTCAACGCACAGCATGTCTTTTTTTTTTCTTTACAACTGCCGAAATTATTTAGATGGAGCCAGATCTTTAAACCATTTACAAATCATAAGCTTATGCTAATTTTTTTTTTTTAAAAAGAAACACATCTGTGAATGTAGTTTTCTACATAGTGCCATTTTCAAGATAGGCAGAACAACACTTGCCAGCTGATGGTGTTCTCTCATTTTACCCACAGAGTTAAATAGGAAAATTAGAGCAGAGCGCAAACTGTTTAAGTCATTTATGTCAGAGTTTGAGTAGGGTCCTGGTGTTTTAAGGCAGATTTGACAGCTCAGACACTTGTTGATTTGCACTCATTTAGTCAAATGTTTAGTTGTTTCCAGCGCAGCATGGGCTGATTTGGTAAAGTGAAACAAGCGCCTGAGTCTTAAATTGTACATTTAATTTATGGTATTTTTGCACACTTGAAATTAAGTTAAACTAATTTCCTTATTTCCTGTTTTATTTAGCATGAGCTGTTTTTATGCACCTTCATATCCCCATCCCAAACACCCCTTTAAACAAAAATCGACAGACTATTACTTGTAAATAGAGAGTACATAGACTGCAACACTGACAGTAAATTGGATAAAGCAATTACTTGACCCAGCTTCACAGCTACTGTTGCCATTTCCCAGCTTTATTTTGGGTGTTCAGAAATTAAACTATGCCTGCTATTATTAATGCACTTACATATTACAGGATAATGTTTGTCTTTCTCAGCACAATTAGAACAAGAATTAAGTGCATGATGTTTGATTTGAAATTTAATAAATAAATGCAACAGTTACAGTGTGATTTATTACATATTAGACTAATTTTAATCTCTGCATATCACCAGGCTTGTTTCCACAGTACATACAGAAACTCAGTGAATGAGAACACAGTCCACTGATGTACACCACACACCAGAGAATACACAACATCGCACATATACAATGAATATTTTTTGAAGGCATTTGAACAACGCAAATGCCAGTTGGAAATAGAGAGGATTATATGAAAGGTTTGTAGTTGTTTACCTGTTCATTTGTTATAGCTGAAAATATCATCAAATTAAATTTCACAGTCTGTGCTTAAACCTCCGCTAATCCAAATATTGAGCTGAGAAGCGCATTTTAATTAAAACACTGGGATCACAGTCTGATTCAGGTGAAAGGTAAAAATCACAGTGAAAGACGGCAACATCCACATCAGACGGTGTCCTCTAAATCAATAAACAGCAAGACGGGCTGATTTGCATCTACTGTACAAACACGATCGGTCTCTTTGGCTGTTTGGGGAGAGAGGAACGCCGCTCAGTAAGTTCTGCTCCTCTCATTACTCATAATAATGCCAGATAGCATATTTTATCAGCCAAAACAATGCAATCCGATTAAAAACAAATTATGACAGCACTGTTTGTTTTGGAGGACTAAGACATTAGGCCAACTTATTCAGCTCAATTACTGTATGACTTGTCTCGCTTAATGAATGAAATTGTCAGAGACCAAAACTGTCGGTATTTGAGAGGAATAACTCACATGGGATTAATTTGTCATTTTGAGTTTCTTTAACATGCAGTGATCTTCTTGTCTAAATAAAACTCAGCATGCACAATTATATTTATTGAGAGTATTTATTCCAAACATAAACTAGAGATACCGCTGTGCAGTTGCATGCCTCCGCCAACCAGTCAAGTTGCAGTTACAGTTTACATCCATGTCTCTCCAGACTCATACGTAACCAAGCCAGATGGCAATGTGTCAAACATGGATGTTGCTGCAAAGACGTTATATATTCTAAAACATAGAAGCTTAACACATATCTGCAATCTGGCAGCACAGGAGACTTATACAACCAGCATGTTTTCAAGATGGGCACCCAAGATTCGTGTCACCAATTCAGTATCTGACCAAATGTCTCCCCTTCTGTCCCCGAGTTATGCTGTTGAATAATGTTAATGATAATGATGTCACAGTGAAGCTGCCCTTTGACCTTTTGGACATAAAGGGCTCTAGTTTCCCGGCGCAGCGCAGGGTGGCGAACCCCGCGCAGAGCTAGTTTCGAGCAGCGCTGATATGGGGGTGGCAGCGCAGCAGGGGGAGGTGTCGACAGATCCAGCTTGGTGCAGTGACAGTTTCGTGCCGAAAGGCTTCACCGAAGGTGCGCTAAAAGCTCACCAGCTGAAACCAGGTCTACTGTCAGCACAGGGGGAGCGCAGCCGGTGTAAGCCGAAGTTTGGCTGACCGGCGGACAGTGAGCACACGTCACCAAAACCTCACAGGCAGGTCTCCAGAATGTCAGGCACANGGACGGAGTTGGAGGAGTAGCTGCGCCAGGCGCACAGTGTGCCAAACTTGCAAAATCCGCCTGGCCACACCCAGTTGGTGAAGCACAGGTGCGCTGCGCCCCCGCCTCACCCGGTCTGCGAAACTAGAGCCCAAAATGTCTTCACCTCATCATTTTGTCCTAGTGGACATTTATGTGAAATTCTGTCATAATTAGCGCATCAGTTCTTGAGTTACGGCCAAAAATGTGTTTTGTGACGTCACCATCAAAATCGAATCAATTCTTCCTTAAATCCAAGTGAATGTTTGTGCCAAATTTGAGGAAATTCCCTCTTAGATATCGCGTTCCTGAGAATGGGTCAGATGTACAAACCGAAAATGTAATGCCTCCAGCCACAGCTGTCACCAGCATAATAAAAAAATAAACAAAATGCAGAGATGTGACATCAGAAGGTAATCTGTGATCAGGCTCTGCACTGTTGTGGTGCAACAGCATGGCACCACTGCAGTACTAATAGTGCATTTGTACCAAGCTGCACCCTTTTGCCCTTAGCGGGGTGATGTCATTGTCACCAATGGGTCCTGTGCGCTAAAGTGTGACGGGTCAGCATGTTGCGTCAGCCTCTTCTTGCTTCTACAACTCCACTGTCTTTGCCTCTTCTCTCCCCTCCTGTGTAGATGTCTAATCCACCTTTCTCTGCATGTCAGCTTGCCTCAAATTCATTTTCTTCCACTCTGCGCTTCTCTCCTCTTCTCAAGCAACTTCCTTCTTTGATCCAAACAGTGGAGAAAGAAAGACAGGGGAATAATATCACTTTTTGGTCTTTGGGCTAATGTCAGCATGGAGAAGCAGCACACCTTGCCTGATATTACTGTTTTCACCTGGTTTCTCCTCTCCTCTCCTCTCCTCTCCTCTCCTCTCCTCTCCTCTCCTTCTTCTCCTCCTCCTCCACCAGACAGTTTAGATTCATTTCTCTCTGATAGCTCCATCTGAACCCGATTGAGTATGGGAGGGCAAAACAGAAACAACAGCAGAGGGCTATCCTGAGGTCTTTCACAGATGCCAGGTTGAATCAAACAATATCAGCATGCAAGTGAAACACCCTCGACAATAATGTAATATCTGTCACGCACAGTTCATGCTTTCACACAGACATACCCCTGCACAGCGCGCGCACACACACACACACACACACATACACGCAGCCTCTCAAGCCCGCCCCTAAGCTTCTTGCGCCCCTGATGGGAGACAGTGCCTTGCTGGTAGTGGTGATAAAGCATTTCCAGGCTGTTCTGCCCAGCGCTAACCTCCTGCCTGTGTCTCTTCCTGCTCCACAGACCCAAGCCCCTGCTGGTTAAACCTATCGATCCCCACAGCCACACAGCTACACCCAAGACAAAGCCTCTCTTCTCCCTGCTCTCTCTCTCTCCCTGAGTCAGAGACAAAGCTGAATTTTCTACCATGTTTATTCCCTCTGGTGTGTCAGCAGTGTGGATCTGAAAGATTTCTGTTCTGTTGTCAGCATGTGAGTGTGTGTATGTTGTATGTGTGGATCATCAGTAAAGGTCTGTCACATATCCTTCCTGCGTGCGTATGTTTGCTTACGTGCACATGCGTGTGAAACGTGTGCGTCAGTTTATGATGGAAGGCCAGGGCCACGTCTGTGCCCTCAAAGTCGGGTTGCAATTAAAAGGCGGGGGGAATGACTGTGTTAAAATGGCACTTAAGGAGCAGGGAGCTCAGCTGGCTAGACCCATTTCTGTTAGAGTGGCCGCTGACGACTCCCAATTCTCTCAACCAATTATCTGAGCACTCATCTATGCACAGCGGGGGCCACTCCCCTCCCTTGACCAATCAGAAACCCGAGTGCCTGAGGTTAGTCACTGTGGCAAATTAGACCAGCGTCTCAATACAAAGTCAAAGGCATTCCAGTAGAGTAAAGAGGCTGAACTTTGTTACTAGAACTAGAGCTAGAACTAGCACTGAAAATACACTTGAAATACATCTAGGTAGAGGAGAGATATTAAGCTTGGACCTGAGCAAACTAGAAATTTAAATAATCTAAAATAAGAAGTAGTAGTAACACTAGAATCAAAACAAAATGGATATTACCAGATATAGCACTACGCTGTAGAACTGAAACTAGAAGTAAAAGTAAAATAGTACAAGAGGTAGGACTGGAAATGAAACTCAAACTAGGACTAATCGTAAACTACAACTCAAGCTGGAACATGAACTAAAGTTGAACTGGAAATGTAGTAATAACTAAAAGTGCTAGAAACATTACTACAAATAAAAGTCAAACTTAAACTAAAACTACACCCTACACCAACATTTACAGCTAGAAGTAAATGGAAATATAAATAAAACAAGACTAGGAAAATAACTAGAACCTGTATTAGAACTAGAGCTGGAGCCAGAATAAGAGCAAGAACTAAAGCTGGAAATATTATTCAAGCTTAGAAGCAACATAAAACTACAGCCAGGACCAGATCTTGAACTAGACTCAGACCTAGAACACAAACTAAAGAGGAAGAATAACTAAAAACCATTTTGTGACGGGATCACTCCAAGCGCGATACGGCAATCTGATACTTAAAATCAATGTGGGCCAGGGTCATAAATTGCCCCATCCATTGTAGAACTAAAATAAAACTAGAAGTCAATTTTAAGATATAAAATTACAGTAAAATGTTGCCTACATGTTCAGTTGAATGCCAATATCTAGTGGCAATATGGATTTGTTCATACCACATACAGCAAGTGTCATAGAAAGCAGCCGCATGATTGACTGAGGCCTTATTGGTGTACTGGCCAATGTATGTTCAGACCAGTGGTGGTGTTGAATACATTAATACGACTCAGAGTTGAAAGACTTAAGTTGTGAGGAAAAAACAGGCTGGAGTTCACAGCTGAGGGCCCATGGCTACTTGTCAGATCAATATGAAGCTTCCCCATCATCTCCTACTCACTTATAGTATATGAGAACACACCCACTCGTATGTGCAGTGCATGTGTGCAGCACTCTCGTGTACAGTGCACTGTCATGCAAATCCTGAAACACTGAGGAGTTATTTCCACATTATATCTAGGGCATCCATTTTATTGGAGGCCTGGAATTAAAACTTCATCCACTGGCGAAGAGGGTTCTGTGAGTGGCAATAATTGAGGGAATATTGCCTGTCTTGAAGAGCGAGCCACGCTTTTACGTGAGGGCCCAGAAAGTCATTTCATTTTTCTGCCCATTACTTTTTCCTTCTTCGTCTTCTTTTGCTTCTTTTTTTTTTCTTTTTTTTTTTTTGAATCAAAGAGATGTTGAGCTGGTGCTTTGAGACGGGGGGGATAGAGATGGAACATGTGTGGCAGAGGGGCAGAGGGAGGAATGGGGGGGAGGAAAAAGCGCAGAGAGATGAGTAGGACTGATGTGACCGAGGGAATTACCTGAAAGAAAGATGGGGGAAAAGAGAAGGGAGGGGGACATTGATGGGAGTGAGCGAGTGCCAGCATCTGAAGAAGATGGGGCGAGAGTGATATATATGTCAGAGTTGTGTGCATGTGTGTGTGTGTGTGTGTGTGTGTGTGCATATGTGTGACTGTGTGTGACACTCTCACCATCTCATCCCACCCAACATGCCCCACCCTGCTCTCTCCATTCCTTTCCTATCCACTTTCACCCCTTCCTCTTTTCTTTCCCCCCGTCCCTCCCTCCCCCACCCCTCCCTCCCCCACTGTTTATGCTGACAGTAATTTGACAGGCCCGGGGTTGACAGACTTGAAGCCGGCAGGGTAAGCGATTGTCAGGCCTGGCGTTGTTGGGCAGCTGCTGACTGGCTGAGGAGCTGGCAGTGAGATCGGGAAGCTGCGACTGGCCAGGGGATTGATGGGGAGGCGAGGGAGAGCTGTCGCTACAGTGATGCGATGGAGTGGGATAGACGGCCCTTGAGAGGCCCAGAGGGGGGTTTGGGGGGGTGTTTGCAGTGCAACCTCAGCTCAGCCCAAGACGTGCCACCTCTTTGATTACTACCCTGCAATCTCACACAGACAGCACCAAGACACCTCTCATACCTCGGGCCTTCACGCAAATACTTTTCCCATCAGTCATCAAACTGCACAGGTGTACGGACAGTTACAGATATTTTCGTATTTTTATTTATTTTTTGTACAGTGTTGACCACACATTTGAGCCAGGCTGGATTGACTAGATGCTATCTAGCCAGCCGTAACAACAGACAACCTCACCATGACAATACAGAATGAAAAAGTGAATTGTCTCGATGTGGGCTTGTATCAGCTAAGCCCTGTTCGTCACCCTAGTTGAGACTATCTGGAGAGCAAATAAATCAATTAAACTAAGACAAAAACAAACACACAAATAAACAACAACACTTGGTACAGGTGAAGCTAGAGATAATATAAAGTCAGTTGTTTGATAGAGTTAAAAGAAAAGGCGCTAGGAGCTGGAGCTGTGTGCCAGCTGGACCCAGAGCTAGGGAGTCCCCTGAAGGGTTCGCACATACTTATGTAACCCGTTGAGAGATAGCCAGGTGGGCACACACAAACACACATATATGCAAACAAGCACACAGACAGACAGAGACACACACACACACACACAGGACACATTGGATAATCTGTGGGGTCCAAGCGTTACTCACAATAGTAGCATACACAATGCAGCAGATGCCAACCTGGCTTGACTTCATGAGTGGACAAACAATCTAAACACATACACACACACATACTGTACACACACACGTACTGTATACACATTCATACACTTCACACGCATACACACACACACACACACACACACACACACACACACACACACTAGCACTCTTGGCAACCTCAGCAACCCAGAGGAAATCAGCATTACTTAGGATTAAAACAAAGGGGCCTAAAGCTTTGACGTGACGTGCATGTTTTCTCGTCCATCCTAATCTCTTTCTCTTTCTCTGGCAGTCTGCAATCTTTATGGCTCCTTCCTCTCTTCCCTTCCCTGCCTTGTTTTCAACTAGCGGAGTGCTGTTGTCGGATGAAGGAGGGAAGAGCTAAACTTGTTTTCTTGTTGACGGCAATGTATTCGTGAAATAGTGCCATGAGGTTTAATCAGGATTCAAAAGTCTACGAGGTCATGAAACTCACTCAAAACTTGTAACTACAATGCAAGTTTGCAAGCTTTCACTTCAAATAAGAGAAAGGAAAGAACATACCAAACATACAGTTACGTGGTTTTTATCCGCCATCAGCAATAACCTAGTAGTGGTGTACCTGTGGACACATCAGAGGGGTTTATGGGATCTTTATTCCTGATTGCACCCTTGTGAGCTGACAACGGCATAAATCTCAGCGGTGCTTTAAGCAGCAGCATATGCAGCTATGAAATGCTCAGGGAGGTTGTTACAGTGAGAAAGAGGGAGAGGAAAAATCTTCCTTACATCAGTTCGGCCTACGTGCTCCTCTAGAGAATCTCTTTCAGCGTCTACACTGCAGAAAATGTCTGTATGAAATGTTATTGAATTGCATTTGATCATTAAATCTCATTGTTAAAATGAATGAACCATTTGGATTGTAGGGTGACATAACTTTAAACTTCTGCTGCAATCACCTCAATTCAATAGGTCCAAGAATTTTATTGTTAAAAACTGACAGGCTGATCAGCATCAGAATGATTATTACACAGGAATGGAGTCAAACTTTCTTTCTGCCCTTGCAGAATACTTTTATTTGATAAAGTTTAAAATGGTTCTGTGAAGTTTCTTTACTTATTCATGGACATAACCTTGTAATGAGTTTATTTGGAAGCAGAATGATTGCTCAATGTACCCACATTCATTCTATAGGCCAAACAGCCATGCAAAAGGGGGCTGTCTGGGTTGCTAGTTAATAATAATAGAATTTCTTTACATTTTTACATTTAGGTTGATAAAGGCTCTGCTTTTTTCAATCAGTATTAATGTCAAAATACAAGTATGGCTGCCATTAATTTATCTATTTATTCACAACTTGTGCAAACTGATTGAAGTGCAATAAAGAGCCAAATTTTTCTACGGTCATCTAATGCCATCAGTTCCAGTTTACACACTCTATGAAGCTTCAAATTTTATTTTAAAACAACTTTCAAATTTTACTAGTGATAGGAGCTAATGCTCACTGAATACCAGTATGCACAAAAGCATGATGAACAATTCTTCTGCCCTTTGCTCATGCTGTGGTAATACTGCTGTGATTAATCACTTGTTAGTGAAGACATTTTTTGCAGTGTACAAACTGACGCTAGTCAACACCGTCATCATTTTGGCTTGTCCCAACCTGCACCTGCTGCTCCCTTACTAAACAGAGCTGAAACCTATTCCCATCCCTGTCTCTTAATCAACACTGAAACATCAAGTAAGGCTAACTCATTTTGGCAGAGGTGCCAGGGCCCCGTGTTCACATCCTCACCAGTGCTCAATTGAGCAGAATTCCTCAGGCCTCTCTCTCCCTTCCTCGCCACATCTCCTTGCTTTGCTAACCAAAAGCGTTTTCTCAAATAGGCCTGTCAGGAAGCACGGATGGAAAAAGTAGGTGAAATTTAGTCAGACAAAAAGTGGACAGAGACTTGGATGTGGAAAAGTTTGCAACAGAAGTGGAAAAAACCCCCCAAAACATCAGGTTTTTGTGAAAACACCTTTATGAGCTTGGATTTGAGCACGTCCTCCCACCCAGGTTGTGGTATCTTTAATAGAGGGAAATATAGACATGATCGCGCTGAAAATGGTTGGCCGATTTAATTAATTATTTAATCAAATCTCCTCTCTGTTGCTGCTCATCTATCGGACGGTCTCTCCTCACAGTGGTGTTTCTTTAACGAGGACTTTTCTGTAATGGACCCTTAACGAGGAGTAAGCCTCCCTGCCTGGCCCAGCATCTGTGCTCTGCCTTGCTGGGTAGATTACGGCGTGCTCCAGCCAAAGTGCCCATCACCACTCCCTCGCAGCCTGTTACTCCATCCCTAATCCAGCCTGCCGAGATGCTGCACTTTCTCGACTCTCAGGCCATATGCTCACCCAAAGATCAACTGAGATGGGAGGGTGAAGAGACACAGCTTGAGCCCGCTGCTTTCTGACTTAGGGTGCAAGCTTTCTCCAAAGTGAGTGAGCTCTTCTTCCATTCCTTGTGAATTGCTCTCAGTGAGGGGAGTGAAGGAAGGCGACGGCAGTAATTCATGGCAGCAGATGGAGACGTCAACTCTTATTGTTCTCCTGTGCGAAGTCTGAACAGGACTGGTAAGCCACTGTCGCTAATCACAGCGCAGCACATGGTCCCAAGTTGATCTGGTGATTACTGGGGATATGGAGATGTCTGACATTATGGATCCTGCATGCTGGGAGACCAGACTGGGCTCGGGGCTTCAAGGAGCCTACTGGGAAGCAAGGCTGCTCTGGGGCCCCCATAACCGGAGAGCCTGATCCTATGGAGGGCAACGGGAGAGGCTGCTAGGGACCCACCATGGAGCTGTGACCTTTCCGTAGCCTTTGTCTGATCTGGTATACTGGTGAAGTGTACAGCCCTTGGAGGAGGAACACAGGAGGGGAGGGACACAGGTACACACAGAGATGGCATAGGAACTGACAAGAGGACGTCAGACCCAGAAAAAAGAAACAACTGTGCAACGTAGCGGTAGCTGTAGTGTAAAGGACAAAAAAAAAAAAAAAAAAAAAAAAAAAGTTAAATATTTAAACAGAAGTCTTTCATTCCTGGAAAATTTTATCATGTGATGACGATTTAAAGGATGAGGCCGGCCTTATTCTAAATGTTTCCTATTGTAAGCCAAACCCCAAGAAAAGACAAAAACCAATAAAGCGTTAGTCTGTTCCGACTTTCCTACCCTGTCTGTGTCTCTCAGCCCAGACAGCATTCATTCTGGTGACGTGATCTTTAAAAATGGGTCACCAATTTTTAGTGTCATTTAAAAAATATATACTTTCTAATATCCTAAAAAAGCTTGGCCCTGTGGTTGTTATAAAAGGTTGTTCAAATATGAATAAACAATGTATTTGTTGGGGACTACTTGCAGCCATGGATTAATACACATTTAGTGCTCTTGTGCGTATTTCCAATGGCAGGATGTCAAAATGCACAATAGATTAAATGCATAGATCAATGGAAGCACTATGCAGCATTTCAACCTCAAATCTAAATGCAGTTATTAAATTATCTACTCTAAAATCTGTTCTTTAAATCTGAGGCGTAGTCATGTCTGTGTCTGTCCATCAACAAACCCCAACCCTTGTGAGACAGTGCCATTCAGCTTGTGTTCAGCATCCCCACTTTACACTGGGGTGACTGAGTTTGAGCACCTAGCACAGCCTATTAGCTCTTTGTGGTTCACCATTTGTTTGTCTCTAAATAAACAGGACACTCTGACTGGGAGGTCAGAACTGGGAATGCAGGCAGTGTCAGCTTCCATTACAGTTCTCCTCTCCTCTGCTGCGCAGCCACTCGGTTACCTGGCCCGTATCCTTTCTCGGGGAGAAATTCTCACTTCTTTGTCTCTATCATTATATCTCTCTCCTATCTAGTCCCTCGCTTTACTCTTTCTGACGTCCTTTCTTCCTCCAGTTTTATCTCACTCTGTTCATCAAGTCATGTTGAGATGAAGAAATCCTCAGATGATTGCGGCAATTGCGTTGGAGGAGAGCATTCAAAAGTACGCATGTACGGGGAGGGGGAGGGGATGTGGAACGTTTTAAAGATTGAAAGGTCAGGATGGTAAATTGCCTCTCTGTACATGAGTCTCACTAGTCCTTTGACTATAATGTGTAGGATTAATCCATTCTATTGCCCTTTGTGCTCACAGTGAGCAAGAGACAGTGTAATGTGAGGGGCTGATTTTTGGAACATTCTGTGAATGTTTTCCCCTCCCTCTTAAGTGCTTTTTTGAAAGAGTGGGCTTTTGAAAGCTGAAGCAAAGGGAGATACTGCTTTGAAAGGGGTTTTAAAGAAAAAAAAGGTGGAATGAAAGTCTACATCTATGTGGGCGTTTGATTTTTAAATAAATGAAAAAAAAATCAGTTTTGAAATATGGATGTATTTTTTTATTTGAATTCCATATAAGTATATACATATGGATGGGTCCATCTTTTCTGCAGATGGTCTTGCATATGCTTTTTTCTTTCCTCTCACTTTTCTGTGAACTGCCGGGCTGATATCTGTGGTGGGCTTCATTTTCATATAATTGAATCGAGGCCCTTCCCACTGCGAGGCAGGATTTGGTTAAGCTGAAAGTCCTCCTTGACTGCTGTTACCTCGGTGCAGATTCGGTTACAGCTGTTACCACGGCAGCAGCCTGCCAGGGCCTGTCTCCTCGGATACCTCCCCTAATTACTGTGTTTATTGGAAATTAAAGATATACCAGCTAATGAAACGCGGCAAACATTACCGCCGATGCAATGTCATTAATTCTAGCCTGGCTCCCATCTCCCATGTGAGGTAGAGGCGGAAAAATATATTAGCATAAATATGAATTTTAGTCAGGTGGAAAGCACTTGAATGAAGAAAAAAATAATGAAAAAGGTGTGTTTTCATTTCCCTCTTTATTTTCAGGATCGGGATAAATAAATAGACAATGGTGGACCAGGCACAGGGAAGGCAGAGGACACAGATAACATTGTGAGCCTCTCTTTGGATAAGGCCCCTGAGCTGTGTGGGTGTCTGGCAGGCAGGCAGGCAGGAGGAGGACATGGAGGAGGGCCTGGGAGTAGAGGCATCTGTGGACCATACAACGTAGACCTCTGTTTCCTGTTGTTTGCCACCACCAGTTATACCCCCCAGCCCCATTTTCACAGCTTCCTCTCCAAGGCAGGAGAGGACACATATAGCCTGAAGGGCCTATATCATAACACCCTCTGGCCTCAGGAGGTGGCACGGGCTGGCATAGAGCTGCTGTCTATTTGGGTAGTGGTAACATGTTAGCACTGTAACAAGTCTATATTTATGCCTGTCAGCTTCACAGCATAACTATCTCTTGTTCCTTCTGTGTATATTTTGCATGATGTTAACTTTTGCATTTTGCTGTCTTAACTGTCAACAATTTTAATCTTTAAATTTGGTGATCCAAATCCAAGAGCAAGTAATGAGTATGAGGGCCGCTACCATGACACTTTTATGTTTTATTTTCATTTTTTGTGTGTTTGAGTTCATGGCAGCACATGCAGTCTTGAAGTGTGAGAGAGTCTCTTCCCTGTCATGTCCGTTGCCTTGTTTTCCCTGTTTAATTCCCACCCTGGATCCTTTACGACACTGTTTTAGTGGTCTATCCAATTGATGGTGATGCCGCTATGGCTTGGTCTGACTAGACTATCGACCTCCCGGGCCGATGCACTGCATCTCCCCTGATTTGGAGTCGTTAAGCTGCTATCTGCATTAGCAGAACCCTGTTTTTTTGTGTTCAGAGGGGTAAAGAGTACAATCATCAATGACAGATACACGCAGAGAGGTGGGGTGTAGATAATTTGAAAAAAAGACATTAGAGGGTTACGGCCTTATTCTCTGTTGAATTATCTAATTTCTGTCTTGTCTTTGAATATAAATGTTTCATAGACTTTACGTTTTCTGCAGTCAGGGGACGGAACATTCTGTGGTAAGAATCAACAATTGAGAGCTGTTAGCATGTCTGGCTAATTAGCCAGGAAGGACCCACCATGCTCCATGTCTATTTAGTGTGTCCTCTTGCCAACTGCCTTCACACACAGGGACTTGCTTTAGTTTCCAAAACTCCCATCCACTTGGAAAAAAACACTTGTACATTCATAGGTCAGCATAGGTCACTAGATAGGTCCCTCTTATGCACTCATATATATGCAAGACTTACGCACACTCACACTTTGGGGAATATTAGGTATAAGGGCAAGGTTGTACTGTAGGCAGCACATTAACAAGATGTTCCACCTCCCTCTCTCTGGCTTAGCTGTTTGTATGAAAACAGCCCCAGCGCTCCCCTGTTCACTCTCTACCCTCTCTTTCTACCTTAGGGTGCCTCATTTTTCTCTGCTTCTCCTCACATGTTTTCATTTGCGTGGTGCTACAAAGAGAAAGAGAAAACCCAGGTTTGTACCAGAGGAGCATCAAAGATGAGAGAAGAAAAGAAAACAGGAGGGTGTTTTTACTTTTTGTGTGTGTTTTTTTTCCTCCTCTTCTTTTTTTTCTGTGCCTTGTGAATAGTGCCTCCCCAGAGAGCAGGGCTACTGGAGTGTCATTCAGAGTGGACACAGGAACTCTGGGGACTCTCTCCCGCTACTTCCAGGGAAAACTTGTGAAGAACTATTTTATCAGACTGGCCCCATGGAGAATCCGTCCTTTTCTATTGCCTTTGTTTTTATTTTGAAAACATGTAGATGGTAGTGTAAAGAGAGGAGATCAGAGGACATGTGAGACAGAGATGTGGGATCTTTTTGTTCTGTAAAGATACCATCTCCTCGCAGAGAGTTCAAGGATATACATCAGAGGCAGTTTCATGTTGCGTTCTTTGTTGTCTATTTGACGCTTCACAGCTAATTACGCTCCCTGTAGAAAGTTATAGTCTCTCCGCGTCTTTAAACAGTAAACACAAGTATCCTGTCTGTGCAGCGCTGTAAGCTAGCCTCCCTGCAGTGGCTCGGGGTACTGTCTTGCCTATCAGTTTTGTCCTACACACATTTCCTTGTGTGCAAATGTCCTCTGCACACCTTGGAGCTGCGCTGTAATATGATTAACGCGGAAGTCGTCCCAGCAGTGGCCCATGCTCTGGAGCACTGTGCCTGCCCTTTGGACTGTCTACAGCTGCAGTGATGAAACCAAACACATTTATCAGCAGCGCTGATATTAAACTGCACCAATTTCATCATCCTGCTGCCCGGCACCACACCCTGAAAAAAATAAAAATAATAACAGCGAAATCCAATTTGATAAAGCAATAATTGGATTTACAAACATCTGAGGAGAGATGTGATCCCAGATTATTTATTTAATGAAGTCTTGTGATATTGGCCATATGTAAATTGTTAACCACAGGAAGCGTTTTTAATAAATCCCCTGGCACATTTTGCAGGGAAGTGGTGAAAGGGATACACTATTTGGGTCTTGTATTGTCTTGTGTGGACTGTCAGTGACGTGGGGTGCTTGATGAAATTATCAACTGATTGATGATTATGAGGAGGGCCTGCTCAAAAAGAAAGCAAAGGCATGCCGAGGGGCAGAAACCCAGGTCTGTTTAAATGCTCCCAGTCAGTCGGCTCATGAATGAAAGCTCTCAATAAATAAGCAGGCCGGGCCAGCTATCATGACAGCTCTCTGAGTTGAAGATGGGGAGAAGCATGTAGAAACCTCCTTTTCTCTACATCCATCTTCGCCACTTCTTCACGGTTTAATCCCTATATCCCATCTGGGAGGAGCCGAGATTGCATGGCTCCTTCTTATAACTTAACTCCCAGTGAAACTCATCCCCAGTGACTGTTGGCTCCTCACAGACTTTGATTAAAGCCATTCTGCCTTGGGACAGCCAGCGCCTATATGATGACGGCTCATTCTAGGCAGTCTTATACTGGCACGAGGACAGCGGTCTGTATGGGACCCTCAGTGTAGTATGCATTAATCGCCCCAATGAGAAGAGAACATAGACACCCCCTGCAGTTTGTCTTGTGCGAGTGGCCTTGAGGGACTTATTCTCCCATGCCCTCGATGGCATGCTGTCTTGGAGCTCGAAGCTCGTCAAAGAGCTCTAAAGTGAAATTTTAATGAGCTACAGTATGTATTACCCCCCAGTGTGATTTTTCCATTTGATTTTAAAAGTGGATGCCTGTGGATGCTGTCATTGAAATTATCAGCAGTGCAGAGAGCTCAAGTGTTCAAAACAGCGCCTGACCTCTGTGTAAAGGCAGGAGTGGACCAGAATTCGTTTGTTTTTCCCATTCTTCCCTACCACTCTCCTCTAATCTCCCAGCAGGACGAAGATGATGGACAGACAGACACGTCCGTCCGTTTCCTCTCCTCGCTGTGGTAACCTCCCCGCTGTCCTCTCGGGCTGTATATTGGCAGTGTGACCTATTTTTATCAACACGTCCCTATCCCACCTCCAGGCCAGATGCGGCATGGCTCTGAGGGACGTGGAAGGAAGATCTGCTGTTTACCAAGCCTCCGTCCCCTCCATGTCTTTAGTAGAGGTCACCACAGCATGAGCTCTGTCTTTCTAGCACACAAACACACACACAAGGACACATTTATTCATCATTGTCTGTAAGAAACTGTGATGCACCCTTGTTTTTAGCTGGTATCTTGTGAAACAACATAAGGCATCGATTGGTACCAATCATTGAGGTGTGACATTATCTCTTTCACGATAATACCGGTATAATTTTTAATATGACGTGAAAAATTCATATTGTGATACTCGCAACATTTCGACTTGTTGACATATTGACGTCATACTGTTACCCATGGCAACAACAAGCATGGCTGAAAGCGACTTTGCGGTGGCGTCATTAGGCCTGGGTGTCCTTAATGTTTTATGAACAGCCCCAGACTTCTCAAGCTCTTTTACCAAGGTACCACTCAGAGGGAACTCATTCAGCGGCTCCTCCGGCAGCAGCACAGTGCCTCTCCCTCTCCTCTCTTGATGTGCGCACCCCGGAGTAGGTGTCGTCAAGTGATTTTTTCATAAAACTTTGGAAATGTAAACCTACGTGATGCTCGCGGCTGTAGCATAACAGCCTGTCACAGGTTACAGCGTGATGATTAGAGGAGAAATGGCAGAGCATAAAGGTCCAGGTGGAAAAAAAACCCCAACTCAGTCATTTAGGATTTTGCTAAAAGAGAAGGAAATCATCTGTTGATTTATACATTTTGATCCCAGGGTGCATTTTTGTTTTTATTTGAGAGCTGTTTAAATGTGTAATTTGTGACTGATTTTATTTTGTTATACTATTAATATTGTGTAAAGATACTGAAACTCACTCTGAGTTACTGTTGTTGTTTACAAACAAAGATATGAGAGTAAATTATTGTTTAGTTTTTACTAAATATTTTAAGGCAAACTTTGTTGACATGTAAAACTATATCACATATTTTGTTGCAAATATATGTTCTTAAGGTTTTTTAATAATTTGTCATATCGTCAAGAATATTGTTATTGCAAAATTACCCTGACATATCATGATATTATTTTAAGGGCCATATCGCCCACCCCGACCAATCATGTCAGCATAGCTTTTTGGTAAGGGTGCTGAATAACACTTAAAATTTAGGTTAAATTTTACCAAGGGAACAAACGGCATGGCCATTTTCAGAGGGGTCCTTTAAACTATCATCTCAAGCTTTCTGAATGAAAATGGGTTGTATGGGTCCCCAAGAGTCTCCCCCTAACCCTGAGAAGAAATTTTCCCAGTAAATGTTTTGTTTATTACAATCAATGTATTCCATCAATCTAAAGCTGTATAATTACCTATCTGAGGGAAAAAGACGTATAGAAACACAACACATTAAAATAGGATTGTTGTGAAACTCAAAATGTTAACTTTACCAGTATTAGTCCATGCACATCACATTACAAGTAATATTAAAGGGAAATTTCGTTTTGCTTGGGTGTACCCTGCCTCTCGCCCGATGTCCGCTGGGGTAGGCTCCAGCCCCCCCGCGACCGGGGCGCCGGGGCGCATAGTAGCATCAGACCTGTTAAAACGTAAGTGAATGGGCATACTTCAAGTGCAAAGTCCACTAAACAAGCTTTTTTTCCACAAAGACCGCCTCATATCGTTAGGATAAATGTCATATAGAAAACGACATGTAAACGTGTTGTCTTACCTGACCGGTGTGGTGCCATGTTTGTTTACCATTTAGCTCTGCTTTCCAAAGCGCGGCCGAAATATCACGAGAACAAGCAGCGATCTCATAGCGTGCCTGAAATCTCGCAAGCTCTACATAAAGCCCAGCTGGATACTAATGTTACTCCAGGTGGAGGTGTCTCGTCCTCGGTCACATCCAGACCTTGAAAATAAGGCTGCAACCGCTCCCATTCCTTGCAACAGAGGCATTCCTCTTCTGTGGGCACTGGGGCACAGCATCCACAGGTACACCACCAATCTCCAGAGCTACGCAGCCTTGCAGCAGCCATTCCTCCTCTCTCGTCCTCTACCTGTTGCGCCTCTCTCTCTCTCCTCCTCCGTTCTTCAATTTCACGAAGCTCTTCGTCAGTGTATTCTGGCTCAAATAAATAAGGGCGGCCATCAAACTCTGCAAAATCAAATTCCTCCTCCACAAAGTCGAAGTCTGGCAAAAAGTCAGCCATTATTCTATAAATCTTTCATAAAATAAATGAATGAACTTTTCAGGCTACTGTCCGGTTCTGCCTTCCAGCTGTTGCTGCTTGTTCTCGCGAGATTTCAGGCACGGTATGAGATCGCTGCTTGTTCTCGCGATATTTCGGCCGCGCTTTGGAAAGCAGAGCTAAATGGTAAACAAACATGGCAGCACACCGGTAAGGTAAGACAACACGTTTACATGTCGTTTTCTATATGTTCTCTGACATTTATCCTAACGATATGAGGCGGTCTTTGTGGGAAAAAGCTTGTTTAGTGGACTAACTTTGCACTTGAAGGTATGCCCGTTCACTTACGTTTTAACAGGTCTGACGCTACTATGCGCCCCGGCTGTATCTAGGCTAACGGCTAACATGCTAACTATTATTTTTATGTCACTAGTCACTTGAAACAAATTTAGGATGATAGAAGACAGGTTGAAATAAACTGAAATTTCCCTTTAACTGTAAAATAAGAAACCAAAGTATGTCAGTATACAATTTCTTAACTTTCATTGACATAGTGTTCATCTAGACTATATACTACAACCCCCCTAACCCTATCATTATGGAATTCCTGAACTTCAGTTATGGCTTTTGGTTTTGGTGTATCACCTCAAGATTGTCATTGGCCCGATCTGGCCACCTCTGTGTGAAATTTCTGGGGGCGCAACTGATCTCTAAATGAGGAAACAACCCATGTGATGTACGCCCTCCCATCCCATGTTCAGGCTATTCAAATGATTTCCCTTTCTACATGCTTAACTTATTTATCTATTCCCAACACGTCTTGATAATTTGTGGTTACGCATTCCCCAATTTGTAAAAGATTTGTAAGACTTACTGATCAACGAATAAGACATTCAAACAAATGTTGAAAGAAAAATGTTCAGACGTGAGCATCTGAAGCATTCGGTCCCTCATCTTCTCCCACCACACAGAGCGGTCCTGTGGTCCAGTGCTTCAGTGCCGAGACTGAAGCCGGCACGGAGACAGGCAGAGGGATGAGTCTCACTTTGTTAACAGTCCCTGGCTACAGCACAGCCCCTGTCGCCTGCTTTTGGAGGGTGATTTTTCAGCCTCCAGGTGTTTACCTGCAGGATACGCATCCCTCCTGAGAAACACATCAGTGTCACACACTAGCTGTGGGCAGGCACATCGCTCAGTGCTGAGTGAGCGAGTGAGCGAGGCAGCGAGGGTGGGGCTGGTGGTGGCAAACAAACAGAGAATCGAGGGCAACGCTGCTTTGTGTGCAGCCCTGCTGGAGCTCAGACTCATTAGGTATGAAGCCATCTCGGAGCAGGCATCTGTATCCTGTGAGAGATCCCACCAGAGACTGCACTGAGAGAGCCATCAGATCTTCTACAGCAGGCCCCTTTGAACACAAACTACCAGCCCCCCCTTCCTTCCCTCATTCCAGCTCCCATCTAAACACAGAGACAGGATGGAAATTTAATGAGAATTCTGTGCTGCTTAAGCCTGCTGCAGCTGCTGCATGGAGCAGAGATAGGAATGTTTTGTTCACTTATTTTGCCCTCCGTGTGCAGGCTGTGGGGTGAAAGTTGCAAATGGAAGGGGGAATAATAGATGAGTATCTGCTTGCATCTGATGAAAGGTCTAAGTGATACAAATGTGTCCCATTTCAGTGATCCATCCAGCCCTGTGTCATCTCAGTGATTTGTGGGAAAGGTCGTGCAAGAAATGACTTTGGCTGAGGAGGCGAATCCCCTGTTTATGTTTGTTGTGCTTGGTGCGGCGGCCCGCAGAGCGATGGGCTGGGGAGATGGGCGTCTGGTGCAGGTGGTGTTTTTGGAGGATAGGGCTGATATATCATTTGCCAAGGTCGTACTCAATTAGGCTATTTGTTGAGCATAGCTGCATGAGGTTGGTTTAATCAACCGAGGAATGGAGACAACAACGACAAAAGAGGAAATAAATTAGGCATGGCCAGGCCACACTCTCAGGCACGCAGCAGCATGCTGGAGAAATGCTCCATTTAGCTGGCCATCTCCTTTCCCCGAGAACCCACTGTCCTCATGCTAACACAAACCCACACACATAACACACGCACACACATACACACATGCACCTTTCATTTCTTCTGTGACTTTCCAGTACAATTGAAACAACCTTTTCGAATCACGACAGGCTACACACAAAAGGTCAATTATGCCAGATGGGCACAATTAGTGAATTAATTTTCAAAAAGATTTGAGGAGAAAAGTGGGAGTGGCTCGAGCTGTAATGTGTGGCATACATCAAACAAAGTGGCACCGCCATGACAAAGAAACAACATTTGTTTACCCTGATTAATCCAAGACCTTGAGGGGTGCTGAAGCACCTGTATAAGTGGGTACAGCCCTGGAGGAGAGGAGTCAGACTGTGTTAATAGTGGAGCAATCAGCGGCCATTCAGGTTAATGGGCTTTCAGCTGGTCGGTCCTGGCTAATGTGTGATTTGGAGGGTCAGCCCATAGCTCAGCAGCAAACACCAGTCACATTCACCCTCGCGGCCTCGCCACACGCTGCCAGTGCAGGCTATAGCTTTCCCACCACACCCTCAGGCTCCTCGGCTGCTTATGACAGTAAATATTTGATTAAACAAATGAGGGTTGATTGGCTCTCAAAGGCCTGGCAATAGACTGCGTTGTGTTCAGGTGCAGGCGACTTTGGTTTCAGTTTCTTACTAAGGGACTGTCTCTAAACTAACCATCGTCTGCTTTGTCATCTGTTCAGGCTGTAAACTAAGTTACAGGGTGAGTGGGAGGATTTGAGGGCGATGCCAAATGATTAATTTGATTGCACAGAACACATAGATAATGTGACAGCCTTGCCACAAAGATAAGGAGCAAGGCATCAATCCCGCTGCTGCGTTTCCTCACACATACCTGTACCTTTTTTTCCTGCCTTTCTCTCTGCCTCTCTCTTCCTCACTTGCTTTCTGTGAGACCTCTTAAGCTGTGACATTTCCGTTTCCCTGGAGACAGAGCGTGCCAGGCGGTTGCCATAGCAACTCCCTGCTCTTTAAGGCCCGCACAGCATTAGCCCACCCCCCTACCCCATACCAAGGATGGGGGGTAAAGGAAGGGGGGCTCCAGAGAGAAAGCACACCTGCTGGCTTCCTGCTAATTGGCTATTTCTCTTTCGCACTACTTCCCTGTTTCTGCTTTAACTTTTTACCCCCTCCCTGGATTGCCTCTCTTTCTTTACCTCTGTATTGCTTGCCATCCACTGTGGATACAGTTTCTCACTCTCACTCTCTGTTGCTTCCTTTCTTTAACTCCTTCTGGCTCTCTCTTTTATATACACTCTGGGCTCTTTCTTCTTGTAGAGCCCGACTACAACTCTGGCCTCCAGCATCTGGCATTTATCTTCATCTGACCCTGTCAGTTCCTTCTTCCTCTACCTCTTTATTTCACTTTTCTTGTGCAACTCTTTTATATCGTCATCCTAGGGCCCTGCCACTACGGCTCTGACCCTTGCACGTACGTGTACTGTACTTATTATCGGTTGCTTGTCATGTTGGTGATATAACAATTTAAACCTATTCTGATATGTGGCCGTGGCTTAGAGCATCGGGTAAATGTAAAAGGTTAAATGTAATCCTTTGTCCTTCCACCCAAGCATCCTCTTAACATCTGAAGACAGGGATAAATCATCCTCTCATACACATCGTTGTGCATTTCACCTTCATTCAGGCTCAGTCATGGCATGGATGAGTGTAAATTACCAGTGGGGGTGTGTATTAGGGCTACGGTTAGTTGGTTAGGCCCATCTCCTACTGGTGACTGATCCTCTCATTCTCCAGAGACCTCCATAGATTAGAAATCATCATCCCCGTCTCTCTCACATCCAGCCATCTCTCTGTCTTCATCCCCATGGATCCTTGCGGCAACTCTCTCTATGCACACCTCCATTTGGCAAACCACACAGCTAGTATTTCTCATTTTTCTCTGTATGCCGTGCTGCCTG
Source organism: Epinephelus moara (assembly GCF_006386435.1). NCBI lineage: Eukaryota > Metazoa > Chordata > Actinopteri > Perciformes > Serranidae > Epinephelus > Epinephelus moara. Next base: position 16,090,596 of record NC_065506.1, on the reverse strand, counting down.
AATGCACCTACTGATTGAATGACATGTTTGTAAAGTGATATTTATAGTCTGCGATGTATTGTTTGTCCTGCACTGTCCATTTGCACTGAATGTTCGGTGCTGTTGTTCCTGTACAACATCTGACAAACGCATTTGTAACTGTGCGAATTGATAACACTTTCTCAGTGCCATGGAGAAAAACACTTTTGTGGTAGGTGAATACAGAGATTCTGAAGCTCATTTCTGTGCAGAAGTCTGTTTTTAATGCTGGGCTCAGAGTGTTTTCTTTGGTGGTACTTGTCAGAGGGAGGCTTGACAGGTGGCCAGACCAGCCTGTCACCCCATCGGCTGGTGACATTTGAGCGATATGAAAATGACTTTGCTTGCATGACGCCTAGGCTCAGCTATTCCTATTCAATTAAGTCCATGAACAAACCTTCTGTGTGTTTTCCTGCTGATAAAGTCATAGCTATTGACTTGTGAGCAACGCAAGTGACGATTATGAAATCTGTTTGCCGCCACACAATGAATGTTGAGCAGTCTGTTTGTCTATTTGCCAGGAAGCAGATAGGCAAATAGATGGTTATGTCAGTGAAATAGGACTGGGGAAGATAAAACAATAATAGCAGAATCTAAAGGCTAAACCCCGACCAATACTCCTATAAATGCCACATACTGTCTAGAAGATATTGGCTGTCATATAATTTGTAAAGGTATATTTTTCCTGCTGTCAGTTTCTGTACATCATTTAGATTGCCTGAGGCACATGCAGCTTGATGGGATTTATTAGCACCTAGCAGCTCACTCCCATAATGGCAAACTTTGGTGGGTGACAAATAGATTTAAAATAAAAAGGACAACATGTGGCCAAAAGAGGCCCTGTGACCTTTTCGAGTTTGCTTCTGCTCAGGCCCAGTCCAACTGGCCCATTTAGCTCCAGCACCTGGAGCTCACGATTACACTATTGATCCATTGACTCGCTGTGCTTCATCTGTCCAACCCATCCACCTTTGAGCACTTCAATTATCAGAGCCATCACAGCCACACTGCTCCGAGTGGCAGCTTGTCCAACACTGTAATCTGTCAGGGAATGAGATCCCGACCACAACGTCACAGCGCCAGACGCTCCCCCATAAGTCACCTTGATCATGAAGGGCCGTCAGGGGCTGACAGGGTTGTGAAAGGGCCCAACTGGCCTTAGAGATCTCTGCAGCTCAGCTCAGCTTAGCTGCACAATCTACCCAACCCTAGGGGGTTGAGATTTTAGAGCCTCAGAGGCCATGTTGGCAACCTTAAAGGCCTCATGGACAGATATGGACTTCATATGAGCTGAAATGTGGTTTTGGTAAAGAGGCTTGATTTGGTGTGTTTTGTGTTTTCCAGGGTGATCAAGCTGAGTCTCTGCACTGAAGTTTATTATTTGTTTTTGAAGAGTTGCAGTAGTAGTAGTAGTTTGTGGATGAAAATTTCGTCTAAGTTTACCAGATCCTTTGTTGCTGATCTCGTCTTGTGTATCATCAACTATTATCCTTGATTTTGTTCTGTAGGTTTTTGTTTATGTAAGATAATACTTTTTGAAGATTTCAAAAATAGATGCTGCAAAAGGAGTTGGTGGGGCTGTCTTACAAGCAGGCTATTTTTTTTATTGTATATATAAGTTATCCAATTGCTTTTGTGCATTTCACTTAAGTTTTCAGTTTATGAACTTCTGAAAAGTTAAAGTAATTATAAAAGAAATGTATAAACAACAGTTGCTTATATTCTCTTAACATTTTAAAGGTTTTAAATCTATTTTTAATGTGTGGAGAACCTGTCACATGAATTTTGCAAAATATGAATAAAAGAGAAAAAAATAAATCTTTAAAAATTGCTCCACATACAGAAGGTGACGCAAGTTTTATTTTGGCCCCTGGACACAGTGAATGATCGACATGCAGCCTACCTGTGAAAATATTATGCACTACGCCTCAGGTGTACAAAGCTGCCTTCATGGCCAGCTGATGATTGGTTTTCTTTGCAAGCAATGGCTATCATGGTTACCTTGGCATTTGCACCTGCTTTGTTTGACACTGAAATCAGTCCTATTTCAGCTCTGGGATTTTCTTAGCTAACAATCTTTTCACAGAATTATGGACCAGGACAGATTTGGTTTTAAACATGTATAAAGTCTGTGTAAAAGGTCTGCCAAAGACCCACAGCTTATGAGGAATGTCATATCTGAGAGAATTTATTCAGAGCTGCTAAAGAGCCTAGAATTACCAAAACATCCAACCATTTCCCTGTAAGGTTTCATGTACATGCTACAATATTATCAACGGAGGAAAAGAACGAAAAGCGCTTGTATCTGTTACTAGTATGTTGTTCATACGTGTGAAAGAGTGCTACACTTTAGACAGTCACTATTTCTTAGATTCGAAGTGGTTTGTAATCACGGCAACAATAATTCAAAAACAATAGATGTGATAAATTTGTGTCAGTTCAATAGGAACGTATTAGAGCCGAGAAAACAACCACTAGACTTCTTTTATGAGAGACGGCAGACGTGAAACCACAAGGACAGGTTTTCAGAGGCAGTCTGTCCAGCCTGAACTAGCTGGCCGGCGGGGGACAGGATATTGATCTGAGATCCAGTCTGAGCTGGGTGAAACAGCACGGCCATACCGCCGCCCACGCCAACACACAGCCGCTCTATAAAAAGATTGGATTCCTGGGGAAGTAAGGTCGTGTGTGTGTGTGTGTGAGGGAGAGAGAGGCAGAAACAAGGAAAGAAAGAAAAGGGAGAGAGATTGTGCGTGATGGTGTGAGAAGTAGACAAAAAGTGTTTGTATGTGTGTGCACATGCAAGTACATGTATGCCCGCTTGTCCGTGTGTTCGAGCACCCCATCCGCTAGGGTGACTCTCGCTGACAGCCTCGGGGTGGAGGTTTGTGACTCAGAGCTGCAGTAATGGACAGAGCTGGGCTCGAAGCGAGGCCAAATGGACTGCATTCAAGGCAGAAATTAGTCACCACACATCTCTCCCTTTGAACACACCACAATGGTGCTACTACTTTTGCAGAGAGAAATGAGTAATGCCGATGGTAAATCTGCAAAGTACAGTTGATCCATTTGAGGTTTCAACTACCTATTGACCCAGGCAGGATTTGTAAAGAAAAAAAAAGATGTTTGTTTGGATACTGGAGGAAAGCAGTGGAAGTATACAGGCTGTTCCTGATAGGTGAGAGGACTTTTCACTTATCATCACACACCTGAGTGTTACTTTCTCCATCTTTCCCCACCTGGGATGTTAAAGATTTCCCTGGGAGGAAGTTCACAACAGTTTTAAGTCAATTAGATTTTTTGTCATAATGCTTTGCTTTGATTTGAATTCAGACCAAGCTGTATTCACTCCTCTAAGATTACTAACTAGAAAATACAGCATTTTCCCAAGTGCATTGCTCGCTGAAACTTTGGCCCATTCATTTGTTTCATCTACATAATGTCAGTGAGCTGTAATTACCATAACAAAGATTTGGTGTCCTCCGGTGACATTGCTCACAGAACAAAATCAAACTCAATAGCTCTCAAATAACATCTAATATAAATGAGAATTGTGGCGAATGTTGACAGCTTTATGATATGCAGCAGATAAGGTAGAAAATACACTGGATTAGAGCTATTTTCATAAAGCACCAGAGAAGCAGAGTGGTGACAAACTCTTCACCCTGTAATTCCAGTTAGCCTAGTCTCTCTCTTTAAAGGAATGCATCAAGACTTTGAGCTTTGGTTGCTTACTCTCCCTCTGTAGAAATCTGTGACAGTGTGTGTTTTCTGTTTCATAGGTTTTCCAAAGTGGCTTGTTAGTGTTGTAGAACTTTCTGTGTGGACATCCCATCAATAGTAAACTGTGAACTGACAAGAAAGGCATTTAGAGAATGAGCACTATTGGCCATCAGAGCCAAATGTCCAGTCTTCCATGATATGCATATTTGCAGCAACCACTAGATGTGTCTGGATTTATTCCCAAAACTGTTAGAATATACAGTTGCGCGAGCTGTAGCATCATCTCATCTAATAATATGCTTAGATGAAAACACCATGAACTCAGCAGCTTGTTATAAAAAAAAAGTTACAAAAACTGCACGTTCACAAGGAAGACTTGAGTCAAATTTGAGTTTGCATAAAGAAAAAAAACATTATTACACAAACAAATATGATGTAGTGATTTACTATTAACACACATGGTGTTGCAATTGTACCAATTCTCCTGTGAAACCAACGTCCTTAAGGACTGCTGCTCCCTGTATGAAGTTTTAGCAGCTACATGTAAGGCTACTCCAGAGGATTAGTGTTACCTGTGAATGTGAATTGTGATATGAGTCATTGAATTTCTACCGCTGTCTATATTTTGTCACTATTAGACTTCACTACAATCGACTGAATTATAAAATACATGGCCTTCATTACATGGCCAAATATCCTACCGCGCAATGTTAACAAAACTTAAATAAATGTAATAATAATTCACCTGCACAGACAAGTTCCTATGAATACAAGTAATGCAGAGTACCCAACTTTTTTCTGTCACTCGTTTTTCTGTTTAACCTTGCCCTATTTTTGATTGTCAGTCACTTTGAATTAAAATGGACATTATGTTCTCGTGGATTTTATTATAGCTACCATTGGACTGCCATACAGCTTTGGAGGTGGAAATAAAATATATTTTTAAGCATTCAGTTGTGGAACCTGCCATGTATTGTACCTGGGTTGTATTCATATTTATTGTACTTATATTACATTCTATTATACATTATATTGTATTATACATTCATACTCATACTTTATTATATTGGCTGTCTACATGGAGGAGATGGTAAATAGTTTGAGCTTTACATACTGCGAGCATCTGTGAGCACAATACTAGGTGATAACTCTCTAAATGTAGTGTATATCGTACAAAACTTGATGGCATTGCTTTATCTTTTAGTAATTGTTGTCTGAACGCTGCAGTACACTGCAGTGTGAAATAGCAATTTCACTTCTGTAACATCTATACCCTGCATAAGTCAGCGACATTTGTGAAAATATTCTATGGTAAAAACTCCATTTCAGTGAAGGTGAAAAACATATGATAAATGCCAGGGAAAGAAAAAAATAACCAAGTCAATGTCGAGAGATCAAGGAATTCCTTTAAGTCGTAAAGCTGGAGTGACAAGGCTAAGAAAGGAATTATCAAGATGAGCCTGGCCCTACTTCGCCCCTGTCGTGCTTAAACAGGCACTTTGCTGTGAAAATTGCTCTAAGCCACTGTATTTTCTACCTTATCTCCCACATATCATAAAACTGTCAACATTCTACCCATTTTCATTTATATTGGATTTTATTTGAGAGCTACTGAATTTGAATTTTGTTCTGTAAGGGCTCAAAGTCTTTGTTATGGTAAATTCATCTCAGTGAAATTACACAGGAGGGCAGCACAGTGGCTCAGTGGTTAGCACTGTCACCTCACGGTAAAAGAAGGTGCCCTGTTCCTTTCTCTGTGGCACTTGTAAGTTGTGATTGCAATGGCACCTCAGGGTGCTTTTGCTTCCAACAGGCCAAAGACATGGAAATGTGCCTGTGGTTTGGACCGGCTGTGTGTTTTCCTGGATTTTTGGATATGATTTATTCTCCTGAGACCCTGAATTGAAACAGCAGTATTACTAGTGTCTCTTTTTTAACATGTTCTCAACAGTGCTTTTTGGTCTTGGATCTGAGTGATGGCTGACAGCGACTCATTCTTGCTGTGCCAAGCCCTGTGCCCTAGCTCTGCCCTGCTCAGGTGTTGCAACAGATTGTCCTCACTGTTTCACAGGAGGAAGACTCCACCCTGCTCCTCTCTTTCAAAGTAATGCAGGGATTAGTATCTGTGCATCCTCTCCAGCCTTTTATCCAGAGCTAACACCTTTAGCATGACACCAGCCACACAAAACAAACGCCGGCTGAGCCTTGTAGCACACACGCACGCAGCACGTTCCACAACATGGGCACTCTGACTGCGCCTGGGTGTCAACACTACCCAACTCAATTACTTTAGTCTGCAGCGCACCACTAATCCCCACCCCACCCCTCCTCTACCCCGCCACCATTATTCCTGTACATCAACAGATTTGCATGTACTTTCACGCCACTATTTAGTTTGCTGTTTATTTTTAGAAGCCCACGCCTAATTAGGGGGAGCTGGTGTAGAACACAAGCATAAACGGCAACATTAGTGCTGGAGCTAATGAGAGAAGATATTGTGGGTAAAGCTCAGTAATTTCATCCTGTACTCTATTATTATTCTTTCATTATCATCTCAGCGGATGGCTGACCCCTCTACCTCTCTTGCTCTCACTCTGTTGCTCTCCTTCCCTTGCTCTTGGCAGTGTTGTGCTCCCTCTTCTCCCTAACGCGTGGGTGTTCAGGTATATGGTTGTGCGTAAACATACATGTGTGTTTGCTGATGTTGGCATGTTTGTGTGCATGCTTGTGCATGACAAGCCCTCCTGACAAAGTGCAAACAACAATGAGCCATGGGAAATGATGTGCGAAAACCACTGAGTTGTCCCCTGCACACCTATTTTTCACATCGGCCATGATATACAAGTCCTTATCTCCGGTCCCCCCTCCCTCATTGTTCATCTCATTGGGAAAAGACGACACAGCAGAGAGAATCAAAAGTAATCAGTGTACGTCAGGGACGCTTCATAAACCCTGTGCCTGTGTTGCAGCAACGATTTCCCCAATCATCGGCTGATTTACGTCTCTCGGATTTTATTTTTTACCGTGATAACACTCATCAGTTACCATAATGCACCTGGGCATGTTCCATGCAGATGCTGATGATTTTTGGTGCAGGGTGGTGCGATTAGATGGAGTGGTAGGGTGAGGTGGAATGGAGAGGTATTACGCAAATTATCCGTCACACTGGCAACGTGTCCACGGAGGCAGAGCAGGGGAAGCATTGCTCTGGGCAGTCAGCTGTGCTGGGCTCGATGTGAGCCAGCTTGTCATGGGCTCATTATCTTTATCAATTTGCTCTTACCATGGGGACAGTGGTGAGTAGACAGTGTTTTAGAAGACAAATCACTCACAAGCAAAATACTGTGGGCCCTTCATTACTATGCAAATGTATACATTAACTCTTTGATATTGTCTTGCCCTCCGCATAGACACAACAACCACACATGCATCATAGCGACCAATCTGGTGCAGACTACAAAGTTGTCTTTCACAAAACTCAACCCCATCAACGTGTTTTTTTCTCAGGATGTTAACTGTACTTTTTTCCACAATGACAGTGGTGGTACCTGAAAACCCGGGAAAGTTTTGACTGATTCATCTTCTGTGAAAGAGAATATGGTCTGTGAGTTGTCATCGGTTACCTGGTCAGTGGTGGCAGGAAGCTGTAGGGCTGTGTGCCGTCACGCCTGTCTCCCCACTGGCCCTCTCGGGCTGGAGCCCCTCTGTGCTCCTCTGCCTAATCAGGCTGCTCAGTATGCAGAACAACCTCCCTGACGGCCCCAGTGCTCAGCCCCCAGTCACTGACCTCCCCTAAAGCTATGGAGCCGAGCTGGGCTGAGCTGTGCCCAGTCAGCCGGTGCCAGATGTCAGATGGGATGGATGGCAGAGATAGTTATGCAGAGGAACAAGCAGGCCTGGATCAGGTAGTATTGGCAAATATAGTTTTTTACAGTTTGCCCACTGAGGAGCCAGATGGGTGTTGCTTGTTTGCCACATAAGACAACAAAAATGAGTATCAGAATGTTGAAAAGCATTTTAATTTTTAATTTGGATGATAAATCACCACTGGTGGTGGAATGCAACTAAGCACATTTACTGTCTTTAAGTACAGTTATGATGTATTTGTACTCCAAGCACCCTGACTTATTTGTGCCGCTTCTCCAAACGCTACTAGTTGAAAATCTCTGAACTTTTCAGAAAGGCACTAGTGTCCTTACTGTTGCTGCTTTACTGTCTATCCCGGATTTTATGGACACTCCTAGCAGTTCCACCAATGAGAGATCCCTCTATATAATATACCCTCTAAATGCATTTTATGGTTTCATTTAAATAACTATTTGAGTTTCACAAAAGCACAAAGATTTGAGAACAAAAATAAGAAGTGAATGTGAATTTGTGCATGTGAACCTTTCTTCCCTCCTACTCTATTAATCATCTATGAATCATCTCATATACACACATATATATATATATTGTATATATATATATATATATATATATATATGTATATATAAAGACAAGAAAATTAAAGACATGTAAATGCCTGATACGTTTTACTATAATTAAACATACGCCAACAATGAAATTTACTTATGAGTTCATTAATGCTTGCTATTGTCTTCCAAACACCCAGTCCCAGTTCGCACTTTAATAGTAAAACCCTCTGCCACCCAGGAGCTGATGTGGTTCACAGTTACAGAAGCAGCAAGATGGACTGCGAGGTGGTATGATCAGTGGTAGACACCATGCCTGAACCAAGAATTTGAATTAGAAAATATAATTATCTATATAAATAACAGGATAATCAGACACAAGCAAGCATGCTAACAGATAATGCAGACATCTCCCAGCAAAAACCTGGAAAAACATCAGAGTTACTCTAAAAGATAAACACGAGGTCCATTCCAAGTTTTAAAAACAGTGCAGAGGAGTTGCCAATGTTGCTTTTGAACTGTTTAGTTGTACCATCGTCTATTAGTGGAGTGCAGTAGCTGCTGTCAATGCTGACTTTGTCATCATTCATGTTTAGTTGTGAGCTGACCAAGCTGTTGCTATTGGCTATCATCGACTGGCAGTAATCATGTATCTCAACAGTCTATATGCATGTAATGCAGATAATACCATCTCTGTAGACACGGTCGCTCTGAGGCGCTGGCTGGAATTCCGCTGTTCTGTTCTTTGTAGTTTTTTCACTTGTCTTAGTAGGACAGCCTGTTCTTGTTTGTTTGGGGTTTTGGGAACTGCTGTCAGTCCTGTGACGTCAAAGTACTGCCAACTCTGTTTTAATGTGATCACGGGGAAGTGAAATCCAAAACATCAAAGCATCGACCAATCATCATAAGGTGTGACAGTGTACGGTTGTTTAGATAAGAATGGTCCAGCTACAGTTCTTCTGTCATATCAGCTACAGCACATTAAGAATGTTTAAGATGCTCATTTTAAAAAATACAGGTATTGACATTTGACAATTTTAAGAGTACCAAAGTGCTTGAAATTGCATTAACTCTGTTTGGAAAAACAACCTTGACTACTCAATGCTGCTTTCAAAGACATGAAGACAAATTTTAGAGTGTTTTTTAAAGATTTACACTGTTTTGTTGAAGATTCGACTCAAGTAATGACACGCAAGTCGCATTATTTGTGCACATATCGAACATGAACAGTCCCTCCCATTCACACTCCCTAATGAAGATAAGGCTGATGTAATCCAAAGCAACACAACACCCATAACCACACAGTGATGTTCACTCACCTACTATATGTCAGGCAATTTCACCAGAAAATAAAATAATAAAATACAATAAAAAAAACAAATAAAAATCTCTCCTCCCTGGGAATTCAGAAGTAGAATTCCTTGTCTGCCTCTCAACATGTCACACTTTAAAAAGGAGTCTGGGTATTGATCTCTGGGAAGAGAGTCTGTCAGACTTGCCGTGTGCCTGCCCCCGGCTCCCAGCTCAGCCAGAGCCCAGAGAGGATGTTATCCCCCGGGGCTGATTAGAGGCATTTCACTGGGAGACTCCCAGGTCACTCTTTAAGCTCCTTCCCCCTCCTGCAAGCCTGCCATGTCAGACACCCGAGACTCAGGGAGATGACTCCTGAAGAAAATGACATATTTTTGCTGCTGTTACCTTTCAGTTACTCCTGTTTTGAGCTCTTTCGTGGCGTATGTGTGTTTGTGTGTGTGTGTGTGCGTTACAGAAAGTTCAGAATTAATTACTGCCGTTCGTCTCAGGTTTCAACTCTATGTGTGTATGTGTGTGTGAGTGTGTAATCTTTCACCCGTCGGTCCTCATTGTCACCGCTGTGCTCTGATTGATCACATGGTCTGATTCTGTCAACACCAGTACCAACCCACTCACTGCTGTGAGAGAGAAAGGAAGACGGTGAGAGAAGGGGGAAGAATAATCCATTTCCATTGATGTAACAGTGTTTTTGTAATTTTACACTTATCATCAAATCTGTGTTGTATGGATCAAATGTGCTCACTTCTGGAAGAATTTCCTATTTTTCAAAGCAGTTTTTGGAAGTCTATTTTATGTTTCACAGGCTAAATTAAATCTATAGAGAGAAAGCAGAGCGGGAGGATAGTGTTGATATGACGTGTGTGAGAAACAGGGATGAGCTATGGGTGAGAGATGAGGCGAGGGAGGGGGGTTGGGGAACAGAACAAGGAAGGCACAGAAACAGTCTCTTGGCATTTCTGATTGAAAAGTTCTCAGAACAAGTTGTTCCGTATTGTCGACATCTTTCAACCGAGCAAACACAAACAGGCGCGACTTTAGTAGCTACAAAAAGGCGAACCGAAGGGGCCTTTTGCAAGATCTCCTTTACTGAACAGATAATTCAAGCATGAAAAAAGAAGGATTGTCTAATTTTAGCAAAACATATTGTGGAACAATATGATTTTTAATCACCACTGTGCAGTTTAACCTTAAAGCTGCACTAGATCAAGTTATTTTAATGTAATAATAATAATAATAATCCTGATTTATAAGTCTAAATTACAAAGCGGGGCTGAAACAGATAGGAGCATCTGTGTTGCAGTGAGTGTCAATGCCCAAATGAAATTTCTCTTTACAGAATAAATGAACAGAAAAGTGTGTCCTAAAAAGCAGCGCAGAAGAGAAAACTAGAGTCACCAGCATCACATATTTGCACTTGTTCCTTTGCCTATCATCCTTTTCTATAGACTCACTCTATGCAGTATACTGACACCATGTTACGCTAACTGTTATTTGATTAATTGGTATCAAATTTCATTCACCTGCATTTAAACTGCTTTGTGCAGCCTTAAAGCCCGGGGAAAAAGAGAGAGCTTTGAAGGGAGTTTGTGACTGAATAAGTCTTGTTGCAGCCCCCATCAGAGGCCCCCGAGGTTGCGATGCCATGCCTTCTATCTCTCAGCAGGTCAAAGCAGGGACAGGGCGTCTACCAGGGGGCAGACTGACCTTTACCTTATTGAGTTAAGCGTGATGCGATTACAGAACAACCTGAACTGCCAGGCCCATTACCACCCTGTCCTCCATTAGTGACCTCTGCTTGGGACTAAATGTATACAGTACGTGCATCCCCACTGCACAAAGACATGCATCCACACTTACAAATGGCAAGGTTACATGTAATAAACCACTTACGTGTGCACACAAAGACTTGCATAACCAGGCACGAATATCAAACTCATGCAACCAAGTATACACACACCTGTGCTTTAATATATATGGTTGAATGCATGCATGTATGTAATTATGTGTTAATGTAGGTGTACCTTCAGTGTAGTAGTGTACAAGTCTGTATATACTGTGCAGCAGAGCCGGCCCGCGGGGCGAGCATGCTCTCTCCTTCTTTCGCCTTGTCGCGTTTGTCTGTTCCTATCTGCCTCACAGCCTCCTCTGCCTCCCCCACACTCTGCCTGGGGAGTGATTAAATCAGTGTATGCCTGTCCACAATCCAAAGAGATTGGCATACACACACACAAACACATACACACCACAAACACCCGCGCAGTCACCTAAACAGACATGCAGTTACACACAGTGACACAGTACAGACCCAAATATATATTTACCTACATCCCGCTGACAAGCATTTGAACACAAAATCTCAAATATTTATTCGGTCTTAAACATGGTCTGCCACGAGATCACATTCTCTCAGCCTGTCATGTTGAGACCGAGTATGGCAGCTAACTTGCTATACTTGCAGCCATGTGTGTGTGTGTGTACACAGCGCTGTAATTAAGCATGTCCATATAGCATCCTGTAAGATCTGTCCATATATCTTCCTCGACTTCTGTGTTTCTGGTTGGAGGATCTCAAAGACGTTAGCGTGTGTATGCATGACAGTAAGAGATACATATTCTGTATCTGTACATTTATGCTCTGTGATCATACCAGGCCACTTTGCCTCCTTTCTATGCCTGGGTGGATGTGTCTTGATAACCTACTGTATGTGTGTGGTGAGGCATCCTGATGTATGCGTATTTCCACGTGTGCTTTTCTACATGGAGGTTCTTCCATGTGTGTTTTGTGTGTGAGTGTGTGTCTCGTGTGCGAGCGTGTGGCAAGGCGTCCTTATGATAAGTGACTCCCAGGCTGATTAAAGAGAACTCTTTCGCTCCATAATGAACACAGGAGATCCATCAGCCATTGCCTTTGAGGAACGTCAGGCGCGTCAGCAGCTAAAGTGCCTGTGATCTTTCGGATTTCAACCAACGTTGATTAACTTGGCAGCATATTAAGTGGAAAGGTATTGAGCCGGCTGGAACAGCAAAAAAAAAAAAACACATCACCAAGAGTGTGTCTTGTAGACGCTGGTATGAAGTCGTATTTGCATATCCTGGTAAAGTTAAAGTGCTTATGTTTGGGAATCACTGCAAATATGATTAGAGTTTGTCGGGTCAGCTGAGTGGGTCAGAGTATTATCAGGCTTATGTCTGTTCAGGTCTAATGAAGCAGAGTGTATGTGTGCTCACATTTGCACAGAATTTGCCCATTTCACACGTTCAACAGCATAATTAAACACATCTCGCATTTCTTTAAAACACTTGTTAGGATTAAAAAAAACTTAAAAACAGATTTAATTAAACTTATTTAAAGGGTATATGGGCTAATACATACTTCTTATAGTTGAAGGTTACAAACATTATTATAAATTTAAGTAAATATCCATCCACTGGATTAAAGGTCCAGCATGTAGGATTAAGGGGGACATATTGGTAGAAATGGAATATAATAAGCATGTTTTCTTTAGTGTATAATCACCTTAAAATAAGAATTGTAGTGTTTTCTATACCTTAGAATGAGCTGTTTATGTCTACATAGGGAGCGGTTCCTCATCCACAGAGATCGCCACATTGCACCGCCATGTTTCTACAGTAGCCCAGGACGGACAAACCAAACACTGGACCTAGACAGAGCCACTCACTATTTCACGTTCAGTGGGTAGCACGTAGTTAGCAGCCTCTCCCCGACACGTAGCATAGGAAAAACACTGATTTGTAATGTGAAACTGCTTTATTCAGTGTTTTACCGGTTTAAATCACCGGGTCCATTTGTTTTGCTGAGGATAACTCAGCTCCTTGTAAAAACCTCCTGAAAGTCTGGATTTTAAGTTATCAGAAAAGAAAGGTGAACACAACTTAGCAGGTGCTGGGCTAGCGGTCCAACTACAACGTGCCAAACAACACCGGATTTGTAACATGAAACTCTATTCAGCGTTTTTCCCTTTGTTTATCACTTGGTCTGTTTGTCTTGGAGAGGAAGGGACCTCTACAGATAATTCTGCTCCCGGTAAAAACCTCCTTAACAATGAACCCTAACTAGGAGAGGTTCATTGGGTCGAGAAGTGACACTGAAATATCCTCTGATGAATCGGAGTATGTATGTATATATTTTGTTTTGCTTCATGTCACAGTGCACAGTGACACTTTGTCTAAACAGAAGCTTTAAAGACAAAAAAAAAAAAAAAAGTCCCCCCATCACATGGCTGCTCACCCATTCCCAAATCAAGGGGGAATAAATAGCTTAATACACCATAATTAAACATTTTGCTCATCAGTGCAAAATGGAAAAGTTCTTACATAGGCAAGAAGCTATGTCACTCGTTTGGGCGATCTACAGTAATTAAACAGGATCCGGTTCCTTTAATCTTTGGTTAAGGGACTGTGTAGCGGCACTTAGCAGCTCAAACTGGCCTCCAATGGGAAAACTATGGCATCAATTTCTCACCTCTCTTTTTTCAAATACTTTGAAAATGTCAAATACTGGTTTTCACTCAATCAAAATGCTCATTCTGTGTCTAAAGAGATTCAAAACAATGTAAGAACAAGACATGTTAAGAACTTAATCTTGTGCCTGAAAAACAAATACTCCTATGTCTTCAGGGAAATGCAGTACAGTTTTTCTATCAACAACAGCTTCTGGGTAGCTATAGTTATCATGCAGCTTAGTTTGATCTCCTTTATCTTCCCTGTGACAAAGGCCAGTCAGGTAGAACAGTTTGGGATGTGTCTGACGGTCCCCAGACTTCCGGAGGGAAGATGGTGAGTTGAAAAAAATGCAGGGAGGGCAAATTGGGATTTGGTGTAAATGTACAAAGGTAAACTTCAATAAGGCAGCGTGGGGACTAGTCCTGCTCTTTTATCATTTATTGGCCAGTGCTCTCACAGCCTGCCGGGAGTTGTCCCACTTATTCCACCATACACACCCTGCCACGTAGGTGAACCCTCCTAATATGGGATAGGCCCCTGCCTCTCCTGCAGCCTGCTGCCTGATCTGATATCAGGCCAGTGGGAAGGTTTGCTCGCATTTTCACTCCAACTGCATTTCCCACAAGGTCTTACTCTTGGCTATACTGAACCCGGGGGCACGTTGATAGAGAAAGGGGCCTCAAATCTGATTCGGAACTAAGTGGAAAAACATGAGGAATGAATCAGCCTTTGTGCGAGCTCATATTTCATCTCCAAACACGTCAACTGTCGCAAGCTGTCCTGTTTTGAAGTCGAGTTGCAAGAGAATTCTTAAGAAGAAGAGGCATTCAACTGTCTCCAAGTCAATTTCATCCTCCTTCTCCTCTAGTCAGTCATGGATTGTCGCTCCCCTACCATCGTGGGTAATTTGTTTCCTCATGTTTACAACATCAGACATGGCTTTTGATTATGCATTCTGTGGTTGGAAATGAACTCATCATTTCAGCTGTAGATGGCATAGAACTTAGATGACACAGAGCCCTTAGCTTGGAGAAATGGACCTATATGTCGAGCACTTTTGATCGCTCTACAATGTGACTGAGTCCGCCCGACCTCTGGGGGGAAGGGTGAATATTGTAATGTTGTAGAGCGCACATCCAAATCTTCTTTTTCTTTTCAGGCCTGTCTTGATAGGCCTGAGTTTGCCTTTGTTGTGTGGTATTCCACTGACACTCTCACCCTGGATTAAAATCTTAATTAACTTGAGTGTCAGTCTGCCTTCTTGTAGTTGAAAAGGCAAAGAAGGGGAGTTTAAGGGGGAGAGGGGATTGTGGTACGTGGGATCATGGGATGCTCGCCAGTCTACTGTAGGGGGCACCATTAGTGTGGCTGATACTGCTCCTATGCTTCCATCAGCTGTCCCCCTGTTCAGCTCACTCTGCCTCTCAGTTTGTTTCTGTCTGTCTCTGTGATGAGCCCTCATAATGCAGAGGTTAGGGTATGGAAGAGGGAAAGATGTAATATAACAGGCTTTGGTAAGACACAAAAACAGCAGATCCCTCTCAGAGCGTGACCTCATGTTATGAGGATGACATGGCCACAAAATAAAGACATCCTCCAGTTTTACTTGGGAGTGTGGACAGAGAGTATGAATGCTAGCCATCACTCGTTTCCACGGCCACAGGCTTTGGCCAGTCGACATAGTCTGATCGTGTGGGTCACCTTCGTGACAGAAATGACACGCCTGATCAAAGGCTGGCTGTTTGCCGCTGGGATGCCTTAGTCTTTGCGCCCAGCTGTGCCTGCCTGCTTGTCTGACCTTGGCCTCGCATCATGAGGGTTTGTGTGGCAAATAATGGCTAATCTGGCCCCAGCTAGTGCTCCTTTGGTGTCCCCTTCATCCCTCGTTTCATCTTGGCATTCTGTTTCAAAAGGCTATATGAGCTACCCGGTCTTTCCAGGGAGCCCTGATGAGGCTGTGTCGGCACGGCTGATCAGAGGATGGACATACATCTCAGAGGTGGCCAAGATGGGCGGTGGGAGGTGTTGGGGTAGGAGGCAGCATGGTAGAGGAAATTATATCACTGTCAATCATAAGCTGTTTATGACAAAACGACAACTTGGCTCGGCCTAGCAAACACTTTCCCTACTCCATCTCTACTTCTCCAGAGGAACTGCATGAAGGACTTTGCCTGAAGGGGGCACTGTGCTGGGTTTTCTGTACAGCAGCCATCTGCCCATGACGGCTGGACCTGCCATAGACATTAGCAACATCACCACCACAATGACAACTCTAACACCAGCTGCCTTTATCTCCGCAGCTTTGTTTCTTTGTCAGTGTGAAATACCATTTGAATTCCAAATGGAGCATAAACAACCCATAATCTGAGTACAGAGAATAGTGTTTTTTTTTCTGCCCTAGTATGACAGAGCTTTTATGTGCTGAGGCTATTCTATCAGCTTCCTATGAAAGCCCCACTGTTTTTTTCCCCTCTAAGCCCTCAGCAAGTGATCCAATGGGCCTCCCACTGCAAATGGCAAATGTCTCTTCCCATGTAAAGCACTCATAGCTCTTTATTGAGGATCATTGCACTGGCAGTATCTTTCAGCCAAACACCAGCGTTACCATTCAAATGCTGAAATTAATTCTGCAGCCAGGGTAAAAAGGTGAACAGTCATAACAGTAAACCCTCTCTCGCTCTTCTCTCTCTCTCTGTTTTTCCCTTTTATATAGCCAGGAGCAGTGTTTTTTTTTCCTCCTCTCCCTTTTTTTTTTTTTTGCTGGGCGAGAATGTCTTTGCATCTAAAATGTGCATTAATGCACCGCTAAGGTCAACTCGGCTCATTTAAAAAACAAAGCATTCAGTGAGTTGTAGGTCCACGGGTCTGCTGGCACACAGGAAAGATTTATTGTCTGCCCTGTGCTTGTGCTGCCGCTCCTCGTTACCAACCAACTCTGACCCCATCCTGCCGACACCGCAGAGACGCTTAATCTCCACGGACAACTTCTGTATGAATACATTTTAGTCAATGTGGAGCGCCACGGTGCCCAGACTAGTGCCCTGGCATGGGTTGACACCACACACCGCCAGGAGGGTTTGGTACGAGAGAGACGGAGGGAAAGGGAGAGACATCTGCTCTGGTCACCCACCCTGCTATGCCCTATTGTACCGGGATCCATAACATCCCTGTGGTTTACTTTACTCTTTTTCTGCATGCATGAGTGTGTGCGTTGTTGGAGAGGAGCAGAGATGGGAGGTGGGATGGAGAGCACGCGGGAGTAAGGGGATGCTTTGCCATATGGCCGATTCCCTGCTCGGGTTGAGCGAGAGGAGCAAAGAGAGTGTAGGCACTGGAGACAAGCGAGAAAGCACTGTGAAAAACGCCTGTTTTTTTTACAAGTCATTTAATCTAGCATTGATCTTATTTCCTTAAATTCGAGAGAAAAACTACCATTGTTGTGAGATGATCTGACTCGATTTCAGTGCAATCTGACATCTTTTCTCTGAATAAGCTGACATTATCCTGCCACATTTCAATATGTACTAATATGAGCTCCCGCAAGTTCTTGCAATGAAATTAAGCCAATTGGTAAACAACTGAAAGACAATCAATGGGTGAATAACCAGCGATGATTTTTCTTAAAGATGGAAGCCCAGTTAAATTGAACTGTTAATATGATTATTTTTTGCAGCGTGGGCACGAGAGGCAAGCAGAGGGTGGGAGCCACAAAAAGACCTTTTATCTTGCCATCTCTCCCTCTCTTCAGGAACGTGCCTGGAAGATGTAATGCCTACCAAAACCCTGCCTCTCTATGTAGGCCAACAGTAAAGCACTGGAGCTTTGAGAAAGGGGACGGAGTAGATTTTTACTTTTTAAACATGTGGAGGTTTTTTGTGTGATACTGGACAGGAATACAACCAGTGCACAGTGACTAATATTTTGTTTTTTCGACAATAATGAAACCTAAAAAATGATGAATGATGACCTGCTGACATAGGTGATAGAACACACAAAGTACTTGTTCAGAGTCAAAATTTACAATCACTTGCTTGGCAGTTGGTGACTTTCTGTTTTTCACCTGGTACCAAGAATCATTGTGTTTTCCTTACCTTAGAACAGAGATGGGACCAAGTCATTGTTTTGCAAGTCACAAGTAAGTCTCAAGTCTTTGCATGCAAGTGCCAAATTAAGTCCCAAGTCAAGACTGTCAAGTCCTAAACTTTAAGTTTCAACTCCCAAACAAGTTATAATGCATTCCTCAATAAAAGTAATGCCAATAATAAATTTGCAAAAATCATGAAGGATTTTTAAATTGTAATGTTACATTTGTCAAAACAAGTTTGCTAAAAAGTTACTTAGTCGGTAAGCTAACATTAGCTAAACATTAGCTTGCTGCTTGATGTTATCATTAGCTTAAACGTACTGTTATTTGTGCAACTTAAAATGTGGAACCAAGTTGGAGGTCGAGCGTTACCGTCTGTAATAAGTGACCTGCACGTTTTGCATACTTCAGTCAAAAGGCTGAATTCCAAGCGGAGTCTAGACTCATTGGTGTTAAAGTTCAAGTCAAGTTGCAAATCTTTTTTGATTTTCTCAAGCAAGTCTAATGTACGACTTGTACTCAAGTCTGACTCAAGTCCACACCTCTGCCTTAGACTGATATCTACATACAGAGCAGATCCTTTTCCATGAAGTCTGCCATGTTGTTTCTACAGTTGCCCAAAGCAGACAAATCAAACACTGGCTGTAGAAGCATTCGTGTTTTCGCATCGGCCACTGTAGTTAATGGCACATGGGAGATGTTTCAGTTGGATGTAATCTGCAACCTCACTGCTCGATGCCACTGAATCCTACACACTAAAAATTTAAGATGAGGCAATGTTTGTGACAAAAATGAGTAAGAACAGGGAGAGGTGGACAGGATAGAAATAAAACAGTGACTGGGTAATAGAGAAGAGACAGGACTGGCAGCCAAGGAAAGGTCTGTGATGAAGGAATGACTTCCAGCTTAACAAGGGTTTCAGGAGGACTCCCTTGATCTATTCACCAGTAGGACATACAACTGGTGAAATCATTTTGCAGAGGATTGTTTCAATTTGGAGGAGAAAGGGCTGTCCTTGGAATGAATCCAAACAATGGACAGTGCTGCTACAATAGTGGGCATGGTGAGTTCAGATGTCGATGGACTCTGCTATGACACATTAAAACTTCATTCAGTGGTGCTTAGAGTTCGCAGCATGAACTCTTTTACCAGTCACAGCAGAGCAGAATAATGCCTTTACCCATGATGACATTAGGCAGTTCAGCTTAAAATGTTTTGGCTTCTCATTTCAATTATTAACCACCAGAGTCAGAGCAAGACACCAAAGCAGCCATTTTTATACTTATGTTGTATGGTGCACAGTATTTATGGTCAGAGTTCATTTTTGTGGAGTGACATATTTCATCATTTGAATCAACTTAACAAGAAATTACAGGGCAGGGATAAAAAGTATCATGGGACTTGAAGAACTCATTTCAAAACAGTGATGATGGGCTGTTAGGAGGGGCTGAAAATCAACTGCCTCTTGATTTGAAAATTTCAGCATCCTCAGCGAGATGATGAGGTTGTTAAAGGGGCTCGTTCTCTGTTGATGTTGCAAGGGAATTTGCTGTGACAGCAAAGCAGCTGATTCCATCACTTGATGAGGCTCACGACTTTAAATAATTGACATTCAGTCATCAGATAACTTAAATCAGTCACTGCAGCTGCAGCGGGGTCTGCACAGCTCTGGATCAATGAAATCAGCACAGAGACACTTTCATGTGCAGGGTGGGCTGCACTATTTATCTTAACGTTTGCCTTAACTTTGAAAAAAACTAGCAGTTGCTTCTCACTCATTAGGCTTCATTTCGATCAGTGTCGGCACATTTTGCTGACAGCTGATATCCTTGTAAAATCCAAATTTTAATCCAAACGTATTCAACAATTTTTATCATGAGATGGGTATTCATGAAAGTTTTTGAGGTGCAGCCTACTCAATAAAAATTTGCTCCATTACTTCTGTATCTTGAAAATGACAGAATAGTCCAATATGCAGTATGTGTTCATATACAATATCACTTAGTGCACTTCTTTTAAAATGATACAGGATAAATGATAAAATATATTCCAGATCCAAGTAGCAAATTAAGTGATTATGATGTAGTAGTGATGCTGAGTTACTGTGTTGTGAGTTTTCCTTTACATAAGAAGACTGTTATAAACAATGTATGGGTAATTGTATTAAAGGTATTAATCTAAGAGCTTTAAGTCCCCCTCCCCTCAAAAATGTGTTTTTCTTATGTTTATGTTCGTCAAAATGTCTTACCGTTACTATATTGACTTCTGTGCAAAGTTTGTCACAAGGGAGGTATTTTCAAATTCATCTACTGAAGGGGGAGATATCTGCATTTCCATAAAATCTGAGATTCAAACATAACTCAGGCGAGATAGATTTAGTACATCACTTATACGAAAGCCATTCAATCATTTATTCATTTGCCTTAACTGCTTATCCTGTTAGGGGTCGCGGGGGGGACTGGAGCCTATTCCAGCTGACATTGGGCAAGAGGCAGGGTACACCCTGGACAGGCTACCAGACTATCACAGGGCTGACACATAGAGACAGACAACCATTCATGCTCACATTCACACCTACGGCCAATTAAGTCACCAATTAACCTAGATGGCATGTCTTTGGACTGTGGGAGGAAGCCGTGGTACCCAGAGAGAACCCACGCTGACACCCAAGCTCCACAAGCTCTCCCACCCTGGATTTGAAAGCCCCCAACCTGGGTTTGAACCTGGAACCCTCTTGCTGTGACTTGACAATGCTAACCACTGCACCACTGTGCCACTAATATGAAAGCCAACCGCTGTCTAATATGGGAAACACATATTGACGGGGGAACAGACTTTGACCCAACGCCAGCAAAGAAACCTGAAACCTCCAGCACAGAGTGAACTTCTTAGTGCAGACAGACAGAGTTTGCATTAGCATTTAGAAAATTTTGGCAACAAATATGGCAGAGGGTGCAGTTTTTGGATATAAACCGGACCTTTGAACTTCCTTTCACTATCTACCTAAACCCCCATCGTAGTAGATATTATTGTATGTTTCACAAACACTAGCGCAGTGTCAGCCACTGCCAATTGGCCTACAAGCTAACCAACAACATAAATAAAAGGTGCCAAATGCTACCAACTGCTGGTCATCGATTTTGGTGCACAACAGACTTCATCTGAGTCTGGGTCTGAGGCTCAAACATGTATGGCTGAATCTCTACAATGTTTCCTCCAACGCTAATAGTAGCCATCTTAATGTGCACTGCTTTTTCACCAGTCAACCTAGCTCGAGCAGCCCTGGAGAAAGCAAAGTAACACCTTTTACAAGCAGCGATAATGGGCGGAGTAGAGGCCAGAGTCAGAATTTGTCAATGAGGAAGAAACAGTAGATATTATATTTTTTTTTACTTACTATAAACCATGTCTGTAGGCGGACTTTAATATAAATAAACCACCATCAACATGAAAACGTATGTAACACGTAGTCAACGATCACTGATTGGGCCTTTAAACTGTACGAGTTTCTGATTCTTTATGTCTACTTCTGTGGTTGAGAGAAAGACAAGGGACATTTCCAACAGACATTTTAGGGATATTGCTCATCCACTTACCCAGACTGACTTTAACAAGTGCATCAACAGACTGAGCTCATGTTAGATCTCCAAAAAAAAGTCAAGCATCCAGCATCATGAAATGCAACATCTGATGCCACTGTTCACTGATAATATTCTGACTGTAGAATGATCAGAGTGAAGGACAGACACACAAGGGACCTTTTATCTTTTTTCCTTTTTTTTTTTTTTTAAAGAAGGAAGGTGAGAAAAGAGACAAGGAGATTCGGTCGGGGGGAGAGTAACAAAAAAAAGAGGCAAGGAGAAAGACAGAGTCATTCAAAGAGAGAGAAGCCAATGATGCTGCTCATGCATCGGGATCGCCACGCCCACTGAGCAGCCTGGGGCTCTGAAGTGAAGGAAGGATTTCATCTGTTTTATCTTCTCTGTCTTCTTTTTTTAGGTTACACAGAGCACGTCCCCCTTTTTCCCTTTTCCCTGCTTCAGTGAGGCAAAGATCTTAATCGCCCCTGACCGTAATCTACCGGAGTGGAACGCTTTTCTTCAATAGACAAAAAAGGAGCTTATAGATGCTGCACCCTGCAAGGGTATAACATCACAGGGTTATCCTCTGGCAAAAAGGGGAGGGATGTGTAATGTGTGTTTGTGTGTGTGTTTTGTTCCTATTGCAGTGACGTGAACAGTAGACAGCGGACAGTGACAGGCATCTGGGAAGAGGAGGAATAAAAGGAAAGGAAAATGTCACAACTTCATACAACTTTTCTTTCTCTTTTGTCTTCTTTGAATAGCAACGTGGGGGGAATCTGTACATTTTTCTTTTCCTCTGTGTGTGTTCTTCAGTCTGGAGGAATCAATTAGTTGTGTGAACACATAGGATCATTGGCAGTCGTCTTTCCCTTTTAGTAACGGTGAGTTTGTGCTGAAGGAGCAGTCACAGACTTGTGTTTTCTCAGCTAGTCACAGCAAAGTCTAGATGTTACAAAGCGCAACTTTATTAGCAACTGAAAAAGTTGTGGGGGCACTGTAGGTGTAATCTTAGAGGAAGATTTTGTTGACATCTCTTCAGGCAATACTGATGGTTGACAGTGCGGCAACACGCACCCGAATCTCTACCTTTAAAAGCCAAATATTTGTTTTGTTTTAATCTCCTTGCAGTCTGATGGGTTGACACATGACAGTTTAGAGTGTTTGAAAAGTCAACTTATTTCTTTACAGTTGACAATTTAGTATATTTTTTTTCTTCTTCTTCTGGCATCTGAATTGTCCTTATGTGGAGAAAAACATCCATCTGGCGCTTGGAGCAGACTAAAACTGACACTATATGTTATTTGCAAAGAGAACTGCAATCATAGAGAAATCGTTTTTATTGCCACAGCCAATCCCCCTTAAAGTTTCACTCTCTGTCTCGTACTGTGTGTCCTCCCTTCCCTCCTTTTTTTCCCTCTCCTTTCCTCTATTATTTTACTTTCGACATGCTTCGGGTTTTTTTTTTTTATTCCTCTCTTTCTCTCTGTCGCCTCATTTTATTATCGTTGCCTTTGTCACTTTCTCCTTCTCTGTCTTGGTCTTCTCTTGTTCTTTTGTTTCGTTGTCACTTCCTCTTTTTGCAGTTTTTTTTTGTCATTTCTTTCTTGGTTCTTGTCTTTTTGCACACCGTCTCACACACACACATACACACACACACACAGACATAAATAAATCCCCTTTCTGTGAAGTCCCTGAAGTCGGAGAGAGAATATAATTTCCAAAATCCACAAAAAAGTCACTCGCACATAATATTCGCAGTGCATTATTTCACTTGAAAAATAACACTCGCCCACCTAGCCTAGAGCTGAAAGCTTGCACATCAAACTTCCCAAGGATTCATCTGAGGTTTAGGCACAGTATTTAGGCAGAGGTGTACATAATATGTGGCTCCGGTGGCTCTGTGAAGGGGGGCTGTTACATGGTGAGGAGAGAATTTTATCCTAAGAGCTTTGTGTAATCCTTATCTGAGTATACATATTGTCTCTTTACTGGGGCGCCTCGGTTTGCCGGCCTCTCCTGAATGCTGACAGTGACTAAGCAGTGGGTAATTCAGGGCGTATGTTTTTGGTATAGCCACTAATATTAGAAATTGAAATTGCTATTTAACTTATCATAACCTGCAAGTGTGTGTGTAAGCGCACAGGTGTGTGTTTGCACCACCATGTGCCTTCACAAAAACAAATATTAATCACTCTTTTGTGTTTGTTCCATAGCAACAAATGGTTTTAGTATTTGTTTCGGCCAGCGCTGAATCGGAAACCGCATGCGCCGGACTGACAAGCCTCGCTGCGATACTTCCTTGTTAAGCGCTTGTGTTGTCCGTGTCTCTGTGAACAGTGTGGATTGGCAAATTGGATAGAATCTCATCAGGCGTAAATAATGGCAGCTATCTGTAAATAGCGTCGGAGCAGGGGAGCAACAGATGCTGCTCCTGGTGAAGGAGAAAAGCCTTCTCTCCTCCACTGAGCCTGCTCCCCACATGCTGCCACTCACGTATTTGGCTCCCATTTACACTGATCTATATTAATTCCTCGGAAAAAAAAAAAAGGATGAATAAGGAAGTTGATTAAGGAAATGAAAATCTATTATGCTGAGCCGAAGCTCAATGTGTTCCAGTCTGTTTCACACTCTGGGATTTTTAAACCTTAATGGCTATCCAGTTAGTCACAGATCAGCGAAGCAAAGCTGGGATACAATGTTTATTTATCCATCTACTTATTCTTTTTTAAACATTTAACCCATCTCCCTCAAGACATTTGTGGGCTTATCAGCTCCTGGATATAAGAGAAAAAACACTGAAGTCACATCCCAACTTTTTGACAATAAATATCTCTCTAAGCGACTACCCTATCTAAAATTCTGCATGAGTACAGTCAACAAAAACTCACTGAGCTACAGTAGTTTGATGAAATGTACCTGGCATTCATCAATAGCTGGAATGAAAGCTAACGCCTTCCCGTGTCCACCGAGGCTTGTATCCTCCCATTGATTTCTGGCCAGGCATTTGCTCACCCCAGCCAAGGTCCAAATGCAATTTAAGTGTTGTGTGGGGACGCGTTTCTAGCATAGAACCTGACATGGTGTGGTCAATAGCCCCGGGCAGTGAATGAGCTCTCAAGTGGTATACAGCAACAGCGAGACGTATTTCCTCCTCCAGCTCACCTCACGTCTCCTCGTCAAATTAAACGATAGGGGCTGGAGGGATTTCTGCGGGCCTTCAGCGTGCTTTCACCCTTCCATCTCTAAGAGGACAAGGCAGGCCGACGACAAACACCGCTGCTCACACATGCAGGAAAAAAAAAAACCACACACTTCAATTATTCCATTTAAAATGGCATCAGCTCTCGACCCTCTACTTCAGGAAATTAAATTTCAAAATGGACCACAGTAACGGCAGCAAAACAAAGGCGCTTGATGATTAAGGGGGGATTTTAATAATGCCAGATTTTCGACACGGGTCCGCAGAATATGGGAAATGAATGTAATAATTTCCAGGTCCTGAAAGGTTAGTGGATTGAACAAAAAGCCTGAAAAAGTACGGCGCACAAACTTTTTCAGTGATAATATATTGCATTTTTAATGGAGTTATTGGAGCCACTGCTATGGTCTAATATCTCCTGATGTTTTGTTGTTATGTATGAGTATTGACAAGATGCTGGAGAGTGATACGGCTGCTAGGCTATTACAGGCGAACTGTCACAACAGCTTACAAGGATTTTGGCCACTGACACTAATACCAAATATATGCCAACATGAGCAGCTATTAACATATGCCGGGCTGAAAAGTAGCACAAAGCACGGAGACATGTTAAAAATGACACATCGTTTGTTAAAGTGTGTAGACACACACGAAGGCCATCACCAGCTTCAGCATCCAACCCCTCAGCTGGGAGAATAATTGCCCCGGGAACCTGATGGACTGTCAGGAGTAGCACGAGCTTGTTTCCTCTGTTCTCCTCTTTTCTTCCCCTCTCGCCTGGTGACACAGACAGACGCTACGGAAGCACCTTGTGTTCGCCATGCATGGAGATAAACTGCATATTGCATTCTGTTTCAAGTGTTACAAATCTCTTGCAATAATATAATAAAAGATGTATTATTCATTGCTTCTACAGTGGCGGGGAGGGCGGGGGGGGGGGTGAAATATGCATATGGCGCGTGTGCTATTTCAAAAAGCCAACGCCGGGCGACATGTGACGGGTGATGAGGGAGCATCACATTGTGTCTCTGGTGTCATCAAAAGCTGGAGAGGGGAGATTAGTTGAGTGAGGACAACATGGGCAGATACAGGGCCACTCCATGGCTGGCAAAATCACTGTAATATTTGGAAAGAGAGGGATGCTGGTGTAAATAAGCATAAATTTTCAATCTACTGTACGATGAGAATCCATTTGCGGTCCCCAGGTGTGACAAACAAAAGGTTTGGATGTGTTTGTTCCAGATCTGTCTAAATGGTTTTGCTTTATTTCCCACTGAGATAGGGTGCGCGGGGAGTGTGGGATTGGGGTGCTGGGGGTGCCAACCGAGTAATTTCGTTGCCTACACACTGCAGAGAGTATAATTGCAGACCTTAAAAATACCCATTCTGCTTTGGCACGTGTGAAAAGCTGGGGGGGAAAGGCGGGAATTGTTGGTCATGCGGGTACACGAACATGTGGTGTGTGTGTGTGTGTGTGTGTGTGTGTGTGTGTGTGTGGGACAAGTGCGGTTGCACATTAGAATGAGATGTTTATAACACATATGCATGAGTACTACAATACATATATATTATTGCAGAGGAATGGTCGGGGAAAAAAATGCCTCCATTGTTTCATTCCAAGAAACCTCATCATGGCAGAGTATATTTATGAGGTAGCGTAAAATGCACTATATTTTAGGGAACATATTCTATTTTATGTTGGTGATTTCCAAGTGTTTTTCTATTGGCCTGGGGGCCTGTGTGAATGAGTAATAGACAGAGTAATGGCTTCATCCTCGCCCAGCTAAATTTGTTTTTCTTCCTCCTGCCTTGCAAATACAAAAAAACTGCCAAAAAAATGATAAATAACAGCCACCCAATTACTCTGGCATCACCGTATTCAGGAATTTATGTTTACATTATCAAGATGTACCACTGCTCTGCATGACAACACCTTGCCACAGAAACAAATGGCATTTACATTTCCTCTGGGTGGTAGCTAGGTGCAGGTTCCTATTCATTTAGCCAGTTTGCCTCCTGAAGTAATGGGAGGCCCTGACCTAGAGCCTCTCTGTCAGCCCATTAGTGAGCGTGGAGAGCATTGCATCGGCGCCTCTGCTGTTCTGCCACTCACAAACACCCCCTAGAATCAACACAAACAAGCCCAGAACGCTACCCCTCCTGCTCACACACGCACACACACACACACACATACACACACACACACAGAGCCAGGCAAAGATGAAGCTGGGGCATTGATTTTATAATGATGCCCTGGCTGCTTCCAGCCATGGAGGAATTGAAGCTGGCTGAGCTGAGCTCTTGGTGTGTGGAGAGTTTTTTGGATGGGAGCCCTGTTGGTTGCTGGGACTAGTCCGGTGGAGAGGCTAGGCTACAGACGTGTGCAGTCGGTGGATCCAGAGCATGTAGAACATGGAGAGGCAGCCGTGCCCAACTTTACAGAAACACCCGGAGCCAAGCGTCCCTCCTCAGCACACACAGACCTGCAACTGCCAATCAAAGCAGCCTCGGGCGCTGCCACTGCCTTGTGCGCATAAATTAGCATGTATTTGCATAAGAATCCACTCGTTTAGCAGACCCACTTGGCTCTCCCCCCAAATGGCATTTTCTCGCTCCCCCCTCCCTCTATCTCTCACTTTTCCTCTCCTTATCCTTTTACAAGTGCCGATAAGAGCTAGAAAATAGGGTGTTAACCCTTTTCATACCAAACCTCTCTTGACACAAATTACATGTGTGTATGCATGATTGAATGTGTGCATATGCTTGTTTGTTGTGGGTTTGCAAATGAGCAAAATGAACCAACAAATGAATCAAAAAAGCAAACAAACAAACATAGGTGCTTTAAGATATTTTAGTATTGCATACCACAGTCCACCACAGTTTCTTTTTCTGAAAATTGCCCTGCAGTTTGTGTGTTTACTCTGAGAGCATTCTGGTTGTAGGAGGAAAAGTTCTGCTTTTGCCATTACCAACATCTTTAAAATGTCTTGCACTTCAAAGTTGCACCGCAGCTTATGTGTCACATAGCATTCAGCAACACGGCTACATTATTCACAGACAACTTTAAAGCCTTGTTTTTCACGGTTCTGCCTCAATAGCCCACAGAGAGCAGCGGCGCATGCATACCCTTCTAAATTACAGCTTAGAAGTCAGGAAAATTCAGTTACTGGTCAGCAATGGTTACAAGGGAGGTGAGCGAGACAGTGGAAGACAATGAGATGACATGAATTTTTTACCATGAACAGCCAATCAGGACACCATACAGCAGGCCTGGCAGGGATTAATAAGTAAAGAACAGAGAGGGCTACACATTGCCCTGAGCACAAGTTTGGGGATGCAGTAATTGGCTAGGATTGTGCCTTCAGAGTCAACTAGAAACCGCACACATGAGCCTAATGACGGTCTCTCTGACTTTGTTGTACATTCTGCTTACTTTATTGTGGTCCACGGCTCTCATCTGGTACATTATTGAATGTGGTCTTTGGTCCTTAAAGCTGGCTACGATTGCTAAGTTCTTTGCTCCCAGCTATACTCCACAGGTGATTAGTTACCATGGATGTATTAAACAATGGATGAGCTATGCAAGCATGGTGCCCCATTCATTCTAATGAAAGCTGCTTGCCAAGCACATACAGTACAGAACAGTTTGTCTTGCTTCCCGCTTCTGTGCCCATGATGCATATGCATCGGTGTCTTTATTTGGCTCTGCCTGGCCAACAACTCGCCCACACGACTCGCATTAAAAACAAAAAAAATCTTGATACGGCTGCCTGTGGTTTTGAATGTGTGTGATGATCTGGAAAGTTAGAACTTTGACCACAACATCCAAATTGCCACACAGAGCAGTGCTGTTCCCGGCTTTTATACAAGCTAGTTACAGCAAACAATGTATTAGACAATGTGATGCAGCTGCAGCAAACAAAAGGGACACACTGTGTGAACAGTGTTTCTGTATGGGAGCTAAATTGTGCCTACGACGTGGATACTTCTGCCTCATAACAGTCAACGTCACAAACACATCCGAGGTGCAGATTTCTTCCACCTTTCACACATGCACACATTTGTGACTCTTGCATGACTTATCAGGCATGAGACACATAAGGGTTAACGCAAATCTGTGTGGGAGGTGGCATTAATTACACACAAATACACATTCACATGTTAACACAAGTTTGATGTGCGTTCAGGTGTGAATCTGTGTGACACAGGTGGCACTACTATATGTGGAGGGTGACTAGTACCAGCTACCCCATAGTTGTGTAGAAGCACATGACACGTACATATGTGCACACAAACATTTCTATTTATGATACAAGGGTCACATATGTGTGCAGCAGCATGAAAGTTAGGACCAGGTGTGTGTTGGTGTGAGTGTGACAATCAAAAAGTGATAACGCACACTTTTAAGTTTGGCATGTTTATTCCTTGAGGACAACTGGCAAATCTGAGCTCAGTCTGTGAGTTTGTGTGCGTGTGCGTGTGTGTGTGTGTTTAATTTTGCGCCCAAACAGCAGCTCAAACCCCAGGAGGTTGTGCAGTCGCTCAGGGGGCAGCTCTCCCTTCCCATGCTCCCTGCTGGTCCAGGCAAGTGGCTGAGCTCCCTGTCACTATCTCCAACCTGTGTTTCTTCCCTTTCCTCATATCTAATATGAGTCACACACACTCAAAGAAACACACGCACCCAAAGGGCTTAGACTGCCCTGTCTCATCCCATTTCCTCAGCGCCTTTGATCCCCAACCCTCCCAAAAATACATCGCCCCCCTTGCAGTGTTAACTTCCTGCCATGCTATTTAAGCTTCCTTGTCTGCCTGGAGCGACCGCGGCTTTGGCACTAGCTGCTGCTGTCTCCTAATAACAGCGCTGCAAGAAGAACGTGCTGGGGGGGCGTCGGACAACAGGAGAAGGACAAAAGACCCCGAGGTGCACCACAAGATAAGGGTGGCTCATTACTGCTGAGGAAGGGTTAATGTTCACAAACGGCTCTGAAGGGCCCCTCCCCAAATGCTGCTGCTTGTTATGAGAGCTAATGATGTCAGCGGAGGGCCCTGCTTGTTGATTAGCCTAAATGGAGGACTAATAGAAGTGCGTGAGCGTAATTAATGACTGAAGGGGAGCCTAACGAAGACGAGAACACACCACTGTGGTCGTGGGTGTTCCCGGGTTAAGCGTGTCCCCGGACAACATGGCAGGGCACCTCATCAGCTGACCACGTTATCCCCATGCCATCCCATGCCATGCCCTGCCATGCCATGCCACGACACCCACTCCAGCACCCAGACAGGCCAGCCTTTGTGGCCAGGCCTAATTAGCTGTCACAGCAGGTGGAGCAGGGACCAGGGACACTCTGTGGTCTGCTCTCTGACAGCACAGGTCCCCGCAGAGCTCCCCCAGACACTGACCGCGCCGGAACAACGTGTGTACATGTGTGTGTGTGGGGCTCTGAGTGCATGTGCGCATGCATGCATGTCTCCCTGTGTGTGTGTGTGTAGGGGGGGGGGATTATTGTGTGCTTGAGTTTGACAGAGACAATGAGAGTTTAAAAAAAGATGGGATGGTGAAGGGTGTATCAGGATGCAGTGTACACATACTCCCCCGCAGATGAGCAGAGAAGCTCATTTTATTGCAAATGTGGGTAGAAAAAGGTACAGTGTAGACATCTGTATGAATCTGAATGAAGTGTGTCTACATTTGGAAAACTTTAATTACACTCCAGTTAAGTTTTGCCTGTCACTGTTTTAGACAATGATAGTCAGCATTCACCTTGACTACCCCAGACACTAGACTATAACACAACAGAACAAAATACAAAAGCATACAACACAACGGAATCTAATTTCTTTGCAATTAGGTCATTATGGAACAAAATAAAGGACACACAGTATGTGAACAGAGAGTACTGAAGAGTGAGGAGATAATACAACTGTGTCAGAGCACACAGGAAACATATTGAAAAGAATACAGCAAAGACAAAACTACAGTGTCATCCTCCCTGACAGATTTACAGGCTGAAGCAGATGTGTGTGTGTGATTTATGGTGCATGGGAATAAGATGTAGTAGATGGCAGACTCTAAAGGCAGAAAAAGGTAAATAACTAATTTTAGGTGCAAAGATGTTTTCTCTGGGCAGATCTGTGGCCATAAACAATCATTCAGCCTTCCTCTCCCTTAATAGAAGCCCATTTACACGCTTCCTCTGAATCGTAAGACCCCTGTCACCTCTCTCCCAGCACAATACATTACTTAGTGTGTTTCCCTCCAACCCCCTGCTGCGTTTGTCCCTCTTCTGTTGCTTTGTGCATGTGTATGCAGGGGAAGATACAGTGCATTCTGATGCTCCCTTCTGTTTGCTAAGGCCTGTGTAAGCTGCAGTAATACTTCTTTACTGATAGCTCCGCTCACACTCACAACATCACACACATACACACTGCAGCTCCACGCACTCCCCTGGTTTAATCTATTACCATTTTTATGTGGCTCAAATATTCAGGCTGCGTTAACCAATGCATCATTATGAGGCATATAACTGCGAAAGCCAAAGGATTTATAGGCTTAAATAAATTATGTGATACGATGAGTTTTATGAGTTGCAACTTTGCAAATATTCTTTTAAATAATAATAATAAAAGAAAAATATCCTAGTGTTGTTGGAAGATGTGAGGAAATGATTCCCCCTCTCCCTACTGTTAAAGCCCGCCTTTAACTGCACATCTATCTCGAGCTATTCACACTGTACCTTTTCTTTACAATCGTCTCACGCACATTATATGAATTGATGGGTTCATTTGTGGCATTTAAGCATCATGTTTTTTTTCCCCCTCCTTGCACTTGCACTATCATTTCCCTCCATGTCGTACTTGTGTTCCCTTAATGTATCTCAAATCATTTCTATTGAGCATACTCATACACCGTGACGGCAAGCGTTATACTCAAGCACACACAAAAACGTACACAATGATGTATTGTGCATTTGCAATGTAATATGTTTTACACATGGTCACTATACATCACCTCTGACGCTGTGTGAGTAGGTCTATTTGATCCCATTCGGCAGATGGATCCAATTGTCCGGGCTGATATTGGGCTGTGACAGAAAGCAATCTAATGGCAGGCTCATTGATGA
Source organism: Epinephelus moara (assembly GCF_006386435.1). NCBI lineage: Eukaryota > Metazoa > Chordata > Actinopteri > Perciformes > Serranidae > Epinephelus > Epinephelus moara. The sequence continues at coordinate 16,058,675 of NC_065506.1, read as the reverse complement.
TGATGAGTTCTGTTCCATTGCACTGAGATCCAGTCCAATTTCAAAAGCAAATTCAGCCATTCATCTTCCAAATAATTGTGGCACTTTATCAATTGCTCCCAGTCTTTTATCTATCACTTCGATTGATGTGATCATTTTCACAAACAGCCTTCTGTGCTAACGGCGTCTTGGAACACACTTGCAGGGCTGTGTGTGCTGTGCTGTGTGTGCTAGCGTCTGAAGGAATCTCTGCACAAGTTTGCCGGCATTTGTGAGTGTGTGTGTGTGTGTGTGTGTGTGTGTCTGTGCATTTGCTTGCAACTGAGAAAGTATGCATTAGAGTGTATGACTCCATGTGCTTGGTTATCCACATGCTTGCATTTGTTTGTGTAATAACAGTCCTCTATTGCTCATTACGACAATGCATCTTCTGTTCCATTATTATTATTTTATTCCTGTGTTTGTTCGGCTGTGTGTATTTATGAGACCATTTAACTATGATGGTGTTTGTTTGATGAGCATCTTCATTCTCGGGCCTTCCATTACTATCAGCAGCCGGTGAGTGTGTGTTTATGAATCTATTGCTCCTTTCTGCGTGTTGTCATGTGCATGATGTGCATGTAATGAGCACTTCATATTATCAGCAGCCTGTGTGTGTGTGTGTGTGTGTGTGTGTGTGTGTGTGTGCGTGTGAGTATGGCATGAGATTTTATCTTAAGCCTAATAGAATCAATAGCCAAACACGTAAAATGTTTTGGTCCCCTGGAGATATCTAGAACTAAGACCTAATCAGTGGCTATAGGAAAAACAGCAAAGACAAAAATCTTCTCCAAAAACAACCTAATCATATTTATGGGAAAATGAGTGTCAAACCTAAAATGCAACACAGCCGAAAACAAACAAAATGCTGTTATCTCAAACTTTATTTGTGTAATTTGTGTTCTTTGTGCAAAAAAACACGAATACAAACAAGAATAGGCAAATATTGTCATTATAGAAATAAAAAAATATTATAGTACCTTTGTCTGTGGAAAAAAGGGTGCACAAATGGGTGCATGCTCATCGGAGATTTCTTTCTGCTCTTGAGGATTTCTGCTCTTTTTTATTTTTTATTTTAATAACCTCTAATTATGGCACCTGTTTGACTAGCTTTACATGGAGTACCACCTGGTTCTGCTATTTTAAGGCTATTTGCACACGCACCTGCTACAAAAGAGATAGCTGGTGACATCCTCTCTCAGGTAAACACACGAGCATGTCTACATTATTAACCCAACACTACCTATGCAATGTGTGTCTGACACGTGTGTAATGCTTGTACATTTACTCTAAGTCACTTTTTGCTCGGAATTCTGTTAAGATCACACAGGGTTGATTTGATCTGATCAGATCTGAGGCACAGGTTGGCTAATGTACCGGCAGACAGCTTTGTGTAGTTAGGTATGTGTTTGTGTGTGTGAATGTATGTATCGAGCAAGCGTGTGATCATACTGTCTTGTTCTTGAGTGTGTATGCTTTGTTGAGTCTGAAATGTATGTGTGTGTGTGTGTGTACACACTGCACGACCCTCGCCATACATTACTTACTGTCAGCAGGCTGCAAGTGCATTTCTGTGAATGTGTAAGTGTGTTTATGGTAATAAGCTAGATGATTGGGGCTAGCTAGTTAATCAAGATATTTCATTTTGTACATTCTTACAATGTATTGCCACAATGCATTTCTTTTTTATTAGTGTCTTAAACTCATCCAGCCCCTGGCAATGATGTGTCATCACCAAATGTGAAACCCACCTTGGACAGACAAAGATATCTATTCTCGATATCTATAACAAAAACAGCCGCAAACGTTTGAATCTGACCCCAGATAAACTTTTTATAAACAATATGCTGTAGCCTTTGGCTACATGAGACAAACTCTGTGAAATTTCCATTGTAAACAAATACAGCTTTGTTTACATTTAACACTTCTCACCCAAACCGGGTTGATTATGTGTATCCTAAAGGCCAAACAAACACTTTGAAAATGCATTTCCTGTTTCATAAAACATTATGAAATTTGCATTGTTTACATTGCAGTGTTTTGGTTCTCCTCCGTGGTGTGATGCTACCTCTTACAGCACACTGGTAGAGAACAGAAGCAAAAGTAGAAGTCAGGCAGAACATGTAGCCTGATGGAAAAAAAAAAAGGGCATAATTGAATCGGAAGCACTGTTGCATCTTCCAAGAACAGAATTAGCAGTTTAGTTAACACTGTACACTGCTGCCATCTGTTTTGAAGCATAATGGTAATTAAATAAATATATAGCTTTGTATATCTATATATTTAAATCTATGTATCGCAGGCTGTTTCCTCTGAGCCCCATCCTGACTGCCTGTTTGTCACACGCCTCTCTGTGATTCTGTGCATTTTTGCAGGCTGTTTTGATGTGTGTGTTCGTGTGTGTTAGTGTCCTCTGGGCCTTTAGTGCTCAATTGTTGGATGTTGTCATTGCCCATAGCAGAACGAGTCCAGCTCCATTCTCCCCTTCGCTCTGTGCTCTGTGATTGCTCACCGCTGACTCCTCTCATCAGCACTGTGGTGTGTACGGGGCTGGAGCGCAGGCCTGGCACCGGCAGGTATATGAGAGGAGCAGAGCAGGATATACACTCATAAATCTGACAGATGCATGGTGTGTCATTACCTTCCACTTATTATTATTCTCCCACTCCTCTTTATACCGTGAGCCACTTTAGCTGTTTTCCCGGCCCGGCTCAGAAACATTTGTACTGTGGCCTTGCAGAGTGATAGATGCTCCTGGGGAGGCACCGGGTTATTGTTGCGATTCCTGCTCTGGCTTTTTTTGTTGTTTGTGTGCAGTGCTTGAGTCTGGGCATTTAACCTTCTGCGTTTGGGCGTATGCATTTGCAGCACTATGTGTACACTATTATCAACTTGAATTGCTTTGTTTTTGCGCAGATCTCATATACATACACATACATGTTCCCTGTCTCCTGACATAGACGGAGTTCCACTTAATCTCTCTGTTCATAAAACAGCTCAACATACATGCCATTTAAAAACTACTTCCCAAAGGTCCAGGTTGGTTAAATGCTTGCAATTTAGAGCAATTAATATACAGACACACATGAGACATCCAGGTACTTGTAGGTTACAGCCTCTGCCCGTTAGCATGGAAGTGAAATAATCACATCATAAATACTTCTCCTCCCCCGTCAATATGACTAAAGACAACTAAATGTGTAAGAGTGGCTGTTATACCATGACATGCAAAATGAAAAGCAGACGTCAGAGCAAAGCTAAACCTCTGCCTTCTTCCTCCCTAATCCCTGAGCCTCTTATATCCATTACTTCCCCCTTCTCTCTTTCTCTACCTTACACTTCCTCGCTGCTCCTTTCTCCTTCCTTATTCCGCCACTTACTCCGCTCTTCTCCTTTTCAAATGCACAAATATGTACCACACACACACACACACACACACACACACACATATATACACACATCCCGGCATGGTGTCCCTGTGGCCCAGAGAAAGAGAGAAAGAGAGACAGGGAGAGAGGGAGGAGAGAGCAGCAGTCGCCTCACAAGAGCAGACCTCATAAAACTCCCTGTCACTTTGACTAATTTGTTAGTCTTGTCTCACTGTGTCGAATCGTCACCCCCCCCTTCCCCCTGATGCACCTCTACCCCGACTCCCCCTGTCCTTCTTTCCACCCCCCCACTCACATCCACGGGAAGAGGAGGGAGGGAGATAGGGAGGGAAAAAAAGGGGGCAATAAATGTAATATAGTGCACTGGCCATTGGTTGCAGTGATCTACACAGCAATCCATCTACAGTCAGAGGAAGAACAGAGGCTTTATGGAGCAGAGGATAACATGATGGCTCGATTTCTCATCCACTTTCTGTCTCTGTCCGCCTCTGTCCCACCTCGAGAGGAGGCCTGCTGGGCACCAGTGGAGTAAAAATAAAAATAGGAAGGGAGAAAGGGACTTTTCTGAACATAGACTGGGCTACACTCCCTAAGACTGGATTGGGTTGGACTGGACCAAGCAGTGTGGGGTGGTGCAGACTGGTTCAGATGCCCAACTGGGCCTCTCAGAGGACCAAAGAGCCAATATTGGATTCATAGAGATAAATTAAAAGCCAAAATCCCGCTCCAGGGGGAATCAATTGCCAGGTAATTATGGAGAGCGGGACAGAGATTACAGAGACAAAACCCAAACACAGAGATGCTCCCTTATGACGCTGAAGCATCACACCAGGGAAAACTGTTAGCTGGTTACAAGCAACACTTTTTTTTTCTTTGCTATTGCCACCCCCTCCCCCTTTCTTAACCGACCCCCAGTACCAAGTCTTTAAATAGGAGCTCGGGCTCAGAGCTAAAAATAGGCCGCATTTCACCACCAGCCACCCTCTGCTGAGCTGTCAGCGCCCCTTCTCCCTCTTCTTCACAGTGAGGCAGACACAGCCCTCCTTCATGTGTTTTCGAGGGAGACAGGCAGTGTGTGATCACTCCGGCTCTAACCCATCTCCTCCAACACGCAGGGCAGGCCCAACCTCTCCTGACTCGCTGGCCTCACAGGGAGGCTGCTGTGAACTCGCACACCAATTTGAGAGAAAGACTCATTCCCGCTGCGCCGGCCCTGTTTCTCTTCCACACAGAAATGAGGGGAAGGATGTCCTGACGTGTGAGCGATGGGTGATAGAAGGAGTAATTTGGGCTGGTACAGTACAGGCTGTGCAGGATATGGGCGCTCGCTTGCCGATGAGATGGGCCTACAGTGAGATAGTTGTATTTCAAGATGCTGGTTTTTTTGTGCTGTATTACCTGAATGGATCCTCAATATATAACAGATCCAATCTGGAGGAGGGTCATTTTATCAAGGAATGTTGGTCTCTGTTTACATGTACTGTTTTCCTTTCATTTGGGCTGGTGCGAGGAAAAAATATCTTTTCCGACACAAATGACAAATATGAAAAAAAAAAGGTAAATCAACTACAACCTTACCATGACACTGTAAAGTGAGTATTGACAGAAATGCCAATTCCACTCACTGAAGCAGCAGAATACTCTGAATTTCTTAAACCTCCAAGGCACTGGTAATAATGACAGAGGCATTTACAGTGACTTTATAGGTCAGGGACCTTGGCATCCTTAAATCTGCTTTTGGATTGAGGCTTCTCGGTCTCAGCCACCGCTACCGGCTCTTTGTTGGCTCTTTAAGAAAAGTCAGTCTGCATTAAACATCTTTAATTGAGCTTAAAAGGCTGTAAATGGCATCAACAGCTCCAATGAATTCACTGACGGCAAAACTGCAGAATGATAATGAGAGGCATCAAACAATGGAGGGCTTATCAAGAGAATGGTACCTGATGACTTGAAAACTAAACGGTATCTGATGTGTGAGATTAAAAGAAAGGAGCTGAAACAAAATGTGAGCAAAGAGAAATGAATACACAGTACCATTATTATTTTTTCTATTGTGTATTTGTTTGTAACAATTTGCTGTGAAAAGGTCACAGTGTGTCCAGCTAGATTAGCTTTCATGAAAAATCTTAAGACTGTTGCAAATTCATTATTTTCACTACATTAGAAAAGTCCTTAATGGCATGAATTCTCAGGCAATAGCAGCATGTAGCAGTGCCTCCCTTTCAACGGATCTTGCGAAGGTGGTGCCAGAGGTGTGGGCTTGAGTGACACAACTTGGACTTGAGTCTGACTTAAGTCACAAATGTGATGACTTTAGACTTGACTTGACTTGACACAATCAAAAAACTGGACTTTAACACCAATGATTCGTGACTTGACTTGGACTTGAGCTCTTTGGCTTGAAAATACTTGATACCTGTCCCCTAGCCCAAAGATTAAAAAGTTTGCAATTTAAAAAGTGTGACACGAATCAATTCATTTCATTAATGCTATACACTCCCAGCAGTTCAATGCTTAATCCTCCAGAGCCTCCACTTTGTCTGAACCAATCTGGCATCCCGTCAAGTTGCAGGAGGGAACCATGAAGAACTAATATTACGTTATTGAGTGCCAGTTGGAAAAAATGACACCAAAGATAATTCTGTTTGCACACAAAACTGTGGGGTGGTCACCAAAATAACAACTGCAGTATGTAAAATGTGAAGGAGATGGAGGTACTTCAAACAAACTTGGGAAAGATCAAACTTCAGGACTTGGGACTTGTCAGTCTTGACTTGGGACTTGACTAGTGACTTATTTGTGTCCTGAAAAACAATAACTTGGTCTTGTCTGCATGACACTGTATTCTGTGTTTCAATGCATTTCAAATTGCAGCAGACCTCAATCTGTAGCGTAACTGTTTCAGTTAAATTTGAGAGTGGCAATTCAGGAAACAAGTTATTTGTTTTGGAAGGGAAAAAAAATAATTTCCACAATTCTCTGGGGAAAGTCATGTAAACAGGATTATTTGGGGGAATTGTGAGTTTATGCAGGGCTCAAACAGAGTAATGCTCAATCACAGTTTTGGCAGTAGTGACTTTGTTGTTGCATGTAGATGCAGCCAAAACTAAGTAAGTCTAACTTTATTAATTTCCCAGTACAAACTAAACTAAATGGAACCAGAATGGCAATGTGACACTTTCTTTACTTTATTTTTCTTACTTTTATTTTAGTTTTCTTCTAGTTTTACTGTGCTGCATTGTTACACTGCACAAATGGTCTTTCACAATAAAACTGCATGAATTAAGACTGTAGAGAACTTCATCACCAGCCTATGGCACCTAATTTGTGGAGACATGCTGTGTATATGTCCCTTTGTCACTTTGCACCTCCTGGACAAGCATATTTTTCTATTTAAACAAATTAGTCTACACTCTTCCTTTCATTTGGTGAGCCTTATTCGTCATGTGCCACTGTGATTGGCACAACTGTTTAAAAGTTATGAGATGAGTAATGTGACTGGCTGAGAGGGTAATGATTCATCACCACATCCTCCTATTAATATCCCACTTCACCCAACATGCCTGTCGAGCGTGGATGCTCACTGAGGAACAAAAATAGCAGGTGCGCCAGGATGTGCCTTCATTGTGCATCGTGTGCGCGAGACACAAAACTTTGCAGACTGTTGTAAATGTGTCGGTAAGATACGGCCCAATATGGCAAAGATGATTTTCATTACAGCTTTGTTAAACCACTGTTTGGAAATATATTTCATTTTATATCGTGTGCATTTAGCTCACTGTCTTTTTCTGAGTGACTTGTCTTTTAATTGCACAAGCAGCACTTAAAGGGATTTTTGTGGGTTCAGCCCAGTTATCTGTGTGTCTCTGTTGGTTCGTTCTGTCTGATGCACAAATTATTACAACATAAATATTAAGTGATCATATAGGTGATTAGGGTGTTGAGAAGAAATTGAGAAGTACTAACTGTTCCAGTGTTGTTTAGTAGATGAGATTCAAGGTGACAGCAAATACATAGATTCAAATTTGAAAATCAGGATCTGTCCAATTGAACTTTGGATCACTAAAAAGTCCATCTTCACACTGGATATTGCTAGTCAATTAAAAAAGAAAAGAGTGACAGCTAAAGAAACTTGACAGTGTATGAAGAGTACAAGTGCACACACCTTTCTCGTGATTCAGGAAGAACATTTTTCTGTATTTAGAGTTTCTGGTTGATAGCATTTCTCCTTGCTTGTTCTGTGAGCAGTGGTATTCACAAAGCATGGTCAAACACGGTCAAAGGCCAGCGGTGTCCTTGTCTCTCTTTCTCTCCACTGCACTGTTATCAATCAGACAGACTAGCAAGATAGATGGACTGAAATGCATGCACGCACACACACACACACACACACACACACACACACACACACACACACACACACACACACACACACACACTCTGAAACTTACACAAAGTCCTTTACTGGAAAATGTAAGCAAGTTCCTCTCTTTCACACTGTTGGTTTCCTACCCCTCCGTGACTTCAGCGGACTTTTATTCATCATAACAGAATGAAAAATATAGATTTGCCTCTAGAGATTAGAGCAAAGAAAAAAAAAAGAATGTATAGACATAAAGGAAATAGAGCATGAAGGAGGGGGAAATATGGAGAGGGAGAAAAGTGAGTGAAAAGAAAGAGAAAGACAGAAAAAGGGAGAGATGAGGAAAAAGAGAGATGGCCTCTCTAAGTGCAGCAGCACACAGGCACAGAGCTGTGAGTTCCCAGGCAAGACAGCATGAGCTGCCTATTTGTCAGCATTGATCAACCCATTAAGGGGCTGTGGTGGGAAGCATATTGGTTTTGGAGGCCAAAGGGGCAGAGAGAGACAAAGATAAAGCAAGACGGGGGGGTGTTGAACTCCTTTCAGCCTCGGCAGCCGCACGTCTATAGGATGAAAAACCCTGTAGTCCTCCTCTCCAATGTCTATGCAGTTCATTTTGCAGGGCCCAACGGGAAGGTAGTTGATGTCATTTGTCTTACAGCATCTCTGGAGGCTCCACTGTATGCGTTATCTTAGCTTTCTGCCGCTGCAATGCTAATAAGGAAGCAGCCAGCTTCTCAGACAGACAGAATGTCACTTGTCCTCTTTCTAAATGTGTGTGTGTATGTGTGTGTGAGTAGGCAAAGGGTGGGTGGTGGGTGTGGGGGTGGGTCCTGGCCCTAGGGGAAAGCAGGCTGCCTCTTCGCCCAGCCTCTGATGAATTCATATAATTAACTCTGCCTTGATCTGTTGGCTAATCCTGCACTCAGTAATAAGGGATTAAAATGTCACCTAAGCCACCTGCTGTTATTGAGCCCCTAGACTTTTTGTGCCTCCGTGTGTGAGTGTGACAGAGAGAGAGAGAGGGAGAGAGAGAGAGGATAAAAGTAAAGTGAACTTCAAGATTTCTGTGCAGTAAGCGCGTGCACGAGAAACATTCCCTCTGTTTGCACAAAAAAAATGTATGTAGAGGACACTAAAAGTAGCTCAAAGAAGCAGACATCTTAACTGCTGCCATATGCATGTGAGCGCTACTCACAACTCCATAGTTTGGCATCTAGCTGAACTCCATAATTTGGCAGGAAGCTGGAGCAGACGTTGCAGCAGACTCGCTCTGAAAACTCATTGTCACAGTCACTAAAAAGGGACATGAAAGTGGGACATGCTGGAAGGTGGGAGTTGAGAAATCTTTTTTTTCCCTCCCCTCTCACTATGACCTCCTTGGACCAAGTAAAGAAAAAAAGAAGAAGAAAAAAGAGAAGAAAGAAAGGAGTGCCAATTGGTTGGCTAACAGCCCACAGCCCAACGGCCAGCTTGCTTTGCCTGCCTGCCGGCCACCTCCGCTCGGTTGCCTAGCAACCCCAAGTGTACTTTTGGGTTGTCTAATGACTCTTGTTGCTACAGTGGCTCAGGGGCTACTAATGAAGCCTCCTGACCAATCGCTGCCGTTTAAGACCTGAAAGCTGACTGATCACTGGACAGGGATCTTGGGACTTCAGGCTACTCTAAACCTCTTATGTGAGACAAATTCTGCCCCCAACCTCAGCTGCTGTCAAGACACACTCACACACACACACACACACACACACACATACACACACTTGCGATATATACACAGAACCCACCTTAACTAACTGATCCAACTGACCTTAATTCTCTCCACTCCATACCCACATACATCAGTGCTTTACCCTACCTGCACTTCACCTCGGACTCACATGTAAACATATTAAGGGGAATATTGATGGCTGCTATCCAGCCAGAGAGAATGATAGTGTCCCTGCCTGGTTGTTTAAGGCCATACAAGGATGATAATAATGATGGTAAGGAACCCTTCAGCCCTAAACACAAACCAACAGGACTCTCAGAGCCTCAGTAAGTCAGCCCCTGACACATAATGGCTGTAGCTTAAACAAACTTGAGAATATAAGAAAATTTAATGATGACATACACAAAGTCGCACACTATCAATGATGTTCACCTTCAAAAAACAAGAGTAGACGATGTATATTTACCTCTTTACCTCTTTTCCTCACATATTAGCAAGGGAAATTACACTCTGCACTTACTGAACATCTGCATGTGGGGAAGTTCATTTGTATGAGTGTGACTCCATCTCAGTCTGTGTGTGTGTGACTTCATTCGCCTGTCTTTGTGATGCGACCGTCATCTCCCTAAGCTTTGTTCTAGTGTCACAGCATATTGCTCGGCAAGTACATTATGTCCCCAGGGGTGTCACCATGTATATGCTTGTCTATACATGTCCAAAGTCTTAGGTCTATATTTGGCCGTGGTCAACTGCTGTCAAGTGCTGCGTTGCCTGAGGGCCCAACACCCACTGTGCTGCCCTAGCTGACTGATCTGAGGGGGCAGTACCGTGTGCCATTCACTGGCACTCACATGTTGGACCTGTCTGCATGGCCTAGTTAGAAAGATAGGCCCACTGCTGACTGAAGCCAGAAAAAAACACCACGCCAAATATAAAACACAATGCCAAATATGATATGCGTGGGTAGCCTCAATAAGCAAGGGTCTTCGAGGGTGGCTCTTAACACCCACCCTTTTCACAAAGGAAAGAGGGGATATTATTCCTGTTTCAGAGACGGCACAAGATCGAGTGTTTTTCTGTTTTCATATTCAAACTCCAGGGAGTGAGAAAAAAATGAAACCACAGACAGGGGAGCAAAAAGAGCCAGGGGAGTTTTTATTCACGGCGTGCAGTTTTTAAAAGGGTTTTTTTTATGTTAGCTTGGCGACGTTTTGCTTTCACCTCACTATAAAATGGATCTTCAAAGGTTGTTTATCGATTCCCTACTGTTAACCTTTCACAAGCTGTTTCACAGCTACGCTGTTCGGTGGCTCTCAATGGCTTCCAGGAGGAGCAGGCTGGGGCAGGGTGGGGTTGGCTGTCCAGACCAGTGGCATATTGGTTGTGAGTCACAAAAGGCCTTGTGGGTAGAGAGGAAAGAGAGCAGGAAGGGATGGAGGCAGAGAAAGAGGGATTGCTGAGGGTCAGGGATGAGCAGGATATAGCTGGTGACTGGGAGTCTGGAGCCAGGAGGGGACAGGAAGAGCAAGGGCCAGCCTGAAAGGACCTCTCCCTGTGGGGCTGGGAGTGGCTGATGTAATGGCATTAATCTCCAAGTGCCATCTGACACCCAGTGTGGCTCCGTCATTGAAAAGTGCTAATTCTGCTGAACTGTGAGGGGAATTCAGGCATCTCTAGAGGCAGTGCCCTGGATTAATTAAACACGTTGGCATGGAGCACTGCACAGATTTATCTCTTTTACGGCATCGCCACTGTTTGATTTTTGCGTTTAGCTCGCAGAGCAGGACAAACTCAGGACATTAATGCCAGGAACACTGCCACATTTCACTTGTTCTCACCCACTTCACATATTGTAGCCGTTGCTCCTATCATTTCATGCTAACCTGGGATTTCCCTTCTCTTCCCTCCCTCTCTTTCTCTCTCTCTCCAGATGAACCGGCCCATCCAGGTGAAGCCAGCCGACAGCGAAGGACGAGGAGGTAATTAACCTTCTCCTGGTCTCCGTTGCACACCCCCCTTAAAAAACACACACAAATGCACAAATACACTGGAACAGCGCACACGCAATCCTTAATATTCTGCTCTCACTTGAGACACACTGGGAGTTAGTAGAGTAGCCCGTAATATAGGTCACTTGCTTCTATTGACTTCCCATCTGTGCCAGCAGAGGGGCTGTCTCAGGTTCACAGTCACTGGGAGCGGTTCAAAGACAAGACAGCGAGACATGGAGAGAAAGAGAGAGACAAATAAAAGAGAGGGGAAGAATGGGAAAGAATGGGGAGTGGAGGATCTCCATCCCTTGATCTCCATAGAGTGATAGTAAAGTCTGCGTACAGAAAAGAGGCAGTGGAATACACCCCAGACATACACAGGCGAGCACAAACACACAAACTTATAGAAACACCACAGAGCTACTACTTAGGAGTGATACAGTATCAATTTGACTGAATGTATTAATTTATTAGTCACTGAATAAAGGGAAGAGGCAGCATAAGTCTTCCAAAGTGGGACGCACAGTATCATTATTTAAGGAGTTTGGAAGCTTTTTGTGGTATGCACAGTATCTGTTTATGTCTAGAAGATGGAGAGCGCAACTAATTGACGGTTATATACAGTCCCTGTTTCACTTCTATAAAAACAACATACATATGTACAATACTCACTATAAATGTATAGATTAGATGGTAGATTGAAGACCCATCAGTTACCAAAGTCAGATTTAGTGTGATTCAAAGACTACGTGTACATGTCTATATATATTCTTCTTTCAGCCCTTATTCCAAAAAAGACAATATTCCTACTGAGCTGTTTACATGGCTATTGCAATTGAATTTCACTTATATTCCCATTTACATGCAGCTATGCATACTCTGATTAACATGCCCTGACCTGAAGTTTATCACGTCAAAATACGGAATAGTAGAGAAGCTGGAGCCGCTTGTGCCATTTTCTTTCTTTGCATCAAGTTTCCTACCAGTGGCAAACTTGTTCAACTGCGTGAACACAGCCTGCCTCTTTCACACCTCCAAGCATATTCTTGAAAAGGTCAGCATTGCAAAATTTGCTCATATCCAAAAACCTGTTGATATTCAAGTCTTTCAGAATGTTTAAAAGAGGCTGCGCGTTGCAAACTGTGGTAAAGACCCAAATTCAGATGCGTATTCCGAATGTGCTGCACACATGTTCAAAGAATGGTCCTAAAACCCGAATAACATCAGGATATCCCACATCTTACCTGGAAATAGTACATTCGGCATAAGGCCTGATTCAGAATATCTAAACAGAATATGCTGTTAACATGACCCATATCAAATACAGAATATTGTCATATGTGCATGTAAACGTAGTCAATGTGTGAGATCACTTGCTTAAAAGAATATTCTTCTTTAAAAAGTAAACCTGCATGTTCAAAGCATGCGTCATGACATTTAAATGTGCAATCGTGCTTTGACATTACACTGATTCCCTTGCGCAGCCTCCACCCTCCATCTTTAGTCTGACTGACATGGTGATTGACTAGATCATTCTGAAGCCATTTGTGACTAACATCGCTGAGGTTAATGCAGATTAAGCCTGTTAAAGATTTACATGGGTGGAATTGGATCTAATTGGACCGGTCTGTGTCTGCCCTGTGCTTGCATTTCAGAGTGGTGATTTAGACTGCCTAGGTCAGATTAGACTGAGCCACTTCGCTGATTTATGTGGTCAAGTGTGAATCAGATGGCCCATTTCTATTGCCACACACACCCCCGTGTAGATCTTATTTTTGTCATGGCGGCACTTTAATTAACGGCCATCTAAAAACAGGCAAAGTCTGACCGACAAGGTCTGGGCGAGAGCCAATCGGCATTCTCACCAAGATAAATTGGATCTCTGGACTTAAGAGGGGAGGATGGATGGGCCCCAATATCAATTACTACCCTTTTTTTTCAGCAGAAAGAAAAGGGAGATGAACAGGCAGTGTGAATGAAATACAGAGAGCTCTTAGGCTGGCACAGCCCCTGCTAGTCTGTCAGATGAACTTTCTATATGGGAGGACAGGATAGGACACAGCACAGAATGAAATAAGACCAAGCAGACAGGCCCCAACAGAGATATTGAGCGTTAATGGCAACAGGAAGTCAGCAGACAGGCCAGGGAAGTAAACCACAGTCGCGGCTGACAATGAAATGAGATTTACTATGAAGGCCTGTGGTTAAAGGAAAATAGACAGCCCAGCTAGGGCTGACTAAAGGAGAGAAAGTAGCAAGGGATTCATCTGTGTAAGGCTGAGGAGCAGTCAGGTTCACCAATCCCAGTGGGGCCTCCAGATTGTCAAACCCAGGGCTGCACCAGGACATTTGTACCTCTAGAATGGAGTCACATTTATCACAACCAAGACATCAGCAATTATCTGTCATGGGAACTTGTGCAGGGGTCTCGATTACGTGCCTGTGCAGGCATTAGGGCCCATTACTCCATTTGGAGACTCCAGTAGCCCCTCTTTTGTTCATGGTGTCCCTGAGAGACGTCCTCTCTCTGGGGATATGGGAGTGTCAGGAGTGGAAGTAAAACCAGAGCTCAGAAAATGACTGGGGGTGGAGGGAGGGCGCACAATCCTGCCGCTCGGCTGCCATTGTGGATCACAGAGCTGATTCTCTGGCTGTCTATTACAATGACTCATGTCTTATTTTATTTTTTCCTTGGATTATCAAGAAAGAATGGAGCATAGGAGGGGCGCTTCACAGTCCTTAAATCTATTTCTGTTCCTTGAGTCAGCCGACCTCTTCCCCACAAAGTCCGCATTTATCTTATGCGCTTAACACCATTCTTTTTTTTCTGCCCAATTCTATCAAACCGTGATTTAAATTCAGAGATACAGCGACACAATCGAAGGCATGGGTCCTCTGCCTATTCGCTCTGTGGTCTGAGCAGGAACAGACACGCTACAGTATATCTCCACTTGAAACCAAAAAAATTTGCTTCAATCCAAAAGGGACAAACATGAGGGAAAGTAGACATCTCTTGCTCTCTCTGTATATATTGTTTCTTTTCTTTCCCATTCTTCCTCTCTCTGTCTCATTGGTACTGCAGTGCAAAGGGAGAGATGAAGCAAGTGATAGTGAGAGAGGTGGGGATTCAGTACAAGGCCCATGGAGGAATGCGAGGGAGCGAGAGATGGAAGATAAAAAGAGCGAGAGGGGAAGAGACGACAGGATGAGAAAGTTAACGGAGGGTGATGGAGGCAGCTGAGTGAATCTCAGCAGTAAATCATCTCAGAGCCGCCCCATCCCTATCTCCTCCTCGCCTCGCCAGGAATCTTTTTCCCCCTGACCTTGTCTGCCGCTGTGTCTGTGAAGAAAAGATGGGGCCAGATTATCTATGATTGGAGATGGCCATTATCTAAACACAATCTTGGAGCCAGGTCCCACTCCTCTAGCCACTGCTGTGAGACTGGAGACCACACTGATGAGAAGAGAGATGATGGGTCAGCCAGCAACACCCTCTCCTTTTATTAACTCCGATAAGATGGTTTCAACACTCTCCCGAAATGCCCAGCAACTTCCATCAACATCGACTTTTTCACAAAGTGCCACTCTCAGTGCATTTGTCTACACACAGTCTCTTTACCCTACTTGTTTATTAGCTCCCCATACTTTTGTTTTATTGGATACTTATACAGTGCCAGGAGCATTGCAATCCCTGCATTTGATACTCAGCGGCCCTGTGTGAGCCTTTTTAATATCTTATCCATGCCTTTTGTCTGTCTGGCTGAGGGGAGTCTTTGTGAATGGGTCATGTTTGTCCTTGCCAACCTGCTGCTCTTCAGAAGGTTGACCCCAGTCGGGGCACTGAAGAGATTGACAGGACCTTAAGATGTTGCGCACTGTGCTGTCATGCCCCACCCCAGCAGGTAGAAGAAGAGTGAGGGCTGCTGGCTGGCTCAGTCTGGCAGGCCACAGGGGAGGGGCTGTCTGGAGGCACCTCACGCCCACAGAAAGAGCGCGCTCCACTTTACATGCAAATGAAGCCAAAAGATCCCTCTGTGCCTCTGGACACGATCGTGCAAAACTCTGAAAAGTCAAGAAGAACCCTGGCAGCGGTTGATATGTGTGTGCCGAGAAATACACACAGACATGGGGACACTTGGACAGGCAAAAGAATTCACAGGATTTCAACAGTGACCATTGAAGGGTAGTCAATTAAGGTTTTAAGGCATTTATTTAAACAGCTTTTTTTTTGCAGAGCTCCATGATCAGGCCTCGCCATTAGAGAAGTTTCTAATGCAGGAAAAGAAGGAATTAAAATATCTGGACAGAAGCCGCAACAGACTCACAAGTTTCCTCAATTGTTCTGTGCTAGTTTTTGATCATGCATACCAGAAGGTTTAAAGCCTCCCTCCCACTCCCCCGGGTAAATGGATGTGACAGCTCTAGTGGTATAAGTAATGCATTTACAAACACGAAGTCTGTATCCCCTCATCGTGCCTGATACACTGACAATTTGAATGTTTGTTCTCCTCTGATTATTCCATTTACCACCTCACTATACTGGATAATCCACTTGCATACATCAGATTGGGACCAGCAGCAGAAAGGTTTAGTGTGTGGTTGCACATCATTTTCACTGGGATGGGGTCTAATTACTTCTGTTAGCTGGGTGGGAACTAAACATGACTTAGAAGTAGAATGGGGCTTATTAGGTAGTCGAAGATGATGGGAAAAGGCAAAGGGAGAAAGCTTGTGGCGGTTGAGAAATGCAGCTAAACAGATTCATATATCATGCAGGTCGTTTTCTAATTACCTCACTACATTACATTACTTTACTATTTCTACATCTCCTTCGACACTGCACTTGAACTGTGCATATTGACACTGAATTATGCATCAAGTCTGAGCATTTTTTAATTCTAACATTACGTAAGATGGGAATAAAACACTGTGCTGTTGCTTACAGGAAAACTATCGTATAAACAGTCTCACCCTGAAAAATGAGTGGGAGCAAAGCTATGAAATTATTAAGTATTGTATATAAATGCTGTGCTTAAATCTCCATCATGCAATACTTGTTATAAGTAATTGTAATATCAAATTTAATGATTCCCTGAACTTTAAAAGAGTTGCTCATACTGCTGATAGTGCAACTAAATATCCCACTATGTAGCCTTTTGCTTTTGCAGCCTGTTGGTCCCTGCTCTTATGTTAGCATGCTAGCATAATTGTACGCTAACAGCTAATATTCATACTGTAAATTCATGACACTAAAACAATGTCAGAATGTAAGTAAACACAGGTGACAAGGTTACCCATACTGGCAACCTCCCTGGTGAACCTCATAACATCGCCATGTACAACAGAAGGTGCAGAGATCCTAAGTTGCTTTCTTGAATGCACTGCTGAGTATCAAACTGATGTCTTATCTGACTTTGTTAATATGGGAAATGCTACAATGCTTACTTTAAAAAATCTGAAAAACTTCAACACCACTTCAGAAAACTGTACCGGCTACAATTCTCTCTAAATATGGCGACTCCAATGCTCAGGCAAGATTGTAGGATTATTGTTGATGTAAACCAGCGATTGCATATTGTGAGATACAGTACCGTACATGTCTTTTACATCAAAGACTTTGTTTTTCAGTTTGTTAAAATGCTTCCATTTGTCTTTGTTGTTTCTCTCTGGTCCATTCTGAAAGCCATTTATTCCCAATGGTTTTAATGTAGTCAGTTTTCAGTCATCCTTTTCACTCATTGCTATTATGGCAAGTAATTGTCCCTCACTTACTGTGCATCATCACCATATTTACGAAACACACACACACACAAATGAATAAACTTCAAAGATTGTATGAAATACAATCTGTAATCTGGCAAGTTTTATGATCAAAAATATTATTCTGTGACTTTTGTTCCTTGATGTGTCTGATCTAATATTAACTTTAAAAAGAGTGTAGCATATGCTGCCATGTAAATATAACAATTTAGTGATTCCTAAGGAGAAAGTCAATTTGTGGATATGTAGCAACGCCGTCTGTTGTCTGAGTACTTTTACTGTACTTGATACAGAACTTTTCACTCCGCTTAATTTTTCTTCACTTTATTTCTTTTTAAGACAACAAGCATTTTTTAAATAAAAAAACGACCTGATAAATTATTTAAGTTCACTGATGATTAAATATAATTGACTGCCAGTGATTGCCTGTCTAACATATAATAATTAATCAATTGATAAACTGTTTCCAGCACTATTTTTTTCACATGAAAAATAATGATAATCTGTCAATGTATCACAAAAAAGTGGCATGGAGGTAAAGTTTTTTAAGTTAATGAGGCTTGTAAGAGGTGAATTATCCCCTTAGGTTATTTGAGAGAAGGGAAATTAAGTCTACTAAGGCTGCGAACATCTCATGGCCAGAGGACTGGTAGCACCAGATTTAAACAGACATAACAATGCTAGCTTACAAAAGAGTCTTTGACAACATCAAATGTATCCCAAAAGTGGCTATTCTAGGATTTTTTCTCTCTCTCATGATGTGCAAATGTGTAATGCTCATTATCTAAAAAGCCTATTCTGCAAGCAAATGGCACCTTTTGATTCCAAACAGACTCCTGCCTTAACACAACTGGGACATACAGTAGATGATGAAAAATAAAGTCTAACTCAATATTAAGAAGTCGTTACCAACATTTTGTACACCGGGTCTGTACGCCTACATGTGCAAGCGTGTCTGGTGGCGGGCCTCCCAGGCAGCAGCGCACCAGCATCAGGCTTTTCTAATGAGACCATAAGAAGCACAACTTCTCTGTTGTGCTGCCTGGAACATTACTCTGCATTTGAAATGCACCCAGCGGCCTAGCAGGCATCTTTTATCGTTGGATGCAGCTGTCCATGCTTTCTGAACACTTACTACTACCAAGCTTCCCTGACTGCTGCCAGCGGGCAATAAGTGATAGAATCATGAAAAAAAGAAGGAGAAAAAAAAGAAGAAATATTTACCACGACACAGGAGCAGGAGAGTAATGCTTTAAAGAGAATATTCCCATTATTGGCAAACAAAAGCAGAAACTTCTGAAAAGTAGACTTCACAGCAACTGATTCTTTGCCTGAAGAGAAAGAGGGTGAGGGATGACAATAAAGGGTAAAGAGAACGATACAGAGAGGGCAATGGAGAGACAAAAGGAGATGAGAGGAAAGGAAAAGCACAATCTATATGCATATACTGCAGCCTACAACACAAGTAGCACTTTATTCCAGGGAGAGAAGCATCAATCTTGACAGCATATGGCGTCTGTGCAAAATCCATTAATTTTTAATATACCGGGCGCTGAAATGAAAAGGCTTCCTGAGACAAGCAATTGTCAGATGTCAGTAGTGTTTTGATAACTTTTTTGATCTCCTTTTTTATTTGCATTCATAAAACGGGGCTGTCCACATGTCACCTCGGTTTGGACATGGCTGGAGACTGACATGGAACCATTTTCCACACAATTGCTCCCACATTCAGTCAGGAGAGGACATGTGGATTACTTTGTGTGTGAGAGGAAGTGAGTGTGCAATGGCCGAGGCCTGAAAATAACGTTATATGTCTTCACACACGGTCATAGGCATTTATATACTGTATACCAGGATGTGGACTCGTTACATTACAAAATCAAAAGCACTTGCAACTCAACTTGAACTTAAACACCACTAAGTCAAGGCTATTATTAACATAGCAAAGTGTAGTGCTTGCCACTTCACTTTGGACTAGAGCTTAGATTCTCTGCCTGAGCCTGAACCCGCCACTATCCTCGGGCTCGGACGGGTCGGGCTCCTCATAATAGACCTAGGCTATGGAACCAACTATTTATCAAACCTGGGGGAGGGGGCCGCGGCCGCCCCGGCGTCAGTGGCCGCGTACATGTGAGTTGTTGACAGTGACAATGTGTGTATCGGCTTTGTCAAGTGTACCAAGTGCAGCGCGATGCTGGTATATGACAGCAAAAAGACAGGGACCTCGACACTTGAAAGAAAGACTTGAGTCAGCCTTCAGTGTCCATGTTCGTATCCTTAAAAAAATGTCGGGTTAAAACCGGGCTCGGGCTCGTGATTACAGTTAAAGGGACGGGCTGGGCCGGGCTTGGACAGAATATGCACGGGCTCAGGTGGGGTCGGGCTGGATTTTTTGGGCCCGATCTAAGCTCTACTTGGGACTTGACTGGAAAGACTTGAGACTTACTTGTGACTTGCAAAACAACGACATGGTCACACCTCTGCTGTATACACATACATATACTGTATATAAAATAAAAATATCTTTCTCCATACACACAAGTCCATTTTTAGCCTCTGTATCCGTGGATCCACTCATTATATTTTAATGTATACAGTAGAAATGTTCCAGGATTAATTAGTGGTGTTTGAGGACACAATAATACAGAAAACATCAAAACGATGTAGCCAGCCTTTATAACTACCACACACACACAGGCACACACACATTATTATTTTAAAGTAGCGACAACGTTTGAAAGTGCAGATTACAAAGGTCTCTTCAGAGTAGAGCAGAGTGCTGTAGAGCTCAAATGTTCTCCAGCTGTGTGGCTCAGCTCTGTTAGAGGGATAAGATGAGCCCCTCTCAATGAGAGATAAGTACCAAGAGGTCAAACAGTCAGCTCAATGAGTTCTGTCACACTTCTGTATCCTCAGACAGTTCCATAGGAAGGTCCTCACCCCTCTTAATGCAAATACATGACTGTGCTTGAGAAAAGTATTCTTTTTTTCCCTCTTCTCCCCACTTTTAATGGATAGTTCTTTGGAGTCATGGAGTCATATCCTTGTGCAAAGGGTGCATTACAAGATATTTATTCATATTCATAAAATGCCAATTTAAAGCTTGCGAGTGGCCATAGGAGATGAGCGAGAACATGCAAAATCCAATAAGAGCTGCTTTGGAGACAGGTGCAAAGTGGACTAATTAATAGCAATCTATACTCTGGCCAGGGCATGCAGTGGGCCGACTGAGACACTCTTAGGTCAGGCAATGAAAAGATAGCAGCTCCAAATTCATTTTCTCACCGTGGCTCTCCCAAAGGAAGGCTCCCAAGTACACTCGCACTTCCTTTAATGCCTTCACTGGGGTGTAATTTATTTTTGCGTTTGCCAGCACATTTGGAAAGTTCATTACTTCGCTCATGGCTTGTTAATTAGCCTTGTAAAGCCGCCATTAGATCTCCTCGGGCCAGGACCGAGATGAGACTTTTGTCCCAAAACATTAACACACTGCAGGAGGCCTGTAAAACTGCACTCTGCCCGTTTAAGTTGTAACAGTGACACCTCAGTGAAAATCTGAAAGATGGAGGGACAATGGAGGCAAAGTCATGTGTTCTCTAGACAGACTGTTGCCTCATTTCATGTTTCACCTTTGCTGCCATGGACAGGGGTCAAGCTCATTTCTCCCCAACACCTGTTCAAGGCTGACTTTACAGCTACGCAGCTCCTCCGCTGATGCCCAATATCCAGCAACATGTCTGTCCGCCTGTCGGTCTTTGCTAAATCCTAGTCAACAGCATAAGTGGCTGTCTCTGTGGTTATCTCCTCTGGGTTCTCGCTCACTTCCAACCCTGGAGCTCCAAGGGAGGAGGGACAGTAATGAGTTGTAGTACCAGGCTCAGCTGGCGGGTTTGAGAATCCCTGCTGTGTGAGGCGTGACTACAGGAACATGGACTGACACCACAGCTACAACACTGGCAGTAGAGACCAGGCAGCATGGCCTTATTGATTATGCAGGTGCTCATTTGTGTGGCCAAGCGGGTAGCAGGCACGTGTCTCATTTGAACTTTACAGGAATGGAACAGGATCCGATTTCCCCGCTGCAAAAAGGAAGCCCTGGTGCTTTATTTTTAGAACAGCTGCGTCTAATGGGGCCTGGCAGGTACAGGAGGCGTCACATCTGTCGAGGCCCAGGTGATGCTCTCGCCCTCCGCTCCTCGCCCGCTCCCTACCAGTCAAATGACTCACACTGAAGATCAACAGTGTCATTTCCAATAAACTCTTCTTCCTCTTCCTGCCACTTTCCATCAGTTCTGGCGATGGGTTCTTGCTAGTAGCCATTTCATTCCACAACACAGCGGAATAGGGGATGCATAATGTAAAAGATGTAAAGAAGATGAATGCACTGTCTAATGCCAGGGCACTGGGAAGATTAATTAGAAAAATCCAGCTTTCTGGCTGGCCAAAGTGTAGTGGTATAGAGCCCATACATCTGAGCCAGAGTGCCCCCGTCTGGAGCTCAGGAACCAACTTTGACATGTAGTGGCAGGGAAGACATTGGTGTGGGTGGAGCTGCCCTTCAACGGTAATGAGGAACAACACTGCAAATTTCACTTCAGTTTAATATCAGTTGGGAAATTTGGAAAAATCAGTACTTAATGTTAAATCACACCAGACTCTGCTAACATTTAGACTGTACAAAGGGAACTTTGCCCATGACCTTTTCCTACTGATAAAGTTTACAACAGATGTCAGTTTGACGGACAGAATGTAGCCCTGCTATTTCCATGATTTATACCTAACATTGCTTTTTAAGTTCACACACCTTATTGTACAGAATTAGTCACCAATATATGACCATTAAAGAATAGATCTGCTCCAAGCATCTCACAAGCGTCTTGGCAACATTTTTCTATTGTTGGCACAAAAAATAAGGTAACCTACTCATCATAGTGGACAGAAAACTTGCTAATTAAACCACAGGTTCAACAGAAATATATTGTGAGAAGTTCCTATATCACAATAAAAACTACCTGCTGCAATGCTTTGCAATTTTTTGTTTGTTTCAAGGCACGAGAACTAGACCTTTTGGCTTTCATAGTTAAACTGTTTTGCGATGCTTTCTGCAAACACCCTCCTCCTTCAGTGGGCTGTGAAAGCAATAGGTCACGGTCATGGTTATAACTTGTATACATTTATATAGAATTATGCAGTGTGTGCACAAAATAGTAGGAAGACAAATTCATTCTTTGAATTGCGAATTAGAGTCACGCTTAATTTCACTTTGTATTTGCTGGAGTTGAAAAATGACAAATCTGCAAACCTTTGGCTGATAATTATCCACAAACAACTTTACACTGAAAAGCTTCATCTGTTATTTCTGGGCGGCCAACACTGGGCAGTGCGCAGAATCGTGTTAATTTTTTAATTCCACTTGACTCCTTTTCCAAAGCATTTGTTCCTTGAATGCAAGTGTCCTATGGGCATTCACATTGAGGAAATGTGAGAGCCTTAAATTTGTCTCCATACAACATATTGGACATATTATAGTCAGCGCAAAGTGGAGCGGATGAGAGTATAGTCTTGAATGGGAAACCAGTGCACGCTTAGTTTTCTTACTTTTTCCGAGTTTATAACGGGATGGATTGTGCTGCAGAGTTTACTCTTGCTTATTATAATTCCTACTCCTTTGGTGATGAGAAAGTGTAATACCATGTTCTTGTTCCATGTTCTCTTTCAACTCAGTGACTTAAGCATCCAGACGATCTAAGAGTTTGTCTACCTGTGCAAAATATTCCCGCTCTCTTTCTACCTTTACCTGAAACCCACAGAGCTCCAAACATCATCTGTATCAAACGTCACCGTGGCAGACTTGAATAGCTCACTGGAAACAGGAATATATCTCCCTCATACCAGGGTGGGGTGGCACACCACACAACAGTAAGATCAACAACAATAACAACAACAACAGCCGCCGCCGCAGCAACAGCAGCAGCAGCAGCAGCAGCAGCAGCAGCAGCATAGGCTCAACACAGCAGACTGCTGATAAAAGGGGGGGTTTGAGTTGCACAAGTTCCTCTCAGCTCAGCAGAACGGTGCCATCAGCTGTAGCATTTGTCTGTTCTTTCCTCTCTTCCACCCTGCCTCCTTTCCCTCCCCCTCTTCCTCCCCCTTCCTCTCTTCCTATCCAGAAGACAGGAAGCTGTTTGTGGGAATGCTCGGCAAGCAGCAGAGCGAGGATGACGTCCGGCGGCTGTTCGAGACCTTCGGCCAGATCGAGGAGTGCACCGTCCTGCGAGGGCCTGATGGGGCCAGTAAGGGTCAGAGCCCACACACCTCCCACTCTTTTGTTTTTCCCTGTCTGTTCCTCCTTTTAATCCCTCTGTCTGTCTGTCTGTATGTTCGTGTGCTGTCTCTCTTTCTCTTTCTGCTCCTCACATTTATAGAACCACGCTTCACCTGCTGTGCACTCATTGACATCGTCTGCGATCCACTATACACTTCTGAATAACTCATCCTCCCCTTCAGCTATTCTGTTTTTTCACCACCTCTTATGTGTCTCGCTTGCGTTTCTTTCATACCTCATTGTCACTGTGCTCCGACACCTCCTCCCTTCCCACTTTCCTTTTCTCACTACTCTCTGTATTTCCCTTTCCTTTTTTGTTCTCACTCTACCTCTCCTTCCTCACTCCTTTTTTCTTTCCCTCCCGAACTTCGTCTCATGTTGTCTCTTCATCCCGGCAGTTCCTCTCACCCTGGGCTTGTACTCAACAAATCCATCACACAACACCTCGTCTTTCAGCTCACCCCTCCTCCTCCCTCCTTCCCTCCCTCTCTTCCTGTTATCTGAAAAGTGGAGGGGTGTAATCATGTTTGTTTCCCACATTCCCGTCATCCCTCCCCAGAGACCCCATTGGACGATAATGTCCTACTGTAAATAAAGCAGCCAGGCTCTGGGTTTTGCTGCTGTCACTCACTGTGCGGCAGATTTGCCAGCATTCAGGAACAGCTTATGCATTCATGTCTGTGGCTTATGTGCTATTTAGTTAGTAGAGCGTGGTCAAATTAAAGATGGCTGTGAAATGTGCGATGCAGGTGGAATTGTTCTGAGAGAGCGAGAGCCCCCCTCCCCATCATCCTTTGATGGGTCTCTGTCTCACAGCCGTATTTGGAGCGATAACGCCGGTGATATTGCTCGGAACCTCTACCTTCCTTTCTCTTTGTTGACTGTGATTTATTCTCCTATATGAAGCACCTGGATGTGTGAAAAGGACGTGTGGGAAGGAAAGGGAGAGGGGTTGATAATGCGCAAGTCTTCTGAGTATATCAAAGAGAAAGGCTGGCTATACCGAACCACACACCTATCTGTGTCTACATCTGTTCCTCTCACTGTTAATCCCGGGTCTATTGCTCTGCGTCGCCCCACCGGCCCACTACCTTTCTTTCTCCCTGGCTTGTTTCCTCTTTCACTGTCTCTGCCTCCCTCTCTGGCTCCCTCTCTTCCTGTCTGCTCAGATGCCTCAAGCTGATTGACAGCACATAAAATGAAATAAGGCCGGTGCTGCCGTGTCAGACAGGAGCTAGTTTTCTCCCTCATTCTCACTTTCACTCCTTTTCACCCTCCTGCACCCCCCACCTCATCTCTTTTTCCTTCTCCTCTCTTCACATGCCATACGTCCCCTGTGTTGGTATTTGTCTTTATTATCACCGGCTTGATCATTGCCTTTTCTTCAAGTTCTCATTGCTATGAAATGGAAGACTATAGAGCAACGTTAACTATGTATGCTACCACCAGACAAAGGTCTCATATATAGGTATCTGGTCCTATCACTCACTGTGCAACAGTCCCACGCAATCATTACGGGATGTTACGGCAAATTATTTTGCCAGCCGCCTCGCTTGGGATGAGGTTCCCGTAATTTGAATGAGACAGACCTTGAAATTGACAGTGCTATCTGTTCCATGATGGAGGCTTTGTCCCCTGTTGATGTAAATTTATGCTACTCAGAAGCTTTTCAGCACCCCTCTTCACCCAATAAAAAGGCCGAGAAGTTTAACATCCATCTCTCTATGGCTCTGCTCCTCAAAGTACTTTCAAAGTGCAACACTTGCTGCCAGAGTTGAATAGAGCCCTGAATTGTCAGGAAAAATAGAGAGATGGCTTTTAGGTCTATAATTAAGTTGTGTTATAAATGTCACCCATCCAGCGGGATGGAATTCATGCATACATATTATTACCCCGGGAATTCAAAAGGCAGTGCAGATCCTCTCGCTTGAAAGCAATACAATCTCTCTTTTTCCTTTTCCCCCAACTCATTCTGAGCCATCAAATTCAAAAACTCAAATGTGCACTATAATTTATGAGGCTGTAGCACTTCCAATTCTTTTGAGATGTTGTGCTCTGTGTCCCTTAACTTTTTTTTTTCTAGGTCAGGAAAAGCAAGGCTACAGCATTGGCTTTTTGGTGGAGAAATCTGAGGACATTGTATGTTTGACATGACTTTGCCATTGATGGCGTTCGCCAAGCCCTGCGGTTTTGAGCGTCTTTCTGGTTGGGCTGAGCTGCTGAGGTCACTGGGATTCTGGCACAATATCTGATAGCCTTGTTAGGGAACCAACAGCAAGTTATCTTGCCTCACAAAACCAAAAGGCTTTTGCATGAGCAAACTGCCCCTTATTATTTCAACTACAAAGGTTAAATGCGTTTGTTCCTTCAAAGACAGACTTGCAGTCAAATGGCACACAGTAGGCTGATGCATTTCAGTTGGACAAATGAAGACCTTTCCTGCCTCTACCCGGAGGGGCGTTCAAGTGAAGTAAAAGGGTGCTAGAGTGCTGTGACAGAATCAAAGGCTTTTTTGACTTATCTGTGCGCCTCTGTAGATCTATACAGCTTTGAGAACATTTGACCGTACAGGAAACACATGCCCTTTACTATTCATAACATTTCCGCACACAACAGTTTCAACTGCTTACCATTTATTGTGTGTCTGGAATGTGGATGGAAAGCCTCAGGTAAAGGTGGAAATTGTCTTCCATTGATTGTGCACATACTGCATGTCCCTCAGTTCAATCTTCTTGATTTTGTCAGGAAATTATTAATTTGTTTGCCTGGGAAGCAAAGCTGACTCCTGAGATGCATAAGTGAATGGGTCACTGCCAGATACAAAACATCCCCTGAGCCTACCTATCAGTGTTTGTAATTTAAATGAATCATCATGACTCCTTTGGGAAAGTAGAGTGGATAAATGTATATGAACGTATATAACCGTTTTAAATAGGTATCAGCAGATATAAAGAACCCAGGGATTGAACTCCGGAAAAGCCTGTCTGGTTCTAAGACACTGGTGCTGCTCGATTAATGAAAAGGGGGCAGAATTAATCCACGAGTTTGTTAATTAGGTATCTCTTGACTTAACACATGAGCTACCTGAAGGCAAGGATAAGAATAGGACATAACAGAATACCTTGTGCAGTCTATGACGACCATAAAGCTTAGAGAAATAGCTCCTGTTTAATTTAATGGCTTTTGGAAAATTACCACATTTCAGTTCCACTGTATTTCACTTCTCTTTATGTTGTAGTAGTTCAGTGCCTGTCCTTACCTACACACTGATACACTAATTAATCATGTAGTTAGGATATGTAACCTTCCTAAAAACATATTGTGCATTATTATTATCTACTTGAATCATTTTTAACATCATTTGAAATGTTAATGCAATGAGGCTCCAGAACACCGCTGCCAACACCCGTTCCCTTGTCTTCCGGCCAACTTTTTATGTTGACTTTTCCTTTTGTGCATTAACTACACAACAGATTTAAGATGATTTGAATGCCCCTTGAGCAAAGCCCCCCCACACCCCCCTACCATCCGAAATTACATGCAAGCAAAGATTCGGTTAGATAGGCAGATTATAATACTATGCCTTTGTCATCATAATCTCTTTTATGAGTGACTGCACACAAATCACAATGTGTAAATATTAAACAGATTAATAATCACAAACAAGTCAGGATAGTAAATGCCTTGGCTCTACGCTCTGAAGTGGAGGGGGTGGAATTAGAAATGGGCGAGGGACAGGATGTTCCACGCAGCTAATGCCTTCACTACAATTAGACTGATTTATTCAGAGTTATGCGCTGAACACACAAATGGCAGAATATATTTACAAACCAGATAACATGAAAACAATGGTAATGAATGGTGTTTTTCCCCCATATTCAAGGCCATCTCCCTGATGTTGTGCCCCTCCTTTCTATTTCTCTCGTTTTCTGTGTATACAGGCTGCGCCTTTGTCAAGTTCTCCAGCCACGCAGAAGCGCAGGCCGCCATAAACAGCTTGCATGGTGGACAGACTATGCCTGTAAGTAAAACGCTCATAACAAATGTTACAACAGAATTAAGTGTCAAGTTTATTGCAACGCAGTTGCAAACAATTGCTTTTACTGTTGATGTGGACAGACAAAGAGAAAGTTTTGCAAGAGATATGATGTCACTTATGCCAGCTGTTTTGCCTGTGGTTCCGCTTCTATGAAATGTTTGAGATAGACTGGGATAAAGTTTACAACAAAGATCGGTGGAGTTTTTGGATTCTGTTTTTCTGCCTTTCCAAGAGACAGACACTGACCAAGCCTTGCTTTAAAGTTTTCTATTCCATATGCATACACCCACTGGAGGGTGCATGCCCCTTTTAAAAATTCAATACTGAATGTCTTTTTTATGCGTCTGGAAAATATCTCATACATTTAAGACTAAAGCATGCACACAAAAGAAACCAGAATACCTATTATCAGTCTGCGTATCTATTTCTTCATCTGCTCTCTTCTACCACGTAGTAAATCCATATATACGTGAACATATATATACAGTCACCACAGTGAATCTTTTCAAAGCACATCAACAATCCACAGACTCACATACATCCTCGCTGTGTGTTATCGCACACAAGATTCCCACTGTCAGCATCCGCCACCTTACAGTGCACAGCTGCATACTCTGTATCTGTCTTTTCACTCAATATCCATTTCCTTCTCCTGCTATTCAGACTACCTTTTCAGCAGACTGATAGAGAGTGTTTACATTCACACTCTTATAAAGATATGATTACTGTGCATTGCACATGAATCCTCCAATGTGTCCTCAGGTGACATTGTGCTGTATATACAAATAAAATGTCAGTTATGTATAAAGTTGAAACTGAAGTTGTGGAATGATGGACATAGAAATGAAAGACCTACGTATATACTGTACAGTTCAAGTATGATACTGTAGGTTCTGTTTGTTCTTTGGTTCATTTTCATTGTTACATGCCATATAAAATGCTATACAAGATTTTAGATTATAGTAGGAGTATAGTAAGACCCAAAAACAAACTCACAAAGAGCCTTAAGCTTTTCAGGTTATCATAGCTAATGTGGTAGCTACCAATTGCCCTACTTACATGCCCAGACCACAGAATCCCAATGAACTTTTCTGGCTATAATTCAGCATTCACTGTTATTTTAGTCCTGGATTGGTCCACCAACTAGAGAGAAAATACCAGAAAGAGACACAAAAGCAAAACTAGAAAAGCACTCGGAGAGTGCAGACCTCCGCCAAGTAGGTGATACCCCCCCCTGCATCAGATTTTGCAGCCTGCATCACAATTAGGTTATTTGCATCACTATCATTATTAGGTTATATATGCCTTCACCATGGAGACACTGTGGTGTATTTATTTCGTTTTTATTTTGTACTAACACAGAATATAATATGTTTTTTTTTTGTATTTTTCACTTTTTTTCCAACACAGAACATTCATTTCAACTTTAGAATTCCAACAATATTTAGCAAGTAGAACAAGATGTGATTTCCTGCCACCAGATGGCGCTATTTTCACCATCTCTAGAAATTGGAATTGCTGCTGAGGCTGTCAGACGATAGACTTTATTTATTATTTTATCCACTTTGCTTCAACCGATCACCACCAAAGCTTTATCATCTGTTCCTTGTCCCATTATCCACCTTTCCTGAAAATTTCATCAAAATCCGTTAATCATCATCAAATAGCTTTTTGAGTTATTTTGCAGACAAACAAACAGACCAACGCCGGCGAAAACATAACCTCCTTGGTGGAGGTAATAAGACATATGAATAAAAGAATTACAAAAGTACAAATCTAGCTCTCAACTTTAAGCAGACTGTGAATAAGCTTAAGGCAAGCTGCCACAAGAACTCTGGATGCAACATGAGATAAAATGTCTTTGATATAAGTGATACAGCTGAGGAAAATTCACCTCTGACAATGACAGCTCATTGTAAAAGTGTAAAACGGGATGATGTTGTGGAAGAGGGAGACATATGCTAGACAAAACTTTTTGAGCTTAAGAAAAACAAACTGAAGCACGGACAACTATTTTCTTATTACTTAAAGATTACAATGCTTCTCTTTTCATGGGGAAATAGTACGCTGTCAAAAGTTAATAATTTGAACAGCTCTCTTAACCTGTTCCTGAAAAGTAAAATTAGTGTGAAATTAGTGGCTTTACATCGGGAGACATTGTGTCATCTTCATGGTGAAGGAATTTAATTGAGGTAGTAGGCCAAAAAAAGATTATCTCAGAATTGGTGTAATTAACTTTTGACACTTTGTATGCTGTCTAGGCAATTTATATGACTGGTGAGACAGGTAGTGTTCAAATTCTGTACACCTACATATAAATGTGTGTCATCAGCATAATAGTAAAACTTTTTTGTTTGCTTTTGATATATCCAAGTAGATTCATGCATGAATACAGTAAATGTTAAAAAATTAGACTGGATTGAAAACTTAGAGTCTCAATTTACCTGAGGAAAAAGATGAAGGGTGGATATTGTTGTAAAGATTTTCTAATGAAAGTTAAAACTTTCTCTGAGACCAACTGCATGTTTAAAAAACTACAGAGTGCCATAGATAATAGATAACACACAGGCTGAATATATTTGAATATGGATGGGGACATACAAGTTACTGCATCCTCCGGCAACATGGGAGAATTGACTTGAAAACAACTCATTGCATTGCATTAACAGTGACAGTTTGGCCCCTGTCAGGGGTCTACTTTTTGTTAAAGAATATTAAACACTTTAAACACTTGAAACCACTTATCAAGGGAGGCTTCATTACAGTGACTAGAAGGGAGGTTAACAAGTAAGTCAATAATATTGAAAAGCACCCTAGAGTTAGGATGGATCTTCAAAATGAGGTCAGATTAATAAGCCGCTTTTGCTTCCTTAACTGCTTCCTGACATTTCAGCATTAAGTCCTTCATAATATTGTGGGACACTTGCAGTTTATCAGCCTCCCATTAACTTCTAGCCTAATACATTTATTCTTCATAATCTGGGTATCATCTACCCAGGGCTGGGGTATTCATCTTGATATGTTGAGGAATACGCTTTAATAGTGGTTGTATCGTCGCTCAGTCCAACTGACTTAGGACACAAACACAGGTATTGTGACAACACACACTGACCAACCAAACATGTTGGCATGTAATGAGAGGAGAAGACCTCACATGCAATGCAAGAGAATGGTGCCACAATCACTGTGGTCAGTGGACTGTATTGCACCACACAATCAATGTTGATGTAAATGTGCTTTGTGACATAGTTTAGCTAAGTATACAATGAACTGTGGAGTAAATGGTGTTTGATACACAGTACTCATGAGCTGCACGAAATAGCATTAGTTGATGTTTATTTGTTCAGTTGAAGAATGAGGCCACCAAACCTGTAACTCTTGTCAAGCTACAGTTAATTACGAATTGGATATACTTCTGTCAGGCTTGAACAAGGCCACCAAAAAGGGCTTAAGTAAAAGAAATGATGAATTACAAAGCATCTCCCTGCCAGTGCTTGGTGTGTGTTGAGTGCTGCACAGCTGGACACACACATGAGCACACACTCTTTCTGGCAGACATCCGCACCTTCACACACTTCACTGATGTTCCGCAATAAATATTTACGGGCGCTTCCTGGCAGCTAGATAGTGTCCTGGAAGCCAGATGTAATTTACACATCTTTTTGATGCCGCCTCATTTTGCATTACATTGAAGTAGTGAGGGAGGGAAATAAGTGGTAGAGTGGGTTTAACTTTGCGTGTGGTTGTTGTGCTCAGTAAAGACCAAACTTTTTGGCGTGTAAACCGCAAGGGTCAAAATTTAATAAGCAGTGGGCCACGAGCCAAAGAATAATCATGTTTCACACTGATCGTGCACAATTATGACAGGCCTCTTACTGAAATTTAATTGTAATCAAGATATTTACCTTGTACTCAAAATATCTTGTTGACTCAATCAACAGAATATGTTTACATTCGGAAGATTTACATAATTGGACTCCTTTGCTGGTTTTTTCTTTCTTTTACGGATCAAAACTTGGCTCGTGTGGACTACTTTTGCGCACTTTCTTTGTGTTGATGTAGCTCAGGAACAGTTGCATTAGATTGGGCCACTGAGCCACCGTAGGTCTGCTGCAGATGAACTGTCCAAGGCAACATATGGAGCCCCAAACAGACCTGGGGCAGATCAAGAGCCATCCAAAAGTTCATTAATAATCTATATTATCCATATCTCTCTCCGTCTATCCCTGCACCTGTTATCCTCCTCTCCCCAAATCCAACTTTCTCTCAGATTAATAGGCAAGGTGGCCATTAGTATCCAACTAAGGCTTTGGTACCGATGGGGGATGCAGTTAATTTGGATAATATCACTGCCACATGTCGTCAACAACAGACTAACAGGAGGCAGGATTCAGAGAGTGGGCTGCTCTGCTCACTGCCTGCTGCCAGCTGTGAGGTCTGGATGAACCTTGAACAAAGAGTTGTCTCTCACTCCCTCTCTGTCTCTCTCTCCCTCTTAATGTTCTCTCAACAGCATCTGTGTTACCTGGCACACGCACACATGCCATAAATAATACCTGCACCAAAATACGCTGGCCCAAAATGAAAGGCTTTAATGAAGCTTAAGGGCAAGGGATGCCACCGAAGGGCATGCGCTGATAGATCGGGTCATAGCTTTAATTGATGTTTATTGCAGATTGCAGGTGCTTCCAAAATTAACTTAAAAGGTGATTGGGCAGAGAACAGGCACTCTCACTGGTTCATCTGTTGAATTACAGTAAGGCTGCAGAGGCACAGGTGGCAAAACTTCAAATGGCAGAGCCGGGGGCAGGCCGACAGCACCCAGCAAATTGCAGACATTGTCATGTTCGGTGTCACAGCGTGGCTGACAGGGCCTGTGGAGCTCGCCGGTGTTGGCAGCAACAAGAGCGTGCATGTGTGTGATACTATAGTTCCGGATTAATGAGCGATAAGTCCAAGCCAGAAAGCATTGTCATTGTAACACAAGATTCATCAAATGTCACATGAAACTATTGTAGAACCTCAGCAGGCTTGTAGCTGACACACGACACGGAGCTTTGTGTTTTTGCGTTTCTCACATATTGTGGCGGAAACTGTTATTTACAAAATGCAGTGTACACACCAAGTGAAAATACCATTATGAATGGCAGTATTGTTCTTCTGTGTCTTTTGGCTCGATGTGCAGTGTGCTCGGCGGCAGCAGCAGTATGTGGTGGACAGCAAGGCCAGACCAAGACAGCATCATCCGGTGCTAATGAGAGACAGTCCTCCCATGAGGCTAGCAGAGATGTAGCAAGGTTCAGAGAGTTGAATACGAAGCCCACGGGGGCTCATCCAATTACCAAACAAACTTGTTATGGTGTATTCAATTAATTTCTAACAGATTCTCGATTAACACTTTTAGAGTCTATACATCTGCAGAAACCTGAGACAATTTTGGAAGTTTCACTTGTCATTTAAAAGTAGCTGTTACATGTTTGCTGAATGAGGGAGAAAGAGGGTTTTCAGAACACTCGTTATTAATTATTTATTAATATGCTTTTCGAAATGACAGTTTTCCCTTCATTGAGTGTGTCTGTGTGTATTATGTTGCTGTAAGCCTCTGCAGAGGATGGAAGATGAGTGTTTGTTTACCTGTTAGTACACACTTAACACCAGTGTCTTTGTATCACAGTAATGCAGAGATAAAAGCATAATGCCATTTCACCGGTGTAGTTGAGTTCTAATCCCTCAATTACTGTTGTGTATTTTTCCATCTACACATTCTGCGGCCTATACAAAATCCAATATGGGAGATTTTCACAAGTCAAGTGTGCTGTTCAAGAAATTAGATTAGTTTTTGAACCCGTGACAAATTCCTTAGTTGTACCTGTCAAAAGTGAAGGCTCCCTGTTGGCCCTTATCAAATTCAGAGAATTCATTTTCTCTCCAGGTATAGGAGTCATGCCGGTGGAGGTTATTATTCTGTTTGTTTGTCAGCTTGTGATTTTCTGCTACCGGTGAGGAGTGGCTGCTTTGCATCCAGTGCCTGTTGTCTGCCGCCACCTGTTCCTTCATTACCTGGCCACATATTACTCTTTCTTTCTTTACTCTTGATCCGTGAGGGGGGAGGGGGGGGGGGGGTATCACACTCTGAAATCTGCCTTTTCTGATTAGGCTTTGGATCTAGTCAGAATACATCCGCTTGAGATGTGAGGATATGAAATTCCCCTGCTTAGGCGTGAGGATGAGAGAAAATTCTATTTTTTATTTTAGAGGGGACATTTTGGCTTTCATGCTATGAAAGTCAGAAATGCTAGGCTCTGACATGAGTGGCACTGCTGACAACACCTGCAGAGGCTGTTGTAGTGCTTTAATGCTGTTGCCAAGTCTGTTCAGTGTAGACATTGCAGACTGGGTCTCCTCCCCGCGCTGTCGTCTACAGCAGAGCACTCTGCTGGGAGAAGCCAGACCAGGCCAGACTCCCCTCATCTTGAGTCACGGTGCAGTGGGTACAGGCAGCCTCGGGCTTTCACAGTCCCGTTGCTCACAATGCATTCTTCATGAGGTTTTAAATGAATGTAAGAATACACAGATACACAAAGCAGAAAATGGATGTGATCTAAATGCCAGGCCCCCATGCTGTGGGCAGGCTTGAGCAACAACGCTGGAGGAAGATGTTTGTTCAGTGCCAGCCTCATTAAATCCAACAGCCCAGTCCCTTCAACTGGCCCACAAAGTTGAGAAAGAACTGAAAAAGGTCAGGAGGTGGGATGAAATGAAATTAGAAAGGGAAAAACTGTGCCGTTAACGCCGCCACGTCGGAGTATTGATTTAGCTAATTGAAATGGCATCGAGGGAGAAACACCAGATGGGTCTCCTCTGGCCTGAGGTGGGGTGCTGGTTGGCTCTGATAGGATCCCATCTGAGACGCACTGTCCCTGGGGTCCATGCTGATGCTTTCCTTCATTCCCCAGCCTCTTTCTTGCAGTTATCTACGGCCAACACATTCTCTTGGCTGTGTTAATAGAATGTTTGTAGGACACTTTCCACATGGGTTCATTGAATAGCTTACTTACAAAACCTCTGAAGAAGAACTTGTTTGGTTTTTTTGAATTTAGAAAATGCATATTTGTCTTTCTTACAAAAAAAATAGATGAGAACAAAAAACAGTAGCTGAGGAAAGAACAAGGCTGATGTTCAGGCAATGTAAAAATATCAGATTTCGGCAGAGTAAATATATGGCTAGATATTATGTAAGGTTTGTCGCAGCAGCCATGACTAACCAAACCACAAAGCACGAGACCACCCCGGCAAACAGCCCTCTCAATGGCACTATCACTTAGCTGTTCCTGTTTAAAATTTCATGAAGCGCTTACAAAAATAGGACACAGTTTTTGTATGAATTACTATGAAATAGCATGAAGTAAGGCTGCACAACAGTGAGAGTGGGACTGTGTTTGTTTAGTGGCTGAATACACACACTCTTACTGTGCAGTTGCCATATTCAGCTTCACAGGGCATACATTTGTTTGTTTCTATGATTTTCTGTTTGGATAGCTCCGCTTTAGTAATGTGCCTCCTGTAAGTAGCACTCGAGCTTAAACTTGGATGCACAGAGCAGCTTGGTCTACCTTTGTCAATTTTGTTTTCTTATACAAATAAAAACAGGTGTATGCAGCATCAGTCACACCGGTCAGCCTCATCTCTCTCTGTCACTGTGTCCCCTGCACTCACATTTTCAATTTCTAAACCCAAAGAAAATATGGAAATCTAAATCAAAGCCTGAATTTGTACTGACCCTGTCAGGGTGAGACATTTTGTGAAAGATGAATCCAACTTGTGATTATGGAGTCCTTTTCTCCCCATGTCTTTGCTTTTATGATCTTACTAATCATATCCTGACTGCCCCCTGGCTGCCTGTGTCCTTCTGTCCTGGTGTTGCTCCGTGCTCTTTCCCAGCATGCATTGCATGTAATTAAATAGGAGCCTGGTCCTCTTGACAGTGTCTGTGGCTGCTTTCTCTGCCTGGCAGCCTACTCATCCTCTCTCTCTCTGTATCTGTCTCTCTGTCTCTCACTCACGCACAGACACTCTCCCCGCCTCTCTCCTTGC
The DNA here is from genome assembly GCF_006386435.1 of Epinephelus moara. Classification (NCBI taxonomy): domain Eukaryota; kingdom Metazoa; phylum Chordata; class Actinopteri; order Perciformes; family Serranidae; genus Epinephelus; species Epinephelus moara. The sequence goes on along the minus strand of NC_065506.1, from coordinate 16,022,988 downwards.
CTGGATGTCACATGAGGAACTGACTCTGGTCTCTGTCTCTCAAATGATTTAATTGGATGCAAACTCAGGAGCACGGACATCAATACGGAACTATATCTGCCATAAGGCAGAGCCATTAGTCAATACTTCGCCCTCCACATGCCGAAGGCTTTTGTCAGACCTAATTACCTAGTACTGTATTCAGTGGAGCTTCACCACTGGGAAACTGGGACTCCTGTGGGATCTGGTTAGGATCACAGTTCACTCTCAGTGTATACAGTGGAGCTGGAAAGTTCACAAAAGCAAATATCACTCACTATGTCTTCCATCTAACGTGGCAGCTAAATGACTGAGAGGTGCACATTCACGTCCACTGGCTTACTCTGCTTAGAGATAATAAGTCTTGAAGGCTGGAATGTTTTCTATGCTGGACAAGAGATGACAGAAATGAATGACATGCTCACCACTGTTTGGCCTTCGCTGTTACACATGTTTTTAAAGTGGACAGAGAGAAGTATTTGCTTTAACTTATCATTATGAAGTGAATGGTGATTGCATGATGTAATGGTTATAGAATCATGATACCACTGGCATTTACATTGGTTCCCACTACACCTTGCTTTATGCTAATCTGTCAGCCATGGGGTAAATGAAGGCTCAATTTACGCACAAAAGAAGTGTGTTAACCATTGAGCAACCAAAATAGGAAGATGATAGCCCTTTTGTTTTCCCTGGTAGCTATTGGTAGCTATCCCCAGTTACCAAAGAGTATCAGTGTAAGTTCTTTGCAGTTACTACACCCAGTAGCTGTGGGACTACATCTTTTTATTATGAAGCCAACATTTAGCTGTAGGTTATTACCCGAGGGAAAGCCCAAACTATTTTAAACCACACAATAAAAGATGCAAATGTAATGCATGCATTTGGCAACCTTGTTTCTAAATGGCCTATATTTAGGTTCCGGCCACACTGTGTTCAATGTGTTCACATATCTGCACGCTTCCAGTTAAGTATCACATGTTAATCAGAGCAATAATGACAATGTCAGTAGGTGACATCAGTATTGATGAGATCAGCATCACTTTGACCAGTTTGCCTTTAGCTTTACAAAATTCATATGAGCTTTTCAAACTACTGTAGTTTCAGAATATGTGTTACTGTCTTTTTATCCTCTTTCAGTTTTTTCCTCTGAATGACTATTTATTCAGTCTGAGGATGTTCACAGACAGTTATGGCTAACCAACACCAGCTCATTAACTGGTTGGCCAGCTGAAGTGGCAGGTGCAATCTGCAAAATGCTGCTGATTTAAAGTAACTACAATAGTTGCAAAAGTTGGTATTATTAGTTGTGCTACTTAATTGAAACTTTAACAGACCAATCAACCCATTTTTCTCTCTCCAGATTGTTTGTTTTGTGTTAATTTGCTTTTGTTAATCTCCCCGCAGACATCGAAAGCATGATAATTCACTGCAAAGTGTTAAACACTTTTTATGAAGACACACATGAAACTGGAAACTGAAAAACTAAACTATCTACAAAACTTATATAGTTGCATCTTTCACTAACCTTGTAAATATACATGCCTCCCTAGGGTGCCTCGTCCAGTCTGGTGGTCAAATTCGCAGACACTGATAAGGAGAGGACCCTGCGCAGGATGCACCAGATGGCGGGCCAGCTCGGCATCTTCAGTCCCATGACCATCCAGTTTGGGGCCTATGGCGCCTACTCTCATGCTGTAAGTCTCAGCCCGGCGGGGGAGGAGACGGTGAGCTTTAAAAAAGAAAACGAAAACTGTTGTGATTTGAGGTTTGAACTTACTATTTCTCCCACCAGGCATGCGGCACTCCCAGCAAACAACTCCTTAAGTGATTCACACTATTAAATGGCTGTTAGAGTCCACATTTTCAGAGGCTTTACAGAAAATGCTGCACTGCTTTTGTATTGTGTCTTTTTTTTTATCCCTTCATTTGTCCAGGGAAGCTGCTTATCATGTATGCTCAGCACTACAGTGTTTTATTTTCATACAGTTGTGAGCATTCATTTCATATTCACTTTCCAGTCCCACATTTACTTGACTTGGTCTGTGAATTTAAACTGCCTACCCAAGCTTGCCTCTTTAACATTTCATCTACTTACACATATGCCTTTACGCTCAGACAGAGGTGCGCTTCATTACCGAGAACCCAAACCCCGCTCACCCCCTACCCCTTTCCCTGCCAGCCCACCCCACTCCCCATTTCATATTCACACATGAAAGTCACAGCCTGAGTTAGGAGTCTGTGAGATTTTGCACTCACACAGTAGCTAACAACTCACCCTGACAGGTGAGAATCGCCCACTCACGCACAATCTCTCCACTAACTCTGCCACCGCCGCAGAGTTATACATATACAGTACATATAGATATACATAGTCTCCAGCTTGCTAAACTCATCTCAGCACACAGCCTTTATCTTGTGTCGGTATAATGAGCACAAGGCCAGAGCAGTATTACAGTATAGCTGGGAAGCAGCGCTGCAGGGCAACACAGACCACTCTGTTCAAGAACAAGGCATGGGCCAAGCAAACAGAGATGTGAGAGTAAACATGCTCTGGTCCTGCGGCTATTTCACCCTCCTTTCCTTTTCTGTCCTTCCCTCCATCCCTCCCGCCATTCGCCTCTCTCCCCACTGCTCTTTAATCCTACAGCAGATGATGCAACAGCAAGCAGCCCTGATGGCAGCAACACAAGGGTCCTACCTGAACCCCATGGCAGCCATCGCTGCCGCGCAAATGCAGCAAATGGCAGCTTTCAATGTCAACAGCCTGGTGGCTACTCCCATGACACCGTCCTCAGGTATACGCTAATAGGCACACGCATGCACACGCACGCACTAACTGACTCGGGTGCAAGAGCAGAGGCACGTGTAAACACTCACACACATGCGGGGCTTCTCTCCATTTCTCACTGCTGCCCTGGAACATTTTCATCATTAGCAAGAATTATAGAAGCACTAGTAATATATTCATTCAAGGCCTTTCTGCGTTTGCCCTTGTTACATTTTTTAAGATGTAGGCTCCATTTTCTGGGCTGAAGTAGGCAATGCCTATGTTGAATTAAAGGAAGCAGAGCCTTACATTGAAGGAGGCGTGATGGGAGAAGATGTACAGCATTCCTTGACACTCATTGGCAGCCACATTACAGTCTCCCTCTCTCCTCCTCTCTCTCATTATCTCCCTCTCGCTCTCTGTCTGTCTGTCTGTCGCTCTCTCCCTCTGTGTCTCTGTGACAGTGTGTGTTTTCTGGGAACACAGCCAATCCGATGACTTTGGATGCAGAGTCCTTGGCTTATACAATATAAGAGCAAAGATTTGTGTGAGATAATCCCGGACCCCAGTCTGAACTATCTTTTTGGCCCTTGTCATGAGGAGAGCTTTGATGGCTCGACACTAAGTAGGCAGGCCGCCTGAAGGCAGGGTCATTGCAAATGTATTAAATAAAGTGGCTTGACGCTGTACCTGGCATTTGTAATCCACAAGGCCTACATATACCAGGTAATGCCTATCAAACATAATCCTACATGACTTAAATGCCCTTCACCTGGATTAGAAAAATAATAAAAATCCATCAGCACAAAAGGGCACTGACAAGGTGACAGACTTGGGATATCACCACAAGAAGGAAAGGCAGTTAGAAGAAGATGCATAGGTCTCTACATCCAATGCACTGTACATTAACGGTGGCTTTTTTTTTGAGTCAGTTTTGCACCACTTCTTTTTTTACCTTCAAAAGTGCAGTTATGTACCCCATGTGACAGAAATACACCTTTAAACAAGGCTATAATAATGAGAAAATATTCAGAAATCAGAGTGCTACCTTTATTATGTTGTGTTCTATTACAGTGGTGGATGAGTGCTTTTCCCCTCCACCTCCCTCACACCTAAATCAGTGTGCAACCTTGACTGATTTTAGCAACTGTACCATTAGCTCAATCTGAATTGGTACCACTTTTACCAAACTACACTGTACCATCATGGTGGGTCAAAAGGTACACATTTGCGCTCATGAGGGCCCATAACGTGCCTGTTATACACTCATACATTTGTGAAAAAATGTACAAAAATACACTTCTCTTGTACCTCTATTTTTGAGTGTGTAGCATGTGAAGTGTGCACCCTGCAGTTTCCGTAATGACTGTATCTATTTGCAGGCACCAGCACACCCCCGGGCATCTCTGCCACAGCCGTGCCCAGCATAGCCACCCCTATCGGGGTCAACGGATTCAGTGCCCTCCCGCCTCAAAGCAACGGGCAGCCCACCTCTGAGCCCATCTACACCAATGGTATTCACCCTTACCCAGGTGAGCCAATCAGGGTTTACATAAAAGAAACATGAGATAAATTTGTAACATCTGCTGTCATGAGACTGATGCTCTGACCCTGACACTGAGCCGCTTGTACTAAATGTGGTATGTGAATTATTCTACTATTGCACTTCATGTGAATAAGAAAATCACCTAATTGGCACAATACAAGTTCAACAAATTAAATTATATCTCATGGTACTGTTAAAAAGTTGACAAGAGTCCTTCTTTTACATCACACTCTGGTTACATCTTTTTCTGATTTGAACTGAAGTGTTTAAGGCTTGAGGGTCAATCAACAGTGTCTTTGGCAGATTTCTGAGCAGCCAGCCCTAGTATCATGATGAATCCATCAGTTCATCCATCAGTCCATTATGGTTAATTTGATGTGTCTCAGCCCGTCCTCGGCTTCTTAATGTTGTCTGGGACCGATTCCTGAAGAATTGACAGACACACACTCCCCCGTTTCTGCATTATGCAAAGGCAGCTGCAATTGTAATGAACTACAAAGTGGTTTGTTTGGCATGTTGTTAATATTTGATGCAAACATCTGGGGCGAACAGGCATTTTGAAGAACTGAGATATGACAACCCAAATTTCTCCCACTCCCTGTGTGATCTTACCCCCTGATGGTTGTCTACAGCTGAGCCAATTTGTGTCTTGCTCTTTAACATTCTCTCTATATCCCTCTCTGTCTCTGTTCCTGTCTTGACCACTCTCCATCCTCTCTTTGTCTCCTCTGCTTTCATTTTCCTCTTTGTCACCCCCCCTTCTCTGTCTCTCTTTTCGTCTCTCTGCAGCACAGAGTCCAACGGTGACCGACCCTCTCCAACAGGCTTATGCTGGCGTCCAACACTACGCAGGTGATCCGTCTCTCCTACCTCCTCTACTCTCTCACTTCCTCCATCTGTCCATTTCCCTCTCCCCTCTCCCTTTCTGTTTGCCACATCAGTAGACACTATGACAGGTAGAGATAGCCGGACGACCAGCCAATTTCCTCCCGGATTAGGCTACTTTACATTAGGATTGCAAAAGGATTTTCAGTTGACTTGATTATACGCCCACACACATACAAAAAAAATCTTAATTCCAAAAGCACACCGAGAGCTGAGGATCTGAACCTGCCATAGCCTCCTACATGAGAGATGACATAGACCTCTCATAACCACTGCTTTCTGCCTGACATCAGCTCTCATTAACACGGTGTAAGTCTCCCTCTCTTTCTTTGTGTGTCTGCTTAGTTGAACTGCACTCCACTCCCCTTTTGCCATACTCTTTGTGCAGTGATCCACCAGCCAAATGAGCCCAGGCTCCCAGTCATAATGCAATTTATTTATGCAATGTCTAGAGGACGCAAATGAACAATGGAATAATGATTTGAGTTTTGTTGTGTCAAATATGAAAATGGAGATGTGAAAAATTCCACTCTGGTTCTCCCTTTGCAACAGCAGCCTACCCTGCCGCCTATGCGCCAATCAGCCAAGCGTTCCCCCAGCAACCAACCATCATTCCCCAGCAACAGAGGGAAGGTAAGAGCGAGCAAGCGCGCCCACCCAAGATAAAAGGTGATAATTGCCATGTTCCATTCTAATGTAGCTGCGCTGCTTTGAATTAGCGAGGGAGGGAAAAAGCTGGCTGGGGAAAATGTGAGAAAAAGGCTCCCCATTTAAAGAGAAGAACATTAGCAGTGAGATGGAAAGTTACTCTGTCATTATTCAAAAACTGCACTAATTCAAACTCGCAGCGTTGGACTGCTTAATCAGTCCATTACAATGTGTTTAAGTGGTTATAAATATTCATCAGATTAATTAGCTGCATGCATAATCATTTATTACCATTCCTAGTGTAGTGTTCGTTCTTATGCCACAGCATCAGATGTAATAAAGCATAGGATATACTGTGATGGTAAATCACTCTTTCTGACGCCATTCGTCAGTCTCAATTATTCATCTATATGATTGTATGAGACAGCATAGAGTGGCATGAATATTCAGTATAGGAACTCTGAAAGTGAGTGTCTCCAACATTGCCAAGAGGAAAAGTTTGTATGTGTTTGCATTTTTTTTCAGCAGTGTGTGAGTGCATGCCAGGGTCACAGTGCAGAAGTGTGTGAATAAAGTAGAGATAGACTCAAAGTTATCCTCAAATGCCAGCAGCTTATTCCCTTTACATGTAGGCATAATTTCACACCACAGCAAAAACACACAGTTGTTAAGGACATCTCATCTCTCACTGCTACCTCGGAACATTTTCACCATTAGCAAGAATTGTAGAAGTCGTGGAAATGCATACACACACACACACAGACATACATACTGTCTCTCTCTCTCTCTCTCCCCCACACACACACACACACACACACACACACACACACAGAGCTATTCTTGGTTGAGCCAGTGGCCTGTCTGAGTTCTGGCCTCCTCTGGGTTTTGGCTACACTCCCAGCCTGTCTCAGTCCACTGCCACAGTCTGCAGCTCTGCCATTTAACAAGAGACACCTAAACCTGAATACACAGGCACAGTCAAGCCTCTGCTTCAACCTCCCTCGGAAAGCTAACAATTGCAACAATACAATCTATCAGTCTGCGTCTGTATGTGTGTGTGTGTGTGTGTGTGTGTGTGTGTGTGTGTGTGTGTGTGTGTGTGTCAACAAAGGAAAATCCCCCCAAATCCAAAAATATTATTTCAACCAAACAAATCTTCACTGTACTCTTTAAAAATATGTGTCCTTTTCACTTCAGGGAAGCGTCTCAGGCAGCGCAGCTCTGTGTTACATTTCAATACTGTACAGCAACACTTACTGACACAGCAAATGTCAATATGTGTTATGCCCAAAGTCATGCAGGGGTGTCAAATACTTGTGAATAAACCAAAAAGGTTTTTTTAAAAAGGCTTTCAGTCAGTGCAGCAAACTCATGGATTGTAAAAACAAGATACAGTATCAGGGTTTTTCCTGCAAAGAGAATTTTGCTCCAGCTCCATGCCAACATTATGACTTCCCTCAGTGTAGGCAATAATAACACCCATTTGAAGATCATTTGGTTGAATACATCACCGCAGACTGTAATTGTATGAACAGAATAATTTCAGGATGATTCTTCTTGCCTGTCGAAACCTGGTGCCGACGTTACCCATAATGCAACTAACTCCCGACAGCTTGGTCAGAGATTCAGGGGTATTATGCTAGTAACAGCTAATAGAGTACTGAAAGAACTAGTACTGTATTTGTCGGCTCCAGCTCCGATCGGCAGTGATGGAAATACAGCACCTGGGTGAGCACTCTAAGTTTAACTCCTTTGCCAGTGAGATGCAGTGATGTGCCAGTGCCACCACAAAATACTGACCGTCTCTGCCCAAGCAGATGTATATTTAAGAAGTAACCACCGTAACATTTCACTGGCCAATATGCTACTTTCTACTGTTTACTTACCAGTTTTCTGGCCTCTCCATGATGCTGAACGAAACACACCAGTAAAATAAAAAACAGAAAGGCATGCTTGTCTGCTGCAGAGCCTATACATGGCTCTAGTCTGCTGGCAATAAAGTGCCCCAGGAATGAGTCCTGGAATAAGTTAGCATTTTAGCACTCCCCGTTCCCTTGTCTCAAGTGCCTGAAATAAGGTCTGTGTTTAACACAAGCTTAAGAGACTTTCAGGTTTTGTTCTACAACATTAAATATGTTAGTAAATATCCCACTCATGAATTTTAAGAATTTTTTTTGTTGTTTAAAAAAGGCAGTTGCTACAGAACATCATCATGGCAAACACAGTTTTTACAGCCTCATTAAGGTGGAGATGGTCATTTATGGGACCATGGTATAGTTTGTTTATAGCCTAACGTTAGTTTTTTACTCCAAGCAATTGCATTTAGGCTTCAAAACTCATACAAGAGATGTTCATTTTTAAAGATTATCTTGATGAACAAAACATCTTTGGCTTTTTGCCAAGGGAAACAGGGCAACGCTAACTTCTATGTTGGCCCCCAGAAAAATGTCATTCCTGGATCACTATGGGAAACAAGTGTATTGCCTTTTTTAGTGAGTTTTCCCATGTTGAAAAAAACTAGGGCTGTAGTCTCCTGGTCGACTAGTCGATTATTTGGTCACTATGCTCTCATCCGACCAAATTCTCATTGGTCGAACAATCACTGTGTTACTTTCATAAGGAAAAAAGTGCTACATCAATAGCTTTCCAGGATTAATCCATTATTTCCTGTGGTGGGGGGGAAAGGCTAAGTTACCTGTGAAAATGGGGGTGTTTTCAAAGCCCACCTTAACGCTCAGCATCGCGGTGACACAGACCTCCTGTCAGTTTCTGTATACTGACACCATTTCCCTCAGTGGAAACAAAGCTTGAATTTACTTGTGTTTCACAGATAAGAAACAATACATGGTGAAGACAGTAAAGCCTCCACTAAAATAGCATTTTAAGTCGTGTGTGTGATCTATCCTTTAGGGATTTATACTTAGGGATTTATCCTGGCTTCATATGAGCAGAGGAAATCTCCGCTTGTCGCTAGGCTAATTCAATGTAAAATGCCATAGGCTGGCGCTAATAACTTTAGCATGTTGTATTTGTTTGGAAAACGTGTTTAGTGTGACGGTTGTTTTGTCGGTGAATGTCGTGAGTTGTAATGGAGCCAAATTGTGTGCCCTTACCTTTGTTAAATGCTGCTGTTGTCCCTGGCTTTATGAGACAAGGAGAAGATCGCTAGCTGCTAGGCTAATTTATACAATGTAAAATACCATAGGCTGGCGCTAATAACGTTAGCATGTTTTATTTGTTTGGAAAACGTGTTTAGTATAAGACAGTTGTTTGTGGGTGAATGTTGTGAGTTGTAATGCAGCCAAATTGTGTGCCGTTACCTCTGTAAATGTTGCCGTTGTCCCTGGTTTTATATGAGAAGAGGGAAAGATCACTAGACGCTAGGCTAATTTATACAATGTAAAACGCCATAGGCTTGTGCTAATAACGTTAGCATGTTGTATTGGTGGGGGAAATGTGTCCAGATAAAGACAAGTGTTTGTCTGTCAGTTCTGCGATTTATAGTGAAGGCAATTTGCGTACTTGTGTTTCAAACTGTCTCTACTAAGCCATGTTTAATGTGTGTTTTGAATCAACTAAACTTTACAGTACTTAACAGAGTTCTCCACTGCTGACTAGCATTTTGGAGGTGTAACTGCAGAGTGACAGACACACCACCGCAGAAGTAAAAATGCATTTTGGAGGTGTAACTGCAGAGTGACAGACACACCACCGCAGAAGTAAAAATATAACTTGCAGATTTTTTTTTTTTTCCCCCACGACTAATTGATTAGTTGAAGATTATGTGCGACTTTAGTCGACCAAGATTTTCTTTGGTTCACTACAGCCCAAAATAACCCTGCAAACCCACACTAATGTTGGTGGAAAAGGGGTATTGCAGAACAAAATGTGGAAGTTTCCGAAACTTTAGTTTGCCACAGAGCCTATTTCCTGCAATAATCCAAACTCCAATGTGAAAATCCCATCGGCTTTTTGATGGAGAAACTGGGCGACGCCAACGTCGGCATAGGCCTGCAAAAAAAACGTCATCCCTGTAGCGCTCTATGGAGCCTTGAACCTAGCTAGTCTTAAGCAGAGATGAGGACCAGGCTACAGAGGTCTGGTAAACTCAGTGTTTTCTAACTCCACACATTATTTTAAGAGTTTCCAAAATATATAAGAATAAATCCTGAATATGTAAATCATACCAAAGTACCTTCTCATCCTAAACTGTGTGTAAAGTCATAGAATAATGCAGCCAGATCGACTTATCAACATGCATTTTCAATAGGGCCCACTCTTGGTTGGGTAAAAGTAAAAGTGGTTCCCAAGATAACAAGACCTTAGTGTCAAAAATATCGATATATCAACACATATCGATTATGTATATTTAAAGCAACTTTCTCAATACTGGAGTATCAATACATCAGTACCAGCACAAAGTTGTTGTCATGGTATAGCCTGTTTGAATTTATCTTTTAATAAAATTGTTAACTTGTATGCCCTCAATGTCAATTTTTCCCTGTGGCACAGAATGTGGTATTAAAGATCTATATTGTTCATGGTATTGTGTTGAAGTTAGAAATTCCAGTATTGTGACAACACTATTACCACTGATTACCACAGTTCTCCACACAGCCGAATGGACAGACATGTATGTGTGTGTGTGTATATATAACTAATATTTGTGGTGTTTGCATGGCTCCTGCATTTCTTCTTCTCAAAAAGGCAGAGGTAAGGTTTTTATGCATAACCAATGGGGGAAAAAAGTAGTGTTATGTTTGTGAAGAGTATTGAAACAAACTATCAACCATCCTTACACACCAGCTGCAGACATATCTTCCCTTCAAACAAACCACTTGTTTTCAAAGCATGAATTCTCTAAGACACATAAACCTAAACAGACAGAGCTGAGATTCAGCCTTAAATGGTTAAAAAAAAATCCCCAGTCTGTCAACCTGCGTGTGTGTGTGTGTGTGTGTGTGTGTGTGTGTGTGTGTGTGTGTGTGTCCTCTATCTTGCCGAGGCATAGCAGCAGTACAGCCAGCCACCACTGCAGCCCTCTTATCAGCCTTCTCACCAGCCCCAGTCTCATCTCGTCATGCTATCACCCAGAGCAATGAGACAGGAGAGAATGCTAGCCAGGCAGCCAGCTGCAAGCATACTGTCCCCGAGTCCATCACATCTCTCTCTCCCTCCGTCCATGCTTCGCTCTTTCTCTCTCTGTCTCTCTCCAGTTCATTCCTCCCTTTATCCAGATTGGCCTGTACAATATGTGGCAGCTGGGTGGATGAGTGTGGAGGGATGGAGAGAGATTGGAAGACAGTCCTACTGTCACACAGTAATTGGGACAAAAACTTGGCTTATGCTCTGCCTCCTCCTCCTCCTCCACCACCTCCTCCTCCCCTCTCTCTCCTCCTCTGTGTCTCAGTGTTTCTCTTTCTCAAAATAATCGTCTTAATCTTTCTCTTCCAATCAACCTCTCTGTGTTTTTTCTTCCTCCTGTTGTCTCTGTTTTTATCTCTGGCTGTTTATCTCGTTTACTTCTATCTCTGCTCCTCTTCAGCTGTTTACATGCGCACTGCAATTGCCTGCACATTTTCTGAGACAATAGTCAAATTTAACTGTGTATCATTATTTATTAAAGTGCCACCTATGTGATACAGTTATTACGTGAAATGGGATTCAAATGGAAACCACAAAAAGAGCTGCCCAAACAACGTGTGTGACCTTATAACATTTTAAAAATGATATTACGGTGTGTGTACTCCACAATAACTAGGTTTAACACAACTAATATTTGTGCCACAGGTAACACAATCAAAACATGGTGTTTGCATGGCTCCTGCATTTCTTGGATTATTATCTTGATTCTTTTATTGAGTCATTTTTCCACCCGTGTTATTATGGTCTGCCTGCCTCTCTCTCTCACACTGTTTATGCTCCCATGTAACCCTCCTGTTGTCTTTCTCTCATCACCAGGGCCAGAAGGTTGCAACCTGTTTATTTATCACCTGCCCCAGGAGTTCGGAGATGCGGAGCTCATGCAAATGTTCCTGCCTTTTGGCAACGTCATCTCCGCCAAAGTCTTTGTGGACCGGGCGACCAATCAGAGCAAATGTTTTGGTGAGTCAAAAATCGACGATGAAAAGAAGGGGGAGAAAAAACTCTGGCTCCTTCGCTCCATCACACAGGCAAGATGGTGGGGCTGTGTGTGGTGTGAGAGGTTGGACGCTATAATCGCCTAAAATAACACAGGCTGAACCCACCGTGAAACCCTCATACAGCTACTGACCCAAACATCTTTCCACAATTGCTATTTGCTCCACACATCTATTCATCACCCTCTCTATCACACCATTCCTAATACAATCAAGATCCATCTCCCCTTCTGTGCCATCCCAGACTCCTTTACCCAAGAGAAAAGCATTTTCCCAGACCCCCCCTTTAGTAATCCAGCCGGGCAACCTAGCAGCATCCCACCACACCTCCCCTCCTCTTCTCTCGCCTCCCACACAGCAAACCAGTTCATCAGGGTGGAGGCAGTGCAGGTGGAATCCATGGGCTTAAAGAGATAATAATAGACTGGTGTGGGCCTTACTGTTGATTCAGTTGGACAGCAGCACCCAGGAGACAGGCAGAGAGAGAGAGAGAGGGAGAGACTCCCAGCATTGGCTTTCTTTCAGTTTCTCTTCAACATGGCATGTCTATGAGGCTTTCTCTTCCTCTCTCCCGTCGCCTGTCTCGTTCTGTCCATCTCAGGACTCTCTCCCTCTCCCTTTGTGTGCTCTCCTCTAAACATATGCCTCTCGCTATCACTATCCGTCAGTCAACAAGGGGGAAGGACAAAGGGGCGGTGACCTCATCAGTCTCACCGGCTTATTTTCCATGGCTAGTAATTAAGATCTTGGCTGAAAAACAGCAATTTAACCCATGATTCTTTTGTGGGGATTTTTTTTTCCACTCATTTCTCCCTCCTTTTTATAGAAGAAGCCCCAGGGCTCCTTTGTAAGACATTAACAAATTAGGCAGAAGATGCTGTGCATTAAGGGGGATAAGTTATTAGGCCTCTAAGAACTTGGAACACTTCATCTTAAAAATGCGTGAGTTTAGCCTTGATGATGTGGTTAATGGGGACTGTAGACTCACATACAGGTGTACATATATTGTATGCATATCTATATACAGTGTACAGATGTAGGAAAATGGATAGATGGAGGGACAGGTGAATTGTCCATTGTAAAAAATAAAAGGTAAAAAGGTTCACCTGTACACTGGTGTAAAGAAAACATGCATTTTATTCAAACTAACCAAAAGCCAATTACCTTAATGTTAGTTAAGCTGATAATTTCCAAAGAACTGCTAAATTCAAATAGGGCAAAATGAGCACGACAAGTTAATTATTCATAAATATAACATACAAACAATCCAGTCTATGTCAGCATTAACATAACCAGCATTTTAATTTTCCCTACTTTCCTTTCAACATTACAACATATTTTAATTTAGATAAATCACTTTTTTCTTCGCTTTCTAATTAAAATCTAAAGAGCATAACCTCGAATTCATCATCTAAATACAGCATACACTCTGCAAAAATGTCAGGTTTGTTGGTGTAAAAGTTAACCTATCTATACCTACCTATATTTTAAAAAGCAGCATATCACAGTGTCCTACTTCGTACACAACGTTAAATTTTTAGTTAATGCTATCAACACATTTGAAGTATTTCTGAAGAAATGTTTGCCGCTGCAGAATAATTCTTGTGAGTTTCAACAGAAACATCTATGCATACATGGCCTGATTTCTCTGCAGCACAGGTGAACACCATTTTGGGATTTGGGGAGGAGATAACCAGACATCACGCTTTGAGATGGAGTGTTTACAGAGAAGCTTGGAAATTTGAATATGATGAAAAGGTCACCGGAGGAGCACTCGAAGCATGTTCTTATAAAGGATGTATTTCTGGAGTAGGATTTGGAGTATACTCTTAAGGGATGCATCACTGTCAGTTCAGACAGATGTCTGTTTGGTTTAGTATTTTTATTTGCTTTGCGATAAAATGGATATGAACGTGTGACATGGTGTGATATTAAACACTTGTGCAGGTGAGATGAAGAAAAGTCTTGGGGATTTATAAAACATTTCACCTCAACGCAATTTAAAAAATTAGGATGACAAGAAAGCCCAAGTGATGCTGGCGTTAACATAGCCCGTGTTATTAGTGAGTGATGCTTTATTGAGTCACTGAAACGCATTGAACATCCAAGGCAAATTTGTACACCCCATAGACACTCACTGTTGAGGAGCTATATGGTTGTGTTTAATTTAACCTGGGACTCTATGGATATAACATTAGTCTTAATCCTCTGCGTTTAGTCACTCAATATTGACTTTTAAAAGTGATCAAAGCTTACCTTGTTAAGTGGAATTAGCTGGATTTAGCTTCAAAATGAATTTCAAAAGGTCTTCTGAGAATGGAATAACACACACACACACACACACACACACACACACACACACACACACACACACAACACACACACCATAGATAGGAAGCGCACTGCTTTTTAGATATGATAGAAAAAATCTACACAAGAAGATACAGTTTATCTAAAGGGCTTCTGAAAACATGCCTTTTTTAATATTTGTTTTGCTTTTTTGTTATTTTCTACTTTCAAACAGGGAAAGTTGAGTGTGCATGTTCATTTCATCTGTATGTTTACATATTCACTATGCACAGATTTTCCACCCTCAGTTAATGTGACACTTTAAATGGTCATGAAATGCCATATATTTTCTAACATAAATAATGATCAGAATAAATAAGTGAATATACATCTATTACAACTGTAAAGTTTTGTGGCTGGGGGATGTCAGTCTCAGAGAATTTTGCTTTCGGTAGTCCAACACTCACTTAGCAGTAAATAAGCAGTACATTTTCAAAGAAAAAATGCTAAATGATGTGAAATACAAGAGGCATTTCCTTTTAGTCTGGCACTCCATTGACTCAATGAGCTTTAGCGACACATTTCAAAGTGCTATCCATTTGGAAGTAGTGAATTTTAGTGTTTTGTGCTGTAGCCTAAATGTCTTGCCTTTAATTATATTTCCTGTTTGTTTTGCTGACGGACAGCTGGCTAGCTGCGTTAACGTGTGGTAACATAGCATCCACTGCCCACCCTCCAGTCTCCACTGGTTAGCTAACTTTAGCCTTGGCTGCTCTGCGCACCACTTGTGTTGGGTAGGAGCTAGCTAGCGGCGCCGCTCATTCACAATTACCACTGGTGCCATCCTGCTCACAGGACAGCACTGCTGCAGAAACTTGGTAGCCACCCTCCAGTCCCCCAGGTAGCACCTATGAGTAAGCAGCTTCAATTTGAGATGCAAAACCCCTTTAGCATTGTTAACTATGTTAGTACCACTAACTGTGCTGACACTGCTCATTGCGTTAACGGTGATAACATAGCTAACAACACTTGAGGGGGTTTGCAGCTCAAAATTAAGTTGCTTACTCACCAGGGCAACCTGGGGGGAGACCGAACGGTGGGAATAATACTACCATAGCAGCACTGGGTTAGAACAGTGTTAACTAGCGGTAATCGCCGAATAAGCAGTGCCACTAGCTAGCTCCCACTGACCCATTTGGTGCACAGTACAGTAAACTGAAGACTGGCAAAAATAACCTGTAGACCAACATGCGTAACCGATCAAAAATATTCTCTGTGGTTAAACATTGACATCTCTATCTGTGGCGTGGTTTCTGACAAGGCTACAAAGTAGCTTCAACCTGCAGGTTGACCAGCTTGTTCAAAGGGAGTTCAATAGTAGTTGCAGCAGAGAAGGAGACATCTGAATCAGGGCCTCACCTCTAAGCACCCCTGCAATAGAGCAGCAAAGGTTTTTCATAGCACCAAACAGCATTAGTGCACAGCATCACTACATAGTAACTCTTTCTAGGGCAACGTGAGACCTACTGTATATACTGCAGCATTCTCAGCTGCCCAACCTGGTCCTCAACTTGTATTTCCCCATTGTCACCCTGTAATGTTTGCAGCTTTGCATGTGTTTTTATAAAAAATGCATAACATTACAATGCACACAGACATTCTGCTAATATGGATGGCTGCTGTGAGAGCCATACCTCAAATACTAGTAGCGCTCTGGGTATTGAGCTGCACAGCATCACACACACAGGGTTGCATCAAAGATATGAAACATCAGCCAGTTACTTTGTCTCGAGAAAAACAGCTAAAACTGGCAACTCGTTCAAAAATGTTATTCTGCTTTTAGATTATTGT
This sequence comes from Epinephelus moara, assembly GCF_006386435.1. Classification (NCBI taxonomy): domain Eukaryota; kingdom Metazoa; phylum Chordata; class Actinopteri; order Perciformes; family Serranidae; genus Epinephelus; species Epinephelus moara. The sequence continues at coordinate 16,006,841 of NC_065506.1, read as the reverse complement.
AATGTACATGGATTTGAGCAGTTAAAGTTTGCAGTGCAGTCTTTGTCCTCTACCTCCGTACCTTGAGCCCCAGCGTTCTATCACCTCTTTGGCATGTGGATGTAAATGTGAGGTATGGAGATTCGTTAAAGCTGGGATAGTGTGTGTGTGTGTGTGTGTGTGTGTGTGTGTGTGTGTGTGTGTGTGTGTGTGTGTGTGTGTGTGTGTGTGTTTGTGGGATTGGGAGGGGGATCACTGCCAACTGACAGGCCCTTCCCTGCTCAGTTTGTTTAAAGGGTTTGTAAAAGCAGCAGCCTTATCTCACCCGCACTGACAAAAGCCTGCCCTCTCCCCCCAAATTAAATTGGACCCATAGCGGTGTGATCAAATCAGCTGGCAGGCGGAAAATTCGGGCCGTCAATCACAGAGGTGTCTGATAAGAGCAGGCAAGGAGTCCCGGTGTGGAAAGCTGTGGGCTCATTCCACCTCGACACCCAGGTGATAACTCAGAGCAGCAGGCACCTCCGTCCTACACACCTTGCTCCTAGCATCTCGTCACGACCCCTGTGCCCTTTACTCTTTACTCAGATACATGCTCAGTCACACACGTACATGAAAATGCACACACACACACACGCAGCCCTGCCACTCTTGTACGGCTCAAACACTCAGGTAACATTTACAGACTTTGCTCTAAAAATCCACACACAACATGAGTCTCCTCTTTTCTCTCTAATCTTCGAACACCTTTTCATGTTTTTTTGTTCTCTGTTCAAGTTAAACTCAAAGTTTCTAATAGCTCTTCTTCGTTTGATTTTCAATATCTTTGTTATTAGTCTTTGTGGTATTTTATGTAATCTTTTTAATTCAAAGATTTTCAATTAATCTGCTGAAAAGAGAAAACAAAGAGCTATTGTTGTGTCATTGTCAAGACTTAAAAAGGGTCTTCTTCCCCCCTCTTTTTTCTTTCATCTCGCCTGTCTTTTCTCCCGGTCTCTTTCCCTCTCCCTTTCTCTTCTTCCCGTTTCTCTCTCATCTCTCCCCCATTCTTCTCCCATCGTGCGTTGTTCCTTTTTTCCCCCATTTTCCCATTTTTCTCTGCCCCCCCATCTCTCTTCCATTCTGTGCTCTTGTCTCAGGCTTTGTGAGTTTTGATAACCCGTCCAGTGCTCAAGCCGCTATCCAGGCCATGAACGGCTTTCAGATAGGCATGAAGAGGCTGAAGGTGCAGCTAAAGCGGCCAAAGGATGCCAACCGACCTTACTGACTCGTCTGCTGTCCATACCCAGGTACAGTAACATCCATGCCATAATATAGCGTGCCATTCTATGCCATGCCATGTCTGTTCTCAAACCAAACTGTCCACTTCACTGGGATAGTTCAGTCCTTGTTGCTGCAGTAGATGTGAATGACTGAGTGCATTACCTCAAATCTCAATTTAACCATTATGCAAAAACACTGACTATTCTTTCACTTCAAATCTACATGGGATCTTTTTTTACTATTTTATGACCTTTTGGTCTTTTATTAAAGCATTCATCAAATAATACTGTCAATTTGCAATTCAAAAAATAACAAAAAATTGTATGAACAAGAGTTGTATTCAACCATTAATGACTTAGAAGTTAATAAAATAAAAATATGATTTTAATTCCACCGACATTTTATATATTTTTGACCTCAGTTAAAACAATTGGCAGCGTTTTTTGTGTGTGTGTCTGGACTGCTGTATCCAGGGAGGTGATTAATGTAGGGTGAGGTAGGCAAAGAGAAAAATGAGCTACACCAACTCTCCAGTCTCCCAACCAGTAGAAACCCATTCCCCCATCATTTGCATAAAAAATACTCTGTTAAAATTTACATATATCAATATGACAGACTAATAAAACTACAAAATGCATGAATTACCTCGTTTAATATTAAATGTGGTCAACTAGGGAAACAGTTAAAATTCTAATTCTGTAGTCATTATCTGACTTTGTCCCCATGAGCCCCGATGTGTCATGAAATTTGTGTTTTTGCAGGTCCAGGTGTTCTTTTTTCATTTCTTTTTTTTTTTTAACATATTAGCTGTGAAAGCATCAGGGCATTAGTTTCTAGATTGCACAGACCCTCTTCACAGAATCAGCCTCTTGAGATTTCTGTCAGGTTGCCCTACTCCGCTGAATTGTTTTTGTTTCTTCTGGGGTTTGAAATCTAATTTGTACCTGCAGGACGCTCCAGTGCAAATTGATGACATCATCAATACCCAGCTGTGCATAATTACCCGTCTACTGAGGATGGCGTCGAGAATCGATGCAAGTTGCTGAGCTACAAATTCATAAAACCAGATAGCAATAATTTTTCTCCTACAATAGCGCTGCATTAGGTTTCTGTCAGCTGCTTAGCAAAATCCAAAGGCCCTTTCAGCTGAACCTTTACTTTCAAAAAATTCATCAAGCAGACGTACAATAATACAGAGTGGATTTATAGTATAACAACTTCCTACAAGACCACTGAAAAGCCTGATGAGTAAATGCAGGATGCTTGAAAGAAAAGTTTGTACTCACAAAAGTAAATCAACAAAAAGATGCTTAATGGAAAAGCACTTACTCACCCTACAAACTGCAGTGGCTTGTATAATGGTGGAGAACAGCTCCAATCCCAGTAAGGACTGTTTGGTTAGTTCAAGTGATGCTTCACTAATCTCCTCTCAGCTGAAACAGGCATAATCCATTTTCGTATTCTGTCACTAACTGTTGGGAAATTTTCCCAAATAGTAAAAACGTAGCATAGGAATGTCACAGTATTGTAATTTAACCTGGTTATCTGAGTGCATGTCCTCATATTTCATTTCAATTGACTGTGACCTTGTAGCAAAGCAGAACAGGATGCTTTGGCTGCTCATGATTTTACCAGGCGTAATAACATATAAAGCAACATTTTAAATGCAAACAGGGACATAACAAAATGCCATTATAAATGTACATGTTGGAAACGTGCTGTGCAGGTCTCAAAACTGTACACAAGTAATAATTTCAAACTATGCCAGAGTTAATTTAATATGGAACGAATTTAAGTGAAAATATAACCTCATGAAATCAAGCTTACCATCATGGAATAGTTGTGGACTCTGCCAACATTTATGTGCCGTTTTTAACTTTTTAATTACACCGGTTTTTATGCACTACCAAAGCAGAGCAAACCAGAGATCTTGCAAATGTTTACTTACTTGTGCTGATAACGTATCTGCCACCAGATATCTTCAATATCTTACAGTTTCTTATTTGGGGCCGTGAAAAGTCAGAGCTTTCACACAAAATAATAAAAAATGGTTTACTTAAAGTGGCACCATCCCTCAATAAAGACTAATTTCACAGTGTCAGGCTTGATTCAAAGAATCATCACCCATCTGTTACAAAGTGCAGCTGCCAGTGCAAAAATAATATAGATGCATGCTCTCGTCGCCCAATTGGCTAGACAACTTTTCATTACAATAACATAAACCCGGATTATATTCCCCCATAAATAAAAGCATGGTAATACCATTTGTTTGCTTTAGATTTGACTCTTTAAAAGCCACAAGATGGCATTAATGGAAGGTGGTATGCAATACAAATGATAGATGCTCCCTTTATCTCTCGCCTGATAGCATTTGAATAGAGCCGTGTCCTGCTAATTGAAGAGAGGCTTTCAAAGCAGACACCCTGAGAAGAGGGGGGAGGGGGGGGTTTGATTTAGAACATCAATGAGGGACAAATGGAAAATATCCTGCAACAGCACTGAATGACAGGACAGTCATTGAGATGTACTCAGAATGCCTCCAAGTACAGACATTTCCCACAATAACATTCTGTCACTTTATCGGGAAGTGTGTGTGTGCGCGTGTCGGTGCAAGTGAGTGTGAGTGTGTGTGTGTGTGTGTGTGTGTGTGTGTGTGTGTGTGTGTGTGTGTGTGTGTGTGTGTGTGTTTTCATGTCCTCCTTCGTCTCTGGTCTGGTTCAATCCATCTCTGTGTTTTTCTTCAGTTATTACACCACTTCTGTTGTTGAGTTAAGGAAAACCAATAGACCAAAACCAAGAGCAATCCCATGAAAACATTACAGAAAAAATACCCTAGTGGGGCTTCTGAAGCCAGCTCCTGGTTTATAGATTCTTCAAAACCATGAGGAATCCTATATAAAGAAGTTGGATTTGAAAAATTTGACCAATCTGCTTTTAAGAACTTTTATTTTTCTTTTCATTTATTGCCTTGTATTGTGAACGATGGTACACTGAGTTCTTGAGCAAAAGACTGGAATAAGTAAAGTTCACCTGTAACTGTTTAATTTTCTAAATCCAACTGCATTATAACGATGAAAAACTTTGATGAAACTTGAATGATGAATTCTTGTGTGTTCCTTAGGTAAAAACTTCAATATGTAGATAACTTCAGAGGCGCCCCTTTTTTTTTTCCTCTAATACTGACGATTTCGCTTTGAAGTTGAATTAAAAACACGATCAGACAGCATTCTCTTCCGCTGGTCTCAGGAGCCCTGCTACTCTGAAATTGCGTTCTGTGTCTTAAAGATAAACTTAATGCAAAAAAGCTGAAGCACTCACTGTACGGCCACCCTCATAGCAAACAATGCAAGGCAAATCCAATTACTGTAGACAGGACAAGTTTCTGAAATATGCATTTCTGCCTTAAGGGTTATCTTTGTGAATATAAAAACATCAATTCAACCTTTTAACCTGCAAATGTTGTCAGCCTGAGAATATTTCACCACTGCATTGAGGCACAAGAAAAAGGCCCCTTTTTTTGTGTTGTGTTGAAGATTATTTGTTCTGTTATTTCTGTTTTACTTGTCGATTCTTTTCTTTTTTTTCTTCCAGTTTTTATGGTAATAACCATAATAACCTCATTTGATTTGTCAGGCAGAATAAGTGAGAGTGTGGAATAAATATGGAAAGGGTGCTTTGAATTCTGACTTAAGGAAAAGAAAATCCCACTGTTTCTTTCCTTCTTTTGCACCCCCACCAACCTGGCAACCTGACATGGCCAATCACAGTGTGAGGTGGCCTTTCTCCGCTATAGCCACACCCCCCCCCCCACACCTGTCATGGGGCCAAGTTCCCACAGCTGTAAGTTGAACCCATGGTGTCATTTTCTTTTGGATGACGTCATGTGGTGGGACTGTGACTGCGTTGCATGACGTGGCGTTGATTGATATCTCTAAACTCTATCTCTTTATATTCTGCCCTCCTTTTATATATATATTTATATATACTGTATATTGTATATTGGCAGTTTGTGGAGTGCAGTAAAACGATGCCTTTCTTGGCTGGTACCTGTTGTACATAATGTAACTGACGTGCTGACTGGTTGGTTGAATATAACTGGAAGTGGCCTTTAACCCTTTGTGCTATTGTACCGTGTGCCCTTGTGATGTTTTACTTTTTCTTGTGGGGTTCATGTGTATGGATGTACTGTATTTTCTATTTCTCTATTTCTTCACATTCACATCAAGTGTTTTCTTTTCCTCCAGCAAACTATGATTTTTTTTTTCTTTTTAATGAAAGTCTGAATCGTTGCAAAAAAGGACCTTTTTCTCCCGCCGATCGACAGCTGTTTAGTTGAGAGATGGCCAAGATGACCCTATGTTTGTGTAGCCAATTAAATCTCCACCGTTCACGCGGAGAGCACAGGCAAATGTTGACACTCCACTTCTCCGTGGATTCCATCTGCACAGGGAGTACTTCTGCAAGATTGTTTTGTTTGCCTAACATGAGAATCACTTCCCATTTATTTATTTATGAGGGTGCAAACCAATTACGCCATGATGGCAGAGCTGCAGGCAACGCTGCAGACCCTCATGGCCAAAATCGGTCCACCATACAGCCATACAGTGCACAGACAGATAGATGTATAAGCAGGATGCAGAACAAACTACCAACACCTCAGATGAGTGATGTGCTGCTGCCTGTTGTTCTTTGCTAGGATTACGTACCAGATAAATTAAGTTTTTGTGGCTTGTATCTGAGATAATTGTTCGCCAATCTGTAAAAAGAAAAGGCAGCAAACAGATTCACAGTGAAAAAGGTCCTTTCTTTGCAAGTGAGTTTGTTTCTATCCCCCCAGGCCAAACACTGATAAGAGTTAGTCGTTTTCATCGAACTCGTACTGCCTATTCTTTCAGAAGCCCTGCAGGCGACTCTCCCTCCCGTAGTCTATCCAATGAACTCAGGGGGGTGTCTAGCCAGGCAAGCCAGGAGGGATAAGGTCTTTCTGGCATCAACTATGCCTCTTAACTGCCAGGTGTCTTTTATGGAGCCATCTAAGTAGGTGGCAGTGTGCAGGGGGGAGGGCATAATGCTGGGACAAAAAGAAAAGGAATTCTTTATTATCTGACAAAGTTGGAGGGTGAAATACTTGTGATGTTTTCAAAAAAGCTGTTTACTCGGGGAAAAAAAAAAGATAGATTTTAAAGCCACTGTGTGTTTCTTTTGCTCTATGGTGAATGAATATTGCGCCAGTGGCTTATAAAAGAGGGCATCTGTAATCGGGACTGTTAGTGCTTTATGCCTCTAATGGCTGGGCTCGCTTTGGCACACACAAGAAATCAGCTAGAATCTCCACTCTCACATCTAAAAAAGCAGATCTATTATGAAATGGTAACAAGCTCATTTACAGGAATGGAAAGGTAGAACAAAGAGCGCCTGGGCACGCGTGTTCCCGTCACAAAGTCAGTCTCTTTCATGTTCGCTCCCGGAGAGTGATTTGCTGTGATTTCGTAGCCTTTCTTCACCCACATCACAGCTCACAACATATTAGGGATGATAGGCTGTAAACTAGATCTTTTATATCCAAAGCTCGGCAGCACGGACACATTTAGTGACAGTGCAGCATTTTAAGTCAACACAAAAGCAGAGGGAGATGTTAGGTTGGTTTTTCATGGGATACTAATTAGAGGCTATTTCTTCAAATGTGTAATTTTTTTTTCACATTGGACAACCATCAGTTTTTTCTGTCATAATCATTACACTATTTTAACACTGGCACTGTCTTGTTTTCTTTATGTTTCCTTCTTGTTCTTTTGGTAGTTTGTTTGTAATGAATTAACAATAAGATGAATGACAGCAACATCTCAGGCAACATTCAGCTGTATTTTCTTTTCATGCAGAGAGATGTAGTCAGTTTAAATTAGGCCTTCCTTGGATTAGCGCTGTCACAGTGTAGATGTCTGTTCCATATGGTTAAAACACAAATCTCCCACCCCACCTCTAGCCCACTTATTTCTGGTTTTGATTGACACACTCCTCTTTTTTTTTCTCCTCCCCGTCTGTTTCTCATGCTGTTGGCTGTGCCTGTCAGTCTGTGTGATAACCAGGAGCCAGCAACCCTGAGCATGTTTGCCGCAGCCTCACTGAATCCACTCTCCTTATTCTCCCCTCTCTTTCTGTCTCTCCCTCTCTCTCTGTCACAGGATGAAGGGCCACAACACCTTATTTCCACAAGTGCAGTAAAAGTACAAAGACTTCTTGCTCTGCTACATATCATGAAGGAAGGGTGGTCCCTTGATCCTGCTGGAAACCTGCTGAAAAGATTGGGTGACTGAGAGCGGAATCCCAGAGTTGTTTTCTTTTTTTGTTTGTTTGTTTGTTTTCCTTCTTCGCAAATGCCTCTTTTTTCCCTGTTTTGCTTTGGCATCTGTGGGAGAAAATTTTTTGCAGAGACCAACTTTTTGCTGCTGTTTTTTAGACATGATGGGGGAAAAAAACCTTTATAGACTCATTATGCTCAAAGCATGCATACTGACACAGGATATGGATAAACACACATAAACACAGATAACAAACCAAACATACACATTTAAAGATGCTACACTGAAAAAAATCTAAAACGAAAAAAAAAAAAAAAATCTACTTTGTACATGTATAAATACGTGCAAATGCCAACTCAAGTACTGACGCAAACACACGTGTGTGCACGCACACACACACACATACACACATACACACAAACACACACACCAGCCTGCTGCCATTTTGGTTTTTGTGCCTACACAGGTGTTGTGCTCTGTGACAGGGCAAGCTCTGGATCAAAGAAGAAAACGAGAAGAAGATGAAGAAGAGGACGAAGAAGAAGAAGAGGCGAGAAGAGGAGAATCCAGGATAATTTACATGCATCATTCCTTAGGAAATAGGGACCAAAGGACTAAACGCTTTTTAAAAGAATATAAATATATAAATATATAAATATATATTTAAAAACTCATACCTTGTAGCTGCAAGTATTACAATTTACTCGTAGTCAAAAAAATCATTAAATCAATATCCAGTGGCCTATTGTAAGTACAAATAAAAGAAAATGGAAATAATGTATAAAAAAAGACATGGAATCGTAGTATAGGGGCTGATCTTTTGCTCTGGATGCTGATTTAGCACCAGGTTGTAGAATAGTAAAGTAGATTAGAAAAAAAAAAGTAGATTTGCTAACTTTTGCTGTTGTTTAAAAAAATACTTGAAGTCGTAAAGAAAAGGGGGCAAAAGGGGGGAGACGAGGAAAACATTCATCTGCCCCTGTACGCAACGATTCTGTTTTTTCTTGGATGTTAAGGTATCAGCCACTGGATATCTCGCTCATCATGATGTATAAGTCACCGCACTCTCTGACAGCTATGAACAGACTGTTCTGGAAGAAAAAAAAAGAATGACAAGAGAGAAAAAAAAAGACAGAACTTAAAATGTCTGTGCTGGACAGGGTGCAGACGTTTAAGGCTTCTCACTGGCCTTTATGTTCAAGCGACAATCCACTGTAAAGACCAAGCAAAATGGACATGGGGTGTCTTTTGTTTGTTTGTTTTTTTCTTTCTTTCTTTTTTTTCTTGACCTTTTGTATTGCAACAAGGAGTGTGAATTATGAAGCCACAAATTGTTAAAGGGTGACGGTTCTACTATAAGAGAGATGGACAAATGGATGGTCATGAGGGCAACAGCGAGGGAGGAGTGAGGTGACAGCTACTGAAACTGCCAGCAGAATGAACTCATACAAATGAAATGGCCCTTATGGCGTTATGGAATTCTGTCAAAAAACAAAGTACGCCTGCTGTAAACAAACAGGACTTATGTGAGTGACATGCCAAGGATATGTGTGTCCACTGGAGCTGCTGCAAAACTCCAGATTGAGAAAAATTGCCTCTTGTCTCTTGGCAGGTACAAAGACACATTTCTCTGAAGACAAACCTGATTTACTGTATTGATGGCAAAGGAGTGCAGGCTTTTAGAGCTCATTTAGCTCTGTCAAATATAATGTAAATTCCACTATTAACATGTTCCCTGACCTGCTTTCTTCATATATTATACATAGAGCCTATGGGGCGGGGGGGTACTGCTTAAACAGACTATATCTAAATTAGATCCAACAGTCAATCTTAACCATCACTCAGCTCGCTTGTAGCCTCTCTGACACCGACGCCAGGCAGGACAGAGTAAAGCACTCCAGTACCGTCAGGTCTTGATTTAGAGCCCTGTAGCCTTTATTTTGACTGTTTTAGAGCTCTGGATGTGGGCTCTTCTCTAAAAGCAGATCAATATGTTTGGAATGAGTCTAGAGGGAGGAGCGATGCTGTTTCAGTCACTCTGAACACTTTCCCAATTTTCTCTGTCGAACACCAGCTCACATCCGTACACCAGCCCTTTGAGCCCTGGCAGCTGGTGGTAAGAGGCATGGCTAGGCGAGGAGGAGAGAGGGAGGTGAAGAGAGGAAGTCAACAACCAAACATGACATCGAGATCCTTTAAACGGATGCCCAGCGACTTAATCCAGAAAATTAGAAGCTGTAATCAAGCTCCTGGTGACAAACACTGTATCGGTGCTACATGCTCTCAAAGAACAGGATTAAAGGGTTCAAACAGGACTGGAGTCTGGTACCTTAGGCTCCGGTCCAACCAGTTCCTGTTTACTACTGAGACTCTCCTCCTTGCTGTTCCCTCCCTCTTTCTCCAGCTTTCTATTCCAAATCCATTCAAAATCACTGAAGGAGGGACTGCCAGCAGATCCCAGAATCTTCAATGTATTACTTTGTCATTTAAATAAGCAGAAGGTCTTGATTTGATAACAGCGTGCCATGTACCCCCCTAGCCCCCCCTCCTGTCCTAAGAGCAGCCATGCCCTTCCAAACCTCAGCCCAACTGTTCAGCAGCTCTCCCCTTGGAACAGCATTTTCGAACCTGGCTAATGTCTGCGCTCACTACCCTTCAATTATCTCCTGCACCGTATTAGACATGCTATTTCACCTTTCCCTCTAATCACACTGTAATCACCAGCCTCTATACATTAGCAGCAACCAAGTGAAAAATCACCGGGATAATCACTTGGACCAAATGACGGGAGAGATGGTCCCCTGCATGCACATGGATGACAGAAGGAAGATTAGAGAGAATTATGTTTGTGCCTACTCCCTGGCAAGGCTGCTGACAGCTGACCTGGCACCAATAATACCGTCAAATTTACCCGAAGAGGCGATGGAGGATGTGGAATAAAACCTTCCATATCATAGCAAGCTGTTAATATTGCAAAGTAGACTGACATTTTAGGCAAAACCTAAAAGAGAAAGGTGGATAATAAAATGTATGAAATCATTTTCTTTTGCCTTCAGCACAAGCGTTGCAACAAAAGTTGCCTAAAACTGGGTCGAACCCAACAATTTTTGCTGGAAATCCTCAATTCTGTAGAAGCAGCTGCACTGAGGCCTGTGTCATTGTGCTTTTTCTTTCAAAATGTAATTGTGTCTCAACCATCTCTTCAGATGCCGCAATTTTTTACAAAATAACTTGCTCCACACTTTCTTTTTCCTGCTTGTATCCCTGCTGGGACACCTGCAAAGCACAGTATTGTTCAACACTGAAAGAATATTTGTGAAGCACAGTAGTTCAGATTCAAAATGATGCCCATCAAAACGACAGCTTTTTGAAATAAATTGCTTTCAAATAAAAGTAGGGTAAAAACCCAGTTATCCTCAGCCCTTGATCGGACATAAAGTGGAAATGCAGGAAGCTATGAATTGTAGTGAAGTGAAGTAGGTCAAAACAAAGCCATGTTCTGCAAACCGTTTGTGCTCATTATTCATGTGAAGCTGAACTTATCGATGGGAAATCTAATGTTCCATGAACAATGAAATTTCCTGTGCTTGTCTCGGCCATCTTTAGAATACGTTCTGCGAGTGAGGCTCTGTCGGACTGAACATAAACCTTGTCTTATGTCAGCTGCTGTACTAGTTCCCACAGCTAATGGCAGGTTGAGTCCCTAGTGAGCCAAAACCCAGCCTAGCCTAGTATCCTGCTGTCTGCTTGGCTAACGGTGCAGTGTTCATGTAGCATCTCTGCTATGCCAGGGCTAAATTAGGCAATGTGAAATCAGCACTTCAACACTTTTAACAAGGGTGCTGTTATTACTTTTACACCCCGGGGGAGGTTGTTACTGAAGTGACGTGCATTAAAAACAGAAATAGCTATGAAACATGCTCCGGAACTACTGAAACAAGAAAAGATTGCTTTCAGATCTTTCCATTTCCCCATTTATTGACAAGAGCCTTTGTCTGTCTGATCTGGTTTTGAGTCCAGGCCATGTTTCACCTCTAAGAGCAATGACAAATGTCAACCCAGCAGGCACTCACCAAGCTGCTGCCAAAATGCTATTTGATTTTTGTCCTCTAATTTACAAAGAGAAAATGTAACTTGGCATTTTAGCCTAAAGGAATTAGTATGAATTTAATTAATTGTGAGTGTGTAGCATTTAGCATGCCAGGCAAACCTACAAGGCAATGTCAAATAGTATATCCAAACCCCCAAGAGCATATAGTTTCTCTTCTCTGTGGTCATATTGCTTTTATTAACATCTCACAATCAGTGATTTAGTTTGAAGTATAGCCAGTTCTCTTACTTTTAGCATTAAGACCATCTGCTTCCTGGCTACTGACGCATGTACCCACTTCAACCCTAAATGAGTAATCGGGGGGTATATGCGCAATATACCCATTTCCTCCTTTGCCACTACACCACCGCTCATAAGGTCAGTCCTCCAGAGGAGCATGTATCCTTAGAGGGCTCCAGCCAATGGTGGGCCGAGCCAAGAACTGTTAGAGCATGTCTACAAGTCTCCAACCCCCTGGGTGCATAACACTCACCCTAAAATAGCAGTGATTGTCAAGGAAAGGAAGTGAAATGTAATTGACTGAAAGTGGAGAGATAATTAAAGGAACCTGTTGGACAGGAGGGAAGAAATTAATGCCTCTCATTTAATAGCTGCTTTGGGAGAGAGCTTTTCCGTCATCTCACTTTGAGCAGAGAGGGTTTCGCTGTGGAAATGGGATTTTGTATGGAAAAAGGTGGAGGTGGAAATAGGCACTGGGTGGTGGGGGTGCTGTGTGCTAAACTGAAACTCCACAAAATCACTCCCAATACTCAGGGCATCAGGCGCTATGATGTCATGATTAGTGGAGAGGTTCAGAGCCTTGCCTTACCCCTGATCCTGAGGGAGGTCGAGCAGAATCGCACATATGAGGTCAGTGCTGTGAGATCGCATCCAATTGCGGGGAGTGCTGAGCCAGCAGAAGGGCTGATGAACCATCCAAATTGTGCTTTGGATTTATAGTATCATCATCCAGTTCCGACAAGTAACAAACAAACAAACAAAAAAGATGCCATCTTCCACCCAACAATGCACAGTGAATAGCTGGAGATGTGCCGTTAACATCATGGCTGACTGTAATGAAGACAAAGACTTTTTTTATTCCTTAATGTAAATAGCCTACAAAATACAAAAACAGAGGGAGGTTGTATAGCAGCTTGTGTTGAGAAGCCCAACTCTGTGGGACAATGATGTCACTATAAAATGTATCCACAGCAGTGCAGGGATCTAGGAGAGTTTTAGTTCTTTGTAAGCCCCTTAAGTTTGGGCTCTGAACATGCATCCTACAACCCTAAGCGTCGGACCGAGGCTTAGAGAGTATTTGACTTAGTGTCAAACCTAAGCCACAGCCCCGAAGTGATCCGTTAATTAAGATTCTGTGTACACCGACATGTCATGATTTTTCTGACAGAAGAAAGATCGCCTGTGCGGTAATTGGATTAGTCCAATTGGGGCTGATGAACAGATATGACAGTGACAGTAGAGTTCATCCATCTGCATGCTTACCGCTTGACAGTGCGACAAGAGAAAAAAAAAGTCATCAGCCACCACGACACTTTTTCCAATTCTTTGGAAGTGAAAGTTTTGGCTTTACAACATTTAAGGATGGTAGTTTTACAAAATGAAACTCCAGGTAACAGTTTGTTCAACACATGTACATAAATCATTTTGGAATCAAACATTTAATACACATGGTGGAACCCACGTATACATCGTTAGGACCGAGACTGCAGGAAGGGGAGAAACAAGACAGCAATTATTGTAGAACCCAGCAGAACCCCCTGCCAGCTTGACCCAATCTGCCACAGCTCTCCTGACCACACAGCTGCGTTACTCCTGTACATACAATATAGCTTATTTTTCAATTCTGTTGAACTTTCTTTATAGGCCGTACAATAGATCATGTTCAAACATTTAAAAAAAAAAATTAAAAGAATAGTTAATATATTTCAGTGAAACTAAGAGAAGGAACCTATGAAATAATTTATCAAAAACAGAAGATGAAATGATGTTATTTCTTGTATAGTGAAGTATGTTAAAAAATGGGATTTTATACTCATGTTGGTAAATGGTTCTTTATTTTCCCTCTTTTGTTTTGTTATTATCTGCTGAAGCTGGGATAGACCCATTGTCATGAGGTTTATTCGGATATACTTTGATCATTTTTCTTTTTCTTGTATTTCTTTTCTTTTTTTTTTGGCCGCACAATCCCTGTATGAAATCCCTTGTGGATGGGCAAGCTCAAAGAGATTTTTTCGCTCACTGAAAGCTCTTAAATCAATACGAAAATTAACAAACTGCACTGTAAAAGGATGATTGATGGTACCGGTCATGTGGATTCCGTAAAATGAGTCCATTGCACAACTGAGTTCAAATGAATCAGCATTGCATGTTTAAAAAGAATCTCATTTGAGGCCTTTTGTTGTTTTGAGAAAAAAAAGACAAAAAAAAGACAAAAAAAAAAAAAAATCAAACTTTGCAGTCAGACTGGTTTTGAGACCGATGCTGTCATATCTTGTCTTTAAGCCATGGATGGTTTCCTGTAATGTTCTTCTTCTTGTCTATTTCTGTCCAATGTTATTATGTTTGTTTGTTCTTTCTTTTGAAGGGTTGGTGGTAATCATTGACATATCTCTGATTTGCATCTTCTCTGTTTTTTACCTAAGGGAAGTTTTTCCAACAGTTTGTTATCTAATGTGATTTCATCCACTGAAGACATTGTACCAACCGTAGATAGCGCCACGTTGCTTTACTCCAGTCAGGTTGATTTGTTAATGTGAGGAGGGAATTCTGCCTTAAACCCAGCCTGTTCTCTCTGACAGTACTACCTGTGAGCAGTGGTCAGACACACTGTATTCTGGGGATCCTTTATTTAACCAGTAAGGTCCCATTGAGATATGATATCTCTTCTGCCAGGAAGGGATGCCAAATGTTCTATCTTCAAAGGTAAAGACAAACACTTCGCCACAGTCAGTTTTGCCTCAAGCCCATTCTGACACAAATAAGGACGTGGTCATCCACCTCCATTTCCATTGGTTACAAGGACCAAAATGTAAACAAACTCAGCTAACTGAGCAGTTTGCTCCAATCAAGCATTCAATGAGAGCCTTTAAAGAATTCACATTTAGTCATAGGTGATTTTGCACCATGGATCTTTTTGTATCATGAATCATTACATTCCCAGCTTCACTATCTGATTTCATCTTCTTTGTTTGTTCTCATGCAAAATTAATTAATCATAATATATTTGGGTATTTATATTCACAATGAATGGAATAACCATTTCGTTTATTATTTGAATTGAACAAACTGTTTTCTTTTTGTTTGAAACGGAGATGTAATTTGAAATAGCGTTGGCGGCTCGGGTCCGTTTCCCTGATTCGGGGTGATATCTCCCATAGTGCTCCTGAACTCTGTAGTTCTCTAGTTCATTATATTCTGCTTAGACTAAAATAAAGCACAGTCCTGTAGAAGATTGAGCCTGCTTTGTCCTTCCTTTTTTTTTTTTTTTTATCTATTCACGTAGCTTGATTAAATAATTCCTGAAGGTTTGGATCTATCATGGTGTGCATGCATGACCCGTTTGCAAAGACGTGAAGTGGTCGGTGTGCTCTTGTCACTTGGATTGTGGGGAGAATGCATTTAGGACATGTCATTGTATTAATTGAGCTAACAGCGCTAACCATATCCGAATACCAAATTAGATGAGACGGTTAGTAGAAAATCGTTTAAAAAGGGCGAATAATGCATAATAAATGGAAGGGAGATTGGAAGAGGGAGGGGAATAAATTGTGAATTGATTAAAGGGAAATGGATATTCAGCTCTTGTCTCGTAGAGGTGTTACAGTGGAAACAAAATCAGGTGCAATGGGTGCTGCTGGTTATCGTCTGTGAATAAGAAGCAGGAGGTCAATCGATTAATCAGAGGTTTTCCTCCTGCTGCATTTTATCGACAGAGATGTTACTATAAGGAGGGTCAGGTCACATTGAAGCCTATGGTCAGTGTCCTTTTTATGGCCCCGAGTCTCCTCCTCCCTCATTAACCCGCGGAGTCGGTCAGCAGTCACCAGACACCTCGAAACCTATTACAGCGGAAGGAAAAGTCCTTACAATATTGTGTCTCATGACTAACCTCCCTGTGCACAGTGGGGCGAGATAATCTAACATGTTTCTTTGCAAATCAACATGGTTCAACAATTTCCAGCAGCCGCAACTGTCCATCACAACAGAGGGAAAACATCAAAACCGCATGACAGTAATTGTTCCCAGAGCAGAGTATGACACCCGAGGGAACATCAATGACCAAACCATCCCAAGACACCAAACATCATTTCTTGTTTATGGGCCTCTCTGGTGCGTCCATGTAGCAGCATTGGTGTGGAAACAGATTTATGGTTGCTAAATTTGCAGGCGATAAAAAAGGCAAAGAGTGGCCAGTTGGGGCACTAACTCTTGGCTATTCACATGTTGACTCCCGTGCCGAGTCTCTGGGGACTCTTTCTCATTGTGCGGCAGACACTCCATGATTCCACATGACAAACTGGATTGTTCCTCGAGTGAGTCCTGCTGAATTATTTTGGTCCTTTCGATTGCATCTCCTACCCCTGAGATTTTCCTCTACTGTTGCCTTTGAGCCATAAGCCTCGACAGCCACCGTTGTCGATACTCAATCTGTTCTGTAACCCCTAAAGCTAATGAAATGTGCTAACAGGGGTTTGTTTGTTTGTCTCCAGGAGGGGGGCCAAGGGAAAGAAAATGGAACAACAAGACTCTTTTGACAGTTCCATTTTTTCCAATGTTTTGGAGTGAGGGATAATCATGAAGTATGGATTGGATAGGGGAAAGTTATTACATTTTGTTGTCTTTATCCTTGTTTGAGTTGTAAAAAAAAAAGGTCAGATTGTTCTAAACATGGTTCTTTGCAGTTCCCGGATTTATCCTCAATTCTGACTCCCCTACACTCTCAGTGTGCGAAAGGAAAAATCGTTTTTCTCACTTCTCTCAGCCATATATCCCTCTAAATCTTCAGTGTAAATTTGACAAACACACAAGCTCCTGTCTGGCTGGAGTGTTTCTTTTGTGTATTTACTTTATTGGTGATGGGTGATTGGGATAGGGTGGTCTTATGAAGCTCAAATATTGCAGCTGATAACACAGACACACATGAGAAAAAGAACTGTTGTTAAAAGATAGATCTGAATCCTTCTAGTGTCCTCAAGCAAGTGTCTTCAGGATTTTAGAATTACATGATTCGCATCGACAAATGTGTGAAGGGCAGTGTGAGTGTGTGACTCAGTGACATCAAAACGTGTTCAATGTTTTGAGTGTTTTAAAGTCTGCTTTGCACAGGTAGCCAAAGTACTACCCATTCATGACAACAAAACAGCAGATTTTATTTTTCTAATTCCCATGTTACACGTTATACACCCAACTAAACTGTACCCTCAATATTACTTTCTTCACACTAAACATCTGATTAAAAATACCAAGTCAATGGGTTTATGACGAGGTGAACCAATTTTGCCATGTCTCCCTGATTCTTCAGCTGACACTATTATGATATAATGATATAATTGACAAAAATGCACTCCGGACCATTACTTTCATACGCACTTAAATTCATGCCATGTGCCCCATTATACCAAGAAATGGCTTGTTTCTAGGTAATCGTGAATAATGGCCTTTCAACTTCTTAACTATGTCCTACACAAATATTTACCATATTGACTTATCACTTGTCACTTACCATGCATTTAGCATTTGACTTTTATCGCCCATTAATCTATCAATGCATCCATTAGGGACACTCAAGCATTCGGGAGCCTCTGCACACTCCAACGGGCCTATTAGCATGTCCTTTAATGGGAAACATGTTGCAAACACTAAGCATAAGCTACGCCACTCAGAGACCTGAATATGCTGTCAACACTGTCTTTAAATTGCACATTTGCATTGAAGAGTCTTTATGACTCCTCTTCTCCTCTCCTTTTTTAAATCATTATATAAAAAAGCTCCCTGAAGGAGGCTCTGGATGGCTACGACAAAGGGTGACAAATTTCAATCCCATCCCTCTTAACATGCAGATTCCGAAATAACAAAAGATTATAACTAAATGAAAGTGTGAAGACGACCTGGGTAAGCAAAGCTACACAATCCCTTTGATCCTATTATGTATTACAAAAGCTTAATCAATATCTAATCAAGGGGAATACAGCATGCCATGTCTTACAGAGCTCGTTGCTGTCAGAGGTGAGGTTGCCATGGTGACTGGACAGGTGTGGAGAGCTTAGGCTGCAGTGGTATTGATGGAAATTAAGAAGCATTGATGAGACTTGATGCTGGGATTGAAAAGGGAGATAATTAAAGAGAGGGATGCAGTGGGCGATGTGGGGAAGGGAGGGACAAAAGAGATTTGGGCTGGAGATACGGGAGGTGATGCAGACAGGTGTAACTTGGACATGTCTCTTTGTTTATCATTGGAACAGCAGGAAGTGCATTTGATGAGATTAACAGAAAAAAACTATTACAGAAGAAACAATGTCTTATAGGACACATTTAAGTTACATGTAAAATTAAAGTTGCATATTACTGTCAAGGGTTTTCAATTACAAGGATTACTTTCCATACTTTAATACGGCAACTGCGAATGCAACTCAGTTTATTTTTCAAGAAAACCTGACAAAGACAACCACATATGGCAACAATTAGATTTGCAGACAAATACCAGCAAAATACATGTTACTTTTCCATATAAAGCCACTTTCACACTAGACAAAAAAACTCACCAGGACCGACTAACACCTTGCTTTTGAAATCAATGGGAAAGGTTACAATCGGCATTAAATCCTGGGACAAATAACTCTGCAGGACACACAGATATTTATCGACTCCAGCTCTGATCAGCTCAGATCTGCACTGACAGAAATATGATTTTCACCACATTTCCGGTGTGATGCAATGACACTCCACCACAAAACATCATACATCTTTGTCCACGCAGTACTTAAACAACATGCAAAATTAGACAGCACCAAGTTTGAAAGAGAGACTGAGTGAGTAACAGAAATAAAGAAGTAACCATAACATTGTCACTGGCCTCCATGCTGCTTTCTACTGTTTACTAACCTGTTACAGTGCATTGTGATGCCGAATGTGACACACCAGTAATACAACAGAGAGGCAAACTTGTCTACTGCAGAGCCCTGAACTCAGCTCTGGTCTACTGGCAATGGAAAAGGAGTCAATCACCTATTTTAGCATGTTTTCCCACATTTACAAAACCTGCATATGCATGCTAATTTTGGTTGAAAATGGCCATGACATAACAAACAAAGCATTAACAAAACACAGAGAGGTTCCTTAGTGATTCTGCAATTTTTGAAATGCCCCATAATTTAAATATTTCAATTCTTGTTGAAGCCAGTTTTGAGAAATATATGACGTCCAGGATATGGCTGAATTATACACAAATAAGTAAGTGATTTCATCCCAAACTAAAATCAGAAACTTAACTTAATGTATTGGGCCTTATTCCTAGTAATACCACTGGCCTTTCCAATGGATAATATCCCACAAGGTTAACACAGTTCCTCTAAATTTACGTAACATTACCAACTGCTTATATTCCATAGATACAAAATAAAATGAGAACACATCAAGAGCGCGCACAGCCCTCCATTTTTATATCTCAATTCCTTTCTCTCTTATTTAAATGTAATTCACAGGGTTGTAAAACTGTAACAAGGGGTGATAAAGTGAGTGAGAATGAGCGCGTTAAAAAAAAAAAGGCACCAAAACATCTGAGTCATAGCCGACCTGGGCAAACTCAAGATGATGTCACCACAGAGCACAGACTGTGCTCCAGAGGGAAACTTGTCGAGCGGCGTGTCTGCGCTGTGTGCTGTTCAACCCCTTGACTCATCCGAGCGGCAGGAGTCCAGCAAGTTCTGTCCATTCTGGCCCTCAGCCCTGCCCGGTCCCACAGAGCTGTCTGTCGACACCTGATTAACACTTGAGATAATAGGTCATTAAAGTTCCCCTTCAATCAATGAGTCCAATCGAGTAATCAAGGCTGAGATTGAATGAACCCAAACCAGCATGGAGCCCGGTGGGAGCGAAGAGCCTTTAATCGGTATTGAGGAGAGTGTTGCTTTCATCTGTAGATGTACGCAGAATAAAACTGTTTTAGTTAAAGCCATGCAACTAAAAATCTGGTGATTCTTTTTTTCACTACGTGTGGTGACTGAGTTTCATGCCCCTTGTGCCATCAAAATCTCAGATTCAGCGCATTTTAATAAACCAAGAGCACAAAGAGCATAGTCTTCTTCCATGTAACATGTTTTTTTTTACTGGTTTTCACCCATCACAAGTAAGTACAGTAACCTCATCATTCGCTTTTGTCTAAAAAGCTTTGTATGACCTCCAGACACCTCATGCTGTCCAAAGCTCTGCGACACACACATCCCACTCTTCTATCCAACCCCCCTTGTTTAGCTGATGTATTAGCTCTGGCCTTTGTTTAAATCTCTCTTGGTATTTGGCGGGTCAGTGTTGTTTAACCTGCCACCTTTCAGCTGTGAAATTTCATCCATTCTCATAAATCACACTGAAGTGTCATTACTTTCTGATTACTGTCTTAATCACACAAACACACAATTATTGCTGCTCATAAGCGTCCAAATTACCACACGTGGATAGTTACTCATTTCTGAAACACGATACACACACACACTGTCATTGGTCTATCATATCATATGTTCCATCACAGTTTGTAATAATTATGTACAAGCATGCACACAATGCTGCCACCTCAGATATTGTGCGAGTGTGAATGAGCTCGCACGTGCGCATGAGCACTTGAGTGAGTAGCCGTTGCCGGCTGACAGCTGAGCTGAGCTGAAGTGAAAGTGTGAGGCCCAGTGACAGAGAGAACAGAGGGATCAGGCATTATCATCAAAAACGACTCCAGTGCTCCCTACTGCGGCCTCACAGCTTCCTCCAGTCAAGCTGTCCGTTTGTTTGTTCGTTTGTTGTGTCAGTGTGGATGGTCTGTCTTTTTGAATCGATGCACTTTGCAGCTTCTATTACTTGATGGGGGAGGAAGACGCGAGCAGAGAACAAAAAAAAAAAAGTTGAGATAATAACAGAAAGGTGAGGACACCACCTATTTTTCATCTCTTCAAATCAGTATTCACATCGTCGATCCTGATTCACATCTTCATTTATCTTTATGTCTGAGAAATTCATCAAGCCAGAATCACATTAACAAGTTCAACATCTAACTGCTGCTTTGCTATTACGTCGCCTTACGAGGAATAGAGGTATCCAGACATGTGTTTCTCCCAGTAATTCGACTGCTCCTTTAGGAACTGGCACACATGATGCCAGCGTGGTTCATAAAAAGACATATCACTGCAGGGAAGTGTGCCTAATTCTGCTCTGAGAGTAGCTCTCGTAAAGAGACATTGTGGCTAGCCTACTAATAGAGCTGTGAGGGGAGAATGATGCAACTCGGAGGCAATGCTTTAATTTGCCCTTGGTTTCGCACACGCGTCTAGGAACAGCCACTCTGTTCCAAAGCTGATTGGCCCGTTTACCTTCAGACATGGGCCAACCACTAGCCTCCGAGGTATGAGGTAGCTGGATTTAGAAAGTGTTCAATTTTGTTTTTCTGTGCTCCTTTTTCGGCCTGGGTAGGTCAAATGTGGTAGATGCAATCACACTGGTTGTAGGTGTAATGCTGGACTTTTTCCCTTTTACATCCCTTGGTGCATATAGGGCTTTTTGCCTTCCACATTACTTTTAAATGTTTAAAGTTCATTCTTATCAAAAGATGTTTGCGGTTCAGTCCACTGGGTCCACAATGCTATTTGTATCTTAGCAACCTGTGCAGCAAGAGAGGAAGATCAGAGAAGCTACTTATTAACCTGTTGCTATGACTACGGCGGCAGGCAATAACTCAGAAGATGCTTTAACCCTTTCTCTCTAGACTGCCACCCCCAATCAGCAGACAGACGGATAATGTTCAGAACATTTGGTGGAGGGAAGAATCAAAGCCTTCACAGTTCCTTTCTGTGTGTATCTGATTTCATTTCTTTTTTTTATTTCAACTGTATTCAACCGTGTGTGTGTGTGTGTGTGTGTGTGTGTGTGTGTGTGTGTGTGTGTGTGTGTGTGTGTGTGTGTGTGTGTGTGAATTTCTGTGCTACATCCCCAGCAGAATATGTTTGCTCTACAAACCAAAGAAAGTCATAACCCGTGCACCATCTGAGTGAAAACAGAAACAAAGAACAAAGACGTTTCTCCTTTTGTTTCCCTCCTCCAAGCACTGAGAGCACTTTATTGCATATGCATAGATGTAGCACATTTGATACAAAGTCTTGCACAAGCACAATCATCCTGATGTAGCCACGTGACAGGTTGCAGATGTTTCCTTTTTTTTTTTCTGTATACCTCCAAACAGGGACACTGAGCGGTGACAAATGCTTTCAGCGCGCAGGTTGAAGCGTGAGTGTGAACTGATTTGAATTGATGTTATTCCAGGAGAAATCAATGCATTTTTTTAACAGCTGCAATTACGCCTCTCACGTCAATTCATCAAGAGATTTGCATGAGGTAATTGTTGGCGCCACGTCTACTGATGCATTTTTATTACGTTTCAATTAGGAATTGAATCCAATTAGGGAAGTCATTCCAATCAACCAACAGGGGTCTCTCCTCAAAGCAAAGTCTACAGTATGAAGAGGCTGCTGAGCTGAAGGACAGATACTGAGCCAGAGGTCCATCTTTAATCCAAAGCCATTTGCATCACCTCTCACAATGCATTTTCACTAAGTAAGAAAAAAAGAAAGAAGAAGAAGCTATTTACCACAAAGTAGTAAAGCAGTCTCTTGCCACCCTGGGACTTTTACAGAGTTTCTTTCCTTAATTTGATTCCTTTTCTCTCAGTGAGGAAAGTGCAAATCACAAACTAATAAGCACTTAATTAATTTCTCTTTTTTCATTTTTTTGTTTTTTTGTTTGGGCACATTAAGACACCAAAAGCAATCACAATAGGCAGCCGACAATTGAGATTTCAAATCCATTAACTTTCATTAATAATAACAAATTGCAGAACATTTTAAGTACTTCTTACAAGCCTTTATGACTCTCGAATTACCTACGTCTGGAGGGAAATTCAGTGAAACAGAGACGTGAGGGTGCAGATAAGTTATTCAACCAACTCGCAAA
The DNA here is from genome assembly GCF_006386435.1 of Epinephelus moara. NCBI lineage: Eukaryota > Metazoa > Chordata > Actinopteri > Perciformes > Serranidae > Epinephelus > Epinephelus moara. The sequence goes on along the minus strand of NC_065506.1, from coordinate 15,983,984 downwards.
ATTAGGTGTTTATGAACTGCAAATGTGATGCTACATTTTTAGATTTCAACCGCTGTCAGTCAGCGATGATTGTAGGTGTTTCTTTTCTTAACTGAATGTAAAGAGTTGCATCTATAAACGCTCTCAGTTGCACTCTCAAAGGAGATCAAATGCCTAACCTCTAACTAACCCTGATATTCGCTCCCTCACCAGATGACACAATATCAGTGAAATACACACACAATAACCCAACCTAAAAGCAAAATTCACTGTTTATTTGCTTGTGAGAATTATCTTCCTAATAACACTGTCAGAAGCGACGGGCACAGCAGAGCTGCACTACCTACTCAAAGCGAGCTCAGAGCTTTTGCTTTTGAGGTCTCATTCTATGACATCATGTTAATATCCTTTTTTTATATATATATATATATATATAAAACTGCTGAAAACTTGTCCTGAGGTAGACAGATGAGAGGGTGATGGTGGCTGTTTTGGCTTGCAGAGGCACTGTGGCTTTGATCTAGGGGCAGAGTTAAAGTGTGCCGAGTGGTCGTGTGCACGGTGCTACTGCCCCCTGGGGGAGAGGCCGGGGATAATCTGCGCTGGGAGCGGCAGATGGCTCCTGCAGCTTCAGCACCAAAGAACACTCTTTCTATCAACCAACAAGAAAACTCGTGAGGAGTAAGCACTCCCATGGGTTTCTATCATCACCATACTAATCGGATCAGCCTTTGAAAAAAAATGACAGCTTGTGTAACTCAGGTGGTTATATGGCCATGAGCTTGAATAAACAGAGAGCTGTTACTGTCTCTGTGAGCAACATCTGTGGGAATATGTGAAAAAGCCTAACACGTCCAAAAACAACGTCCTTTTAAGACTCTTGGCATCATCATTACAGTTTCAAAATGGCAAAACATATATTTGGATTTTTTATTTCTTATCCAAGTAATACCAACATGGTGAAGATAATGCCATTTTCTCATTTATGTCCAACAGAAGACACTTCACTTGAAAATGTTGCAGATACTCAAAGTTTCCTTCCTGTTATGTTTTTTTGTTCACTTTTTCTCCACTCCCCAGGAAAAAAGCCTGCACACAAAGGATTCAGTGATTGAAGCCATCAGTGCACCTTTTTTTTATCTTTCTTTTTTAACATAATAGCAGGCTTTTCAAGGAGTCAAAGGAGATTCCCCATCTCCATCTCTTTCCCACTGTCACTCCCGTCTTTTACACGCTGCTCAAATACACACAAAGAAACAGATGCGTACAAACACACACAGAAATGGCACACACTAAAATGTAGCTGTGGCAAATGGAGGTGTGCAGATTGCCCACTTAGACAGTTACATTATCCTTTTTGTGTTTACTTTTCATTCTCTGCTCTCATTTTCAGCCTTTCTTCTGCGCTGTCTTTGTGCCTCTGCTCGCACAGCCTCTGTCAGGTGTGTGTGCGTCTATTTCCTATCCTCATTGTCCTGTCCCTTGTCATCCTTTCACCCGTCCCTCATCTCTCTGCCATCATCAAGGACCCGGTGGCCTCCTACGTAGCGCCAGTGGAGAGAAGGGTCTGTATCTCAGCAACGCACCTAGCAACCGCTCCTCGTAACTATGGATTATAACCTGTTGCCAAGGGAGACAGAGATGGAGGATTGATTTTTTTTCTTTTTTTTTAGGGATAAAATTCAAAGTGAATGAGATGCATGAATAAACAATGCATCAACACAGGGCACACTAACGTTTATAAATGGTGACTTTATTCATTTACGCTTTTATCTGTGAGCTTTATACTTTATCTTGATGTAGATTAGAAAAGATTAGCCAGCAGATTAGCACAGAAAAACTGTTTTTATGATTTGAAGTGCTTTCTGTGGGATAAAGGGTAAACAGTTATGGACTCTACTACCCATTTACATTATTAATTTGATATTTATTCATTTTATTCCAATTTAAAAATGCAATCAAAAAGAGCTTTGCTTGCCATAAGCCCATTTAATCATCAAATCATGAGTCATTTGTTAGCTTTAACAAGTTATATTTACAGGGAACTATAAATGGATTTTGCTCTTAAAATAATGTGAGTCTAATTAATACATTAACATCAGTCAGAGTACATTATCGTGGATATACATGGCTGCTTTGTTTTCAGACTGATCTGTGAATTGAAGTATAATATTAGAGTAAAATATTGCATAACTTAGAAGAGTATCAACCCTTTTATTTTTTTCTGTATTTCTATCTTTTCCTCTGAATTACCAACATTGGTAATTTGTAAATTAATATAATCAAAAGAAAAAAATGTAAGAGGATACTTCATATTGTACCCCTGACATCTCACTGATTTATTTTCTTTTAAATAAACAGTAAACCCTCTGAAAATCGGTATGTAAGATAGCACACTACTGGAAAAGGAAAACAGAGCCCTAATAAGAAAAGAGGACACACATGCACACTCAAAAACACACTGACACAGTCCCTTCTCTCTCTTCATTTTGGTGCTTCTCACCCATTCTCTCTATCGCCCACTCTCTGATGAGTGCTTTTACATGGCCACACAAACTTGTCATTAAACTAACCCACTATTTTCCATCACCTCTGAGCTAAATTACCACACTCTGCCTGGCATCCTGTGGACCAGCTTGTGGATATGAAAGCCCACAATTCCCCTGCTATCACCTCTCTGGGCTCTCGCAAGCGCACTAATGATAGCCTGCCACCGGAGAGCGGGTGGAATGGAGCCGTAATGTCCTTGGAAAGTGCAGGCTGGTGCGCATGCTGTGGGAGAGCGACCCGCTCTGTGTCAGGCTCACTCTCTCTCCCCTGGTGTGGATAGCCTGCATCCTCCGGCCTCCGTGTTAATGGGCAGATCTAGCTTGAACCCTGATGGCTGGATGCTTGTGATGGGGGCCTGAATCTGACAGAGGTCCCTACCATTAGCACGCCAGTGTTCAACTGAGAGTACTGATGTACACACATACACACACACACACACACACACACACACACACACATTCCAACACTGCTGCCTCAACTCCATGCTAAACAGGTAAAGTTCTGTTGTCTTGTGTTGGCTATGGTCATTACTGAAGCTCCTCAGGTAACTACAAGAGGACATGCAATTAACTATGGCTGGACACATACACTACACTGCTATACACATCTGCCTCCATCACCACACTGAGACACACACACACACACACACACACACACAGTAAAGTCAAATAGAGTATTTGTCAACATGCTGTGCTGTGCTATAATAACCACTACAGTATTATTATAATGTTATACTATATGTTTTCTTTAACTGTACTGTTTTTCTAATTGTTTCAGCTGTATATACTGTCTTACCCCATATTGTACTACATTTATAATGTTATACCTTACTCATAGTAAATAGCTAACAATATCCTTTTATCCTTCCAGTTATTATTATCAACATATTTATGTTAACTTTTTTCTAATTAATTTAAAATATCTGTTTTACTCTTTATTCTTGACTTTTATACAAACAATAATTTCATTAGTTTTTGTATAACTCTAACTACATTGTACCATACTGTATCACATTATGCTAGGCTACACTACTTACCATATGATTCTATACCTATGGGGGATGTTACTGGGGAAAAAAATAGTTTTATCTTCATTCATACTCTTTTTGTTCATTGTTTTATTCTTTTCTAAAATTACAAAATAATTATACAAAATGTGATACAGTATGGTACCATATAGTAATATATGATGCATCATACCATATCATTATCATTATTATGTATTATACTATATCATCATCATTATACTAGACTATTGCGTACTGTACGTATATACTTATACGTACATACTTCTACATATATATATGTATATATATATATATATATATATATATATATATATATATATACACACATATTGATATCAATCAATTTGAAGTGATATAGAGTGATATTTTTAATGTTTTACTAAAACACAATCTTTAATTTAAAGAAAAAAATGTTTGGAAATCAAAGATACAATGTGACAAATTTTGATTAAAGTTAACTTATTAGACTTCAATCTCACTGCCACCACCCAGCCCTGACTATACAACTGTATAATATGTGCTTCTATGCTATGTACTGTGTTATTTTATTCAACCAATATACGATTCTATATTTGTGGTTAACCTCCCTCACACTGACGTCTCCACAAATATCATAACTGACTCTCATCTGTCTCCTGGAGACTGAAGGAAGTTGGGGCTCCGTGTCTTCCTCAAGGACACCTGGACAGGAGTGGAAACATGACCTTATACTAACAGGACAAACTCCTCTGAGCTACAGTCCATGATTCACAAGGAACAAACTGATCTTACTGTTTCAGATTCTGGCTGAAGGCGGGTTTTCTTTTTAGCTGTCACTGGCCATTTTTTTGTAGTTTAAATAATAACCATAATAATGGTTTGTTTTTTGTTCATTTCATACAAGAGCAGACTGTTCTGCAAGGACTGAGGATGAGTTAAAATATACAAACAAAACCAAATTGCTTTTTGAAATTAAAATAATTCCAAGCTTGGTTGGGCGAGGGCTTTTGTAAAGAGCCTGTCCGGAGCCAAACATTCTTCAATGTGTTTATTTTTCATTTCTGACGCAAAGAGAACGCTCACTCTCAAATCTTGTGAACGATTAGAGATGATGAAGCATACAAGTTCAAATTGTAACAACATTCAAATTAGGGTGCAACACTTCCAGACACAAATGTGGAAGGGTTGATACAAAAAAAACTATATTAAAACAGTATTTGTTATTGTTTCCAGTGAAAAAAAGAAAGAAAAAAACCACACACACATCTTTGACCCTGCGTTTCAGAAGCCACAGGTCTGATTTGCACAGAAGAAAAATCAGTCCCAGTGATTTACCGCCACCTTGTGGTTGCTTAATGGTACAAGATGAAACAACATTTACTATTAATGAAATTCAAATATTTATATACAGTATATGCATGTACATATAAAAAACAATTAAATTATATTAATTGCCCAGTACACATGATCACAGCCTCATAGATAAAAACGGGACATTATGTAAAGGGTGAGTCAGAGAATCCCTGACGTCATTATAAGCACAATGTACAATGTGTTGACTTTATATGATAAAACTAACACCCCACATGATTACATGAATATGTCAGTGTACTGTATGCAGTGTAATGTAACACAGTGTAATTTAGTGCACATTAATTGTGGATTCCTGAAAGCATTTTCAGGATTTTTCAGGCCTTTTAGAAATATTTTGAATGCTTTAATATCCCTGTTATTATCTGGTGATCTTAAAAAAGGACTGTTTTCTAACATTAGTGTGAATCAGCAACAACAAATACAATCTACTGAAAACCTATTTCCCACACCATGATGTAATATGGCCTTCTACCACTCGAGGGCAGTAAGAGTCTGTGACAGATACAGGGTGGACAAAGTACAGCTGAAGCCCTCCTGGGAACAAAGGATTAGTTGGTGGTCCAGCACAATCAAAAGACTGTTGTATGTAAATCGTGTAAATCCACTATGGGAGAGGAGGGTTATGCCAGTCTGATTTCATGCCCAGTCAACCCACTGGAAAAGGACCTCAGGCCAGCAGACCCATGGCTGAATAGTTATTGGGAAAAAAGGGTATTGTATAAAGTCAGCCACCGACACGAAATCACTTTCCTCTGCAATGTTTTGTTTCTGCAGTTTTCATTTGGGGATATATTTTTGGCTTTGGTGCCACGTCTGTCCACATTCAGGACTCACCGTTAATTCTACTTCAGTATTGTGCTGAAACATAAGGACACGGTGAGTGATGCTCAAATATTGTACAACAAACAAGTTGACAAGTCAAAGTTGTAGTTAGAGAGAGTCTGAGAGAGCGTGCTGGTTAATACTGCAGTGATTACTGGGTAGATGTTGGCCTTGGTTTTGACATCATTTTCCAGTGGAAAAAAAAAGTCAAATTATGATCCAGGCAACACATTGCCATTCCAGTCAGACGATCAGTCACCTGGGGACAATGGGAGCTTTGCGGCGTGGGTGAGTGAGCAGGTAAATAATTTGGGAGAGCAGATAGGGACACAATTAAACTGACACATGTAAATGTTGGCTAAATGGGACGTGTGGAGGAGAGGGAGCCTTCTCAGGCAGCTAATTGATCAATTAAGTAAACAGAGGCCACTCCTGGAGGGGCGTCGTGGTGGGGATGGAGAGCGGGTGGGAGATAAGGCAAGGTGCTAATGACTCATCTGTGGCTAAAATATGAGTCTGAAGATAATAATCCAGCAGTGGCTGCGGTGAGATAGGAGCACCAGGGGATCAGAGTAATATGTTGAAAACCTTGCCAAAAGTCAGTATCATGGGGCACTGCATGTGTGTGTATGTGTCAGAATACTGCATGTGCACACAGTTGTATTATAAAAAACAATGTTTTAGGTGTGTGCAGACACTTTCCATGATATTCTATTGTGCGGTTTTCATATCTCTCAGTACAATGTAGTATTTCTGCCTCTTTAGCTGCCAGTGTACTTGCTGCGGAAACAAAATTTTGCTCAATCACACTAACAAAGGGACATGCTCGTGGAGATACAGATGCTCCAGCCTTTTGCAGGAACTTGCTGGCTGAACGAGGAGAGTTCTTCACACACCAGATCCCAGTGCATGAAAGTCCGTAATTGGTCTAAAATATCACAATTTGCTTCTGCTGCCTTGTGGGAAAGCGTTTCCAATTCTGCTTCCTGCATCTCTGCTGCCATGGAGTTTTAAGTAAACCAACAATAGCTACAATACAAAGCCTCAGTGAGCAAGTGCAGGGGAGCAGACACAATAACTGAGTCACCTGAAGAGAAGCATAAACGGTAATCCAGCAGGACCACAAGCTACAACTTCATATATTACCACAGAGCTGACATGGAAAAAAAGCATATAAGGTTCACAAAGGTAGGATTTATTGCAGAGCTATTATGATGGATAAGATGATACAGGTGTTTTTGTGCATTGTGACCTCTCATTTATATGCAGCTCAGCTTGATTACAGGCTGGCCTCTTGAGTATCCCGCCACCTTTAGATGGGACCTCAGTGTCATACTGTAAGCTCTGCAGGTCAGGATGTGTTGAGTGTTCTCTGTTTTAATGTGAATGCCTGTCTACTTATGCCCTTTGCTGCTGTGTGAAGTACTTTGTCAGACCTTTTTGCCGAAAGTGCTGCGCAAATAAAATTGACTTGATCTGACTTAAATGTAAATGTGGATAACAGGCATTTTTGTTCCAATTTAAAGATTAAACGTCTTTGACTTTGGCTTACTTCGATCATATCTCGCCTCATAATGGGGCCCTGCAAAAGAGCATTATCCCCACGCTTGGGAGGAGGGTAATACATTGACAAGAGACACGCTCTGATGTTCCAAATGTGCGGAGTAAGTGGCGCTGAACGAGACAGGCTCCAGTGCTGACAACCAGGTGGACAGGTCCCCACCCTCATTCCCTCCGTCTTTCATTTGAATAATGCATGCTAATTACCTACTTGCCGAGAGCAGAACTGTCACCCCACAGGCCCCAATAGACATTTCCATGCACATACAAGCACAAATACAGACACGCACACCGGCATGCACACTCGCTGGCACACGTACGCACCTATGGTGGCTGTCACTGCAGCGGTTCAACTCACCTCCTAAACACTGGCACATTTACAATAGAAACTTCAGAGGACCTAGTTGATAAACTTGAGGGAATTCCTTTAACAAAAGCACCTGTCAAGACAGTATGTAGGCTAATGATAGACTACATCCACCACTCTGCTGGAAGAGCTGAGCATGGCACTTCTTTAGCCTTTATTGAAAGAGACTGGCAACAAGGCAAAAAAATAGTTCGCTGAAGTAAACGCACTGTTACTTTGAGGAATCTGATTTATGTTAACAGTAATGCTATACTGAAACAAAAAAATGCTGAAATGTAAAAAGCAGCTCCTGTCCAATAGAGCTGCATCAGTTTCCATCGGCAACTAATTTGAACATCAACTGAACAGTTTGTGTAATTTTTTAAGGGAAAAAAAGTCAAAATTCTCTGATTACAGCAAAATCAATATGAATATTTTGTGGTTCCTTTTTCCTCTCCATGACAGTAAACTGAATATCTTTGGGTTGCAAACTATACAATGCTTTCAAGGACATCATCTTTGGCTTTGGGAAACACATTTTTCACTATTTCTATAGACCAAACAACTAATCTTTAAATCAAGGAAATAATCAACACATTAATCAACAATGAAAATAATCATTAGTTGCAGCCCTAAATTCTACCTCTATGTGTATAATTGCAAAATTTCTGTATTTGGCAACTCCTTGTAAAAGTATCAAAAACTATCAACTACAAATTCTAGACTTCCTGCGCCAGCATCATTACCCTGCAGATTTCCTGCTCTTTTTCACCCTTATTCTGTAAAAGGTAAACTTCGAATATGTTATATTAATATGTTTCCCTCAAGAAACACCCCATTGAAAAGGGACAAGTAAAAACAAATCTCTGTTTCAGTAACAGCAGCAAAGAAAGAAATGAAGAAATGTTAATCTTAAGTCAGACGTACAGTGCCTTACAAAAGTATTGACCCCTCTTGGCTTCTTTCCTATTTTGTTGCATTACAACCTGTAATTTAAATGTATTTTTATTTGGAATTTCTTTTAAGGACCTACGCACAAAAAAAAAAAATGAAGTAAAATTGTTTTAGAGAAAAATTCTTTTTTAAAGTCTGAAAAATAAATACTGAGAAGTGGTGCATGCATATGAATTCACCCCCTTTTGCCAAGATCTAAGCCAAGTCCTCAAAACAAGGGCCCGTCTCAAGCCCGTTGTAGACGGGAGGTTCCAGACGTTAAAACGGATTCTTCTGCCAAGGCGCCCCTCAATAAAACCTGTTGCTATCATCTTCAAAAGGCATACAACTAGGTAAAGAAACTCCACCTGTGTGCAATCTAAGTACCACATGATCTTAGTATATATGCACCTGTTTTGAAAGACCCCAAAGTCTGCAGCACCCCTAAGCAAGAGATACCACTGAGCAAAAGAAATCAGTCCAAGGAGCTCTCCAGAAAGTTCAGTTTCAGGTTCATATGACCAGAGTACTGTCTTCCACGTGTTTAGGGAGTCTACCACATGCCTTTTGGCAAACTACAAAGATCTTTTTATTTATTGATTTAAGCAATGGCTTTTTTGCCACTCGTCCATAAAGCCCAGCCCTTTTGACTGTACAGCTCAAAGTGGTCTTATCGACAGATACTCCAGTCTTCTCTGTGGAGCTTTTCAGCTCCCCCAGGGTGATCTCTGGTCTCTTTGCTGTCTCTCTCATTAATGCCCTCCTTGCCTGGTACTTCAGTTTTGGTGGCTGGCACTCTCTTGGTAGGTTTGTTGTGGTGCCATATTATTTTCATTTTGTAATAATGGATTTAATGGCGCTCAGTGGGATGTTCAAACTTTCAGATATTTTTTTTGCACCGAACCCTGATCTGTACGTCTTCAGAACTTCATCCCTGACCTGTTTGGAGCCTGACCTGGCTCCTTGGTCTTCATGGTGCCACTTCCTTGCTGTTTAACCTTGCTTAGTGGCACTGCAGACTCTGGGTCCTTTCAGAACAGTTGTATATGTAAGATCATATGACACTTAGATTGCACATAGGTAATTGGTGGCACAAGGTCTTATTTGGGGGCTTACTAGCAAAGGGGGTTAATACATGTGCAGGCACCACTTTTCAGTTTATTATTAATCTTTTTTTTTATTTGTGATTTTCATTTCACCTCACCAATTTTGACAGTTTTTGAAGGTCTTTCACAAAAAAATCTATTTAAATTACAGGTTGTAATGCAACAAAATAGGAACAATGCCTAGAGGGGTGAATACTTTTGCAAGGAAGTGCATACATGTACACACACACACACACACACACACACACACACACACACACGACTAACATGTAAACAAGCATGCACTTACACACGTCCAGAATTCCATTCACACATGTAAAAACACACTCACAAAAGACATATATGCATACTCTGGCTCTCTCCCACACGTGCACTTGATTATACACCCTTCTTTGTAATATAGCCGTAACAATGGACTAATGCTCATACCTTTGCTGAGTCGCATACCGCTTACAGTATATCGTGGGAGCTCAGAGGTTTTTCATACCATTCATTTGAGGCTTGGTTACACAGAAAAATCCTCAGTTGGCTAAACCTGCAATTCCACTGATGAGCTTCCTGGCTGCATACCCGATACGGAGGTGAATCTGGCAAACTGTGTGTGGGTGCGTTTTTATGAATTCACTGTGTGTACGTGCGCCTGTGTGTGCATGCCTGTGCTCGACGACAAATCGCCGCACAAAGCTGCCAGCGCTTGCTTCTCCAACTTCCATTCCCACAACAAAAACTGTGGCAACCTGGGGCTAATTTGACCCTCCTGTCTGTCTGCCTGTGAAAGGCCTGCCATTGGTATGCAAGGCATGGTGTGTCCTCAACAATAATTCGGGGATAAAATCAATGATGCTGCCAGTGAACGGCCCGTGGTTTTTACTGTCTCCATCAGTGACTTTTGGGAGGGTGTGTGTGGCTCTCTGACACGGAGGTTTGACAGATCTTCAACAGCTGTGTTGGTGGAGGGCCATGTGTGAGTGGGGATGAGGATGTTGACAAGGCTGTCCATTAAAGCTGCGAGTGACACATGAGCAGCAGTAAAGCTGGTCTGTCCCATCCCCGTCATCGCTGTCACCAGTTTGCCGCTGCGGAGGGTTCAGCCCCGCATTAATGGATTCCTACTTGACGGATTCCACTTGATCACATCTCAGTTGAATCTCCATTAAGATGTCAACGCAGTGGTTAATGTATTTGAGATTTTTCCCCTCATCCTGCTAAACCGTTATTTATGACACTTATTAGGAAGCGTAACCCGGCCATCAATTAATGTCCTGCAGGCATGCTAAGCAATTGGGTCCATTGGCGTCAGACCAAATGTACTGGAACGTCCATTAATACTGCAATCCACACACAAGTGCTCACATTCAAATGAGCACATTCAGAGACACACAAATGCACTTCTTTAGGCAAAGCTTCGCATACATGCACATTTGTAATTTTCTCAAGTTGCACTTTAAGAAAAGGTCTAATGTATCACAGAAAGCCGACAAATTTTCCTTATGCTTGTACTGCTTGATTAGGGTGAGACATCATTTTAATGTATTTTCCCTGCTGATAGCAAAATGTTGGCATGGCAAGTCACTCATGATTTTATTTAATGTCATGAGTTTCTTTAAATATAAATTTGCATATAATTTGAAATACTGTTTTCTACGGCATTGTTTGTGAAAGCTTTAATTTCCTGATTACTTAGAAGCATTGGTCTCCTACATTATTGATGATGACAGTTTATATTAATGGTGTTATTTTACATCATGATCTAGCCAACTCTTTGGGATAATATACACCACTGACTGGATTTACATACTGTGAGAAGAGTAAAAGATCTCAAGTAAAGGTCAGCTGATGAGACTGAATGCAGTGAAATGTCAAAAATCTGCGAATTTTACTCAAGAGTATGGTGTGCAGTGCCTCTTTGACACTTATCGCAAGAGAGGTTAATACACTGACAATGAAACGCCTGGTAGCACCAGTGACATTTTGAGAGCATTTAATACTGTATTCTTTCAGGCTTAACCATTTAATATTCTTCCCAGTGCCTGTGGTGCTGAATTAAAAAGGGAAGATTAAATACATTTATTACAATATTTTATATTTACCGTAAGACCTCTGGGATCGTCCTTATCCCCTCATTTACTTTGCAAAACACAGCTATTGACTTTATCATTCAAGAAAACAGTAATAGCCTTTTCCATTTCATTTACACACTGTTGTCTTCCAGACAAACTACCAGCTGTAAACCACATGGACTGACACATAAATACAATGGAAGGATTTTGTGGGTTACATGGACCCATGGGGGCAAATGGAAACCCATTTTATTCTGCTGACTGACATCAATGCATCATGCTGCACTTAAGTGAACTCAAGGGGCTTTATTATCATTATTATTTTTTTTTATCTCTGCTGGTCTAAGCAGCACAGAGCTCATAAAAAAATTGCTAAACTTGATTAGTTGAGATGGGAACCTTACCCATCATACATACCAAAGAGTGGCCAGTTGAAACAGAAGAAGGAAAACATGATGGTGGAAATTATTGCTATGATCAAATGATGAATTTTGAAATTCCAGACTAATGAGGTTTGGCTATGTAACACAGGTATCAGAGGCAATTTGCAAATGCGGCAGTTTCAAGTTGAAAAAAAAAAACTATAACTGTAACTGTAAAAAACTGTAACTCTCCCTGCCTTGTAATCCAGTGGTCTCAGCTTGCAAACAAAACAAAAAAAAACTGGTTATGAGAGGACGTGGGAGGTTTTGAGAAATGATTCCCTCTAAATCCACTTTGTTACTGTAAATGGAGTTACTTACCAGCGTGTGTGCTGGAGAACCCAGTACTTGTTGTTGTTTGCCATTTTTTATCAAGCAGACAGCAGCAAGGAACAAGTTATAAAGGTAACATGGCCATAGCTCATGCAAGACAGCCCATTACTCATTTGATGTGTGCTTGTGTTATTAGCTAAATTCAACTGCCTGTAAGATGAAGGACAGGAGTAAACATGTGCTGTGTGTTGAGCAAATTGTGTTTAGTGCCTGTGTGTGTGTGTGTGTGTGTGTGTGTGTGTGTGTGTGTGTGTGTGTGTGTGTGTGTGTGTGTGTGTCTAGGAGACAGAGAGGGTCAATGTACCTGTTTACTACAGAAGGTTTTCACCATCAAATATTTGAGATAAAGTCAAATCCAGTATTTAAGCCCTAACTTCAACCAACTTGCGAATTGTAAATTACATATGTAGATATATATATATATATATATATATATATATATATATATATATATATATATATAAATATATATATATATAAATATATATATGTATAAATAAAGGACTACCAGACTATAAACTATGTATTTTACTAATCCTAGCAGTGTAGATGTTTCAACATACAGTTCCAGTTTTCTTCTCTAGTACAGTTCTTGGCATTTTCTGGATGCCTTTTAATGGTGTAAGCCACAGCACTCAAAGATATTGAAGGTTTTTGACAGTTTTTCTCTGAAAGACAATCCTTCTTATATTCTTTCATTCCTCAGAGTAATAACAGCTTGTCTTTCCTCTGTTGTGAGATGACATTTGCCTCCCATGATGACTGCCGAGTGTGTGCAACCACTTTCACACATAAACCATGTGTTTGGTGCAGAGTAACAAACACATTCAACCTAATGTCGTTAATCCCTGGTCACCGCTGTTCACATGTGACCTTGGGGCTGCTGCTGTAGTTCAACACACATCAGGACCATACAGATACATTTGCTGAACGTGGAGGTGCAGGCAAACTGAGACAGCTTTATGAGATTTGTATTCTTCATTTTAGAAATCATGAAAATCTACTCGATTGATTCTAGATTGAGAAGATCAGAATTTATGATTGACAACACGGATGTTACAATGCATCGTAGGATATGTTGCGTCTGGAAATTCAAAGCCTTATTCGCGTAGGACTAGTATTATCTGGAGACCTCTGGTAAATTATAATAACTGCGGAGGTTGTCTGTTATCTTAATACCATGCGAGTGAAAATACCACCGCAAATTACCTACTATATTTTGCCAAACACAGAGGTCGTGTGATAATATTAGTCCCATGCAAATCGGCTCCTCCGCAATTTGGGGTAATATTAAAGATTTTTGTTTCCTCCACCACTCATTTCTGCCTCTTTCCAGATTTAGAATTACAGAGTTACAAATGACTGTACACATCATATCCAGCGGATAAGGTCTGTAAATTCGAGTAAAGTACAGACTTTGCTTATCTCGTGCGAATGAGTCACACGAAGCACAGATGTAGGGGGTTAATATCTATACCACAAGGTTCCAAGGAAGTCCTGTGCAAATAAGGCTTAAGACTGCAAAATCAAGTAAATCTGATGAACTGACTCCCAAACGGGGTGAGTGATTCCAAACTAACTGTATCATTTTTCTTACCAAACCCTGAATGTACAGTCTTTAATGATTCAGGTCATCCTGAAGACTGGTTTGATTTCATTTTAGGTTGGATAACAAATGTTGGCCCATTCAGATGAACAGCAAATGTCCTATGGTCACTATAGTTGTCTGAAAGAGGTGTTTGAGTGTTCAACCATCCATCCATTTACTGCCACTTATCTGGGGCTGGGTTGTGGTGGCAGTAGGTTAAACACGTAGTGCAGACGTCCCGCTCTCTAGCATTGTATTCCGGCTCCTTCTGGAGGATCCTGAGGCATTCCCAATCCAGATGACATATATAATCTCTCCAGTGTGTTCTGGGTGGACCCCGTTTCTGAAAAACCTCCAAAGGGAGGTGCCCTGGGAGCATCCTGATCAAACCCTGAACCACATAAACTGGCTTCTACTGACACAAAAGAGCAGTGGTTCTGCTCAGAGATCCTAACCCTTTCTCGAAGGGTGTACCCATTGATCCTACAAAGGAAACTACTTCTGGCCACTTGTATCCACAGTCTCATTCTTTCAGTCACTACCCAAAGCTCATAAATGTAGGTGAGGGCTGGGATGTAGACCGACTGGTAAATTGAAGTCTTGGCTTTCTACTCAGCTCCCTCTTCTCCACCTTGTTAGGTTGTAACACCCGCATTACTGCTAATGCCACACCAATCCGCCTATTGATCTCAGACTCCATTTTACCCTCACTTGTGGAGACTCTGAGATACTTGATACTTGAACTCTTTGTTTTGGGAAGCAACAAACTCTCAACCCCGAGTGAACAATCTTCCGTTTTCTGTCAGAAAACAATGGCCTAAGACTTGAAGGTGCTGATTTTCATCCCACTTCACAATGAACTGCAACTCGCCTCAGGTCATGGTCTGATGAAGCCAACAGAACCACATCATCTGCAAAAGCAGATGATTCTAAATTCCTCAAACCAGACACTCTCCTCCCCTCAGCAGTGTGTTGAGGTCCTATCCATGAAGATCACACACAGGTTCGCCTACAAAGGACAACACCATCTGAGAACATGTTTGACTTGTCAACTAAGAAAACCCAACAATGCCCAGAACCTTCAGCATTTCAGGGTGAATCTCCTCCACACTTGGTATCCTACCACCGAGGAGATTTCTTATCAACTAAGAGACCTCTGGGTAAGGTTTCCCCTGAGTCTTCAAAGTCTGCCTCCTCTACAGGGGACATGTTGATTGGTTTCAGGAGTTCCTCAAAGTGCTCTTTCAACCACTCAACAAAATCCCCAGTCCATGTCCATAGACTCACTGACCTCCTCCCACACTTGGGCTTTTGTTTCACTCACGTTGGGTGTTGGACTACAAAATAATTTGTCTTGCAAAGGTAATTCATCATGTAAATCATTCAATTCAATATGCACCCAAATGCTTCTCATGTCAGTATGCTAAAGATGGGGTTATGCCAACCCAAGTAAAATAAAATGTTTTCATGGGTGAGCTTTAGAAATTCTTGTAGTTGGATTCTGTTGCCTTCAGACAGACACAGGCTAGCTGTGTCCCACTGTTTCCAGTCTTTGAGTTTAGCTGAGCTAGCTAGCTGCTGGCTATAGCCTTGTATTTAACAAATAGATGTTAGAGTGGGATCAATCCTCTAATCTAACCCTTGACAAAAAGCTAATAAGTGCATTACCAAAAATGCCAAACTAGTCATTTAAGTCACAAATCTTTCTGTACACCTATTCAGTAGTTACAATATCATTTCATACTTACAATGTGGTGATTAATCTAAAAATGCTACAGCATCTTGGAAAATGTTTTATTGACAGTGTGCAACAGCATATGTGTGTTCATGTGCAGCTCTCTGGCCTGTGGGCAGCTTTATTTCTTGATGGTACTGCTGATGTCTCCTCATTCTACCTTCCTCGTGTGTGCGTGTGTGTTAAAGTGTAAAGGTGTGTGTATGTTTGTGTGTATGTGTGGACCCATGGCCTGTGGGGCAGAGGGTTCTGTCAAGCCCACGACTGAGTGATGAATGTGTGTGCAGAGAGGGGAACCAGGTGCCAACTGCATTGACTCCTCTTCTTCACTGACTGTGTGCACGCCTGTGTGTGTGTGCCTGTGTGTGAAAGAAAGAAAGTGATAGGAAGTGTGTGTACATTATGTGCATAGGTGTACATTTTCTGTGCATGCATGCATGTGGTCATAACCATGCACAAAGTGATGTAAGTGCATGCGGATGTATCTACATGAGTGCTTTTGCACGTGCATGTGTGGGATTCTGAAAGCACAGCAAGATAATACTTCTCTCTTTCTCATCTCCCTCATCCTCGCTCATCCTGACACCCCCCATGCCCTCTCCGTCACACTGCTGCCTCTCATCACAAACCTAATCGTCTCACCCCCTCGGCAAGTACGTGCTGTGCGAATTAAAGCGCCCCTGCCCTCTTTTTCTCTTTCTTATTCCTCTTTGTCTTCTTCCTCCTCCTCTACCTCGTCCTCATCCTTCTCCTCCTCCTAATAATTTTCGGCTTTTGTATGGAATGGGTGTCCGACTTTAAGTGGCCACAGCGTTTCAATGATGTGTTTACTTATCTCCATTTAGCTATTGAGCTTCTGACATTTTCAATTTATGTTTACAAATTGCAAACATTAAAATGTAAATGTGGAGGATGCCTCACAGGGCTTCCGTATTCACTGAAAAGGGGTCATGAAATAGGACAACAACCCAGTAATGGCACAGCTTGTTCCGAAGCATTTGTGTGCATCAACGGTTGTTGTGTAGCACTTTTCTGCTGCTAATGGGTCCAGATATGCATACAGAAAATTGCACTTGCAGTGGGAACAAAGGTTTTACTTTGTGTTCTAACTGGTTGATTAGGAAAAGGGGATTCCTCCCCCACAGATTATATATGTATATTAAATATACATATATATATATATATATATATATATATATATATACATACATATATATGTATAGTAAAAATTGTCATCAGAGCAAGTATCTGGTATCTGTATTTTAGCAGTGACCATTTTCTAACATTGGTGGTCACTTTGTTGTAGCAGCCAATCTTTCATTATTGGAACGCAATCCTTCAAGGGTGCACAACGAGGAAGACTTTTCACACTTGTGTTAAATCACATTTACCAAGTTCTATCTCAACTGCTAGAACAGACAAATTGCTGCAACAGTGAGAGCTTCCTCTGCTGTTTTTCTGCATGTGTCGAAACTTAAAGTCTTACACACAAGTGCTAGTGTATCAAGTTTGAAACTGAACAAGCACTACTTTATCCAGCTGAGCAGGGACACAATATAATGCAAAGAGAAAGAGTATCATGAAGCAGCTACCAGCTCCTCTCAGTCTTTTCAATCAAGCAAGAAGCCCTAATTCATTTTCTCCTCCAAGCCACAGTTGGTTGCAGTTGAAACCACAACAGACAGAGTGACTTAATGCTCATGAAAGGGAAAGAAAAAAGGCAAAGTCTATATTCAGGAGTTCAAACTGCGTTTGGTGCAAGCGTAGCTCTGTAGACTGTAACAGAGACTGCCTGTGGCTGGGGAGAGGAGTAAGGCAGGAGTAATCTATAACTGAGAGGCTAGTAATGAGAAAGATGTGCCAGCCGTCTGCTCACTGTGATAAGATGAGGAAGTTCCCTCAGGGCCTAAAGCATCTCTGACCCAAACAACAACAAAGACAACAAACGGGTTACTGCCCAAACCATTCCTATTTTTTTCCCATTTCCATCCATCGTTTCCATTCTTGCTGCTTCGGTCTCTCTCTCCTACTCCTCCCTTCCTCTCCCTCTCCTCTTTCCATCTCTCACAACCCCTTTGTCTACCGCTTTTTCTGTTGCTACTCCCCTACTGTCTCTCTCTCCTTTTATCGCTCTTTTTTCAATGTCCCTCTCTTTCTCTATTCTTCTCTCACTCTCCATCCGTGCCTAAATCCAACTCCATACAAAGCCCCGCTGCCATGTAATCGGTTTCATCAGCGTTTTTTATTAGCTAAAGAAGAATACATGGTAATTAAGGGGAGTGCGGCCAAGCATGACGGGGAGAGGCTTCACCCAGCCGCTGATGTGGAACAAGAAGGAAAGAAAGAAAAAGAGGAGACGGAGGGGAGAGAATGGGGTGTACAGGGGCAAGGACGGGGGAAAAAAAAGAAAAAGGCAGACGGCAGAGAAAGGGCAAGAAGGAAAACGGGAGAACAGAGGGAGAGAGAGATAAGGAAGGTTTGAATGGCGACAGGAAATGAAAGGCTGGAGCGTGAGGGTCACAATGATTTTGGTCGCGCTCTCCAGTGTTGTGTGGAAGCGCACGCCGTCGGAATGGAAATGAGACTAATGTCCTGTTAATGTGGTCCGAGTCACACTGCACCAATATGAGGACCTCGGCTGCCATCATCTGCCTAATCCCCTGTGTCCACTTAAATGGCCCATTCAGGACAAGTGCACCATGAGGGTACTATCGGAACGAGGACTCCGGCGTTGTTTCATGCTAGGTCGATTTTTATGTTCTTCAGACGGGCTGCATGATACATGTGTTAATGAAGTAGACAAGAGATGCTCCTCATTGTTAAGCAACTTGATATTACTGAGGAGCACTGGGACTGATCACATCCTACTCAGACTCTTGTTGTATTCATTTTTGAAGAGTTCTTGACATCTTATCGCAACATTTTGCAATCGTAAGACCAGGGAGCAAAAGTGAGAGCCATTAGAGGAGCATTTCTAGCTTCACTTATAGCAGTGAGGCTCTCTAGGCTTTGTTGCCATTACCCCAGATCTTTAAATATGCGATAAAATACTTGGGTGTCGCACACACATGTACACTAAAAAGGTACAAAAGTACATGCATTTTCCTGACACAAGATGTTCATTTCACACACAGAGAGTTGCAGCAGAAGCCAGTGGACCAAAGAGACCCAACTCAAAGTATATTTCCTGAAACATGCCGACCGTTCTGCCGCCAAGCTGTGCTAACATTAATTTTCTGCTGAAACAGCCACTGGCCTGCGAGAGCAAGTTTGCCCAGAGCTGAAATATCAATTATACTGTTCTCCCTGGCAGAGAGTGCAAAGCTTTAATCTTCACACAACCAATCAAAATGTCGTCTGGACCGGACTGAAAGAGGGAATTGTTGGCCATGCTTAAAAAGGGCAGCAGTTTCCACCCGTCTAGTTAATATTGACACAAAGGAGGTCTGTTGGTGGACCGCTTTGTCGCCATGTTCTGCTTTTTCGTGTTTCCTTCCCTCCTTTTCCCCCCTTACATGCCACACATGAATACATGCACACCCACTCACTTACATACAAATTGTTCATCCATATACTTTCACTTGTACTGTGCAGGGTTGTGGGGGGTGGAGTATAACACAGCATGTGAAGGGTAAAAGGCAGGGTAGACCCTCGACGGGCTGTCTATCGTAGGGCTAATAAGCATTGGTAGAACTCCTCATTCATACTCACATTCACACCTACACCAAGAGTTTCCAATTCACACAACCTGCATGTCTCTGGACTGTGGGAGGAAACAGGAGTATACTAAATCAGTTTGTACAAAAATGGAAGAGGCAAAACGTCATGAACACCAATGTACACGTTCACATACACTGGCTACATTCATTTTTATTCCATTTCTTAATCGTAAAAGTAACTTTGAACCCAAGCCTGAATATAAACTGGCAAACTAAACTGAATCTGGATTCAAACCAGAAGCCTGATCTCAAACTCCTTCAAGAAGAGAGGGCAGAAGTGTCGGATATTCAGTTCAAACCAGTTCAAAAATGGACACTACTGAAAAAGACACACACACACACACACTCGCGCGCACACACACACACACACACACACACACACACACACACACACACCGCCCCTCTGCCTCCACATAGACATTATACACTAAACCGTCCTCCCAATTCCTCTGTCTTCTTCACACAGCACTGGCCCCCACCGAGCAGCAGCAGCAGCAGCCTTCCTGGCTGGCATGTGAAGACTGTAATTTTCCGCCACACTTCCCCTGCTGTTTGCTGGCTCTTTCCTTGGTGCCGTGGAGATAGCGAGCGAGCGAGCGGTGAACAAGGTGCGGGCCTCGCCAGCTCTCCTGCCTCCCTGCGATTATTAATGCAGCAGCAGCCAGCGTGGCCGCCAGGTTAAAGCAGCAATCAGCGCACACTAAATAAGATCATTCACAGCCTCTTTAAAGGCAGACAGACAGCGCTGCAGTGAGACACACATACACACACACAAACACACACTCCAGCACAAACATGATAATGCACATGGATGAAAGAAGGTGCAGGTGAATGGAAAAAGGTACAGTGCACAAACACTCACACATACCCACAGCAGCCATGAGTGGAGTGAATACTTGACGATTAAAGAAGTATGTATGCAAAAGTATGCAGGAAAAAGATCAGCATCAAATATAAGCAGCAGTGTATAATATAAATAAAGTAGGACTTCATGATTAATAGTGATATGGTTAATAATTTTAATATCTAAATTGGGCGAGCAATTACAAATTGCATGAGCTGTGATTTAATCATAACTAACTGAATGTATTTTTGTTATACTTGTCGTCGTCGTCGTCGTCGTCCTCCTCCTCCTCCTCCTCCTCCTCCTCCTCCTCCGCTTATCCGGGTCCGGGTCGCAGGGGCAGCAGCCTCAGCAAAGAAGCCCAGACAGTCCTCTCCCCAGCCACCTCCATCAGCTCTTCCGAGGGAACCCCGAGGCGTTCCCAGGCCAGCCGGGCGATGTAATCCCTCCAGCGTGTCCTGNTCCGGGTCGCAGGGGCAGCAGCCTCAGCAAAGAAGCCCAGACAGTCCTCTCCCCAGCCACCTCCATCAGCTCTTCCGAGGGAACCCCGAGGCGTTCCCAGGCCAGCCGGGCGATGTAATCCCTCCAGCG
>NC_065506.1:15871265-15960941 GCF_006386435.1 Epinephelus moara | reverse complement strand
CCAAACTGCGACCCGCACAGAAGTCCAATAACTGCACACCACTCGGGTTCAGATCGGGCAGGCCGTTCCTCCCAATCACGCCCCTCCAGGTCCTGCTGTCATTGCCCACATGAGCGTTGAAATCCCCCAGCAGGACAATGGAGTCCCCGGTCGGGGCACTGTCCAGCACCCGTCCCAGGGACTCCAAAAAGGGCGGGTACTCTGAACTGCTGTTCGGCGCATACGCGCAGACAACAGTCAGGACCCGTTCCCCGACCCGAAGGCGCAGGGACGCAACCCTTTCGTCCACTGGGGTGAACCCCAACGTACAGGCAGAGAGTCTGGGGGCTATCAGAAAGCCCACCCCGGCCCTCCGCCTCTCACCCGGAGCAACTCCAGCAAAGGAGAGAGTCCAACCCCTCTCAAGGACTTGGGTTCCAGAGAACTATGTGTCGAGGTGAGGCCGACTATATCTAGCCGGTAGCGCTCAACCTCTTCCACAAGCTCCAGCTCCTTCCCCGCCAGAGAGGTGACATTCCATGTCCGAAGAGCCAACTTCCGTAGCCGAGGATCAGACCACCGAGGTCCCCGCCTTGGTCTACTGCCTGATCCACACTGCACCGAACCCTTCTGGATCCCTCTGTGGGTGGTGGGCCTGCAGGGGGACGAGCCCATGTAGCCGGTTTGGGCTGGGCCCGGCCACCAGGCGCTCGCCCACGGGCCCCAGCCCCAGGCCTGGCTCCAGGGCGGGGCCCCGGTAACTAGTGCTGCACGATTTGATAAAAATGTGCAATTGCGATTACAGTGGACAATATCGCAATTTGCGATTGCGATTGCGATTACAATATAATTACAATAAAATGTAATAAATAAATGGTATCATGAGTCTTTCTGCTTGATTCAGTGTTTCCCCTACATTATATCAGGGGGGCACTGACCTGACATAGTTATTGTTATGGACAGACAGTGTGTCAATGACCATCAACAGACTGAGCACAGTCAAACATGCTGCTCACACAGCAGCGCAGCACGGAACTGTACACACAGCAGAGCGAGCCTGTGTTGCGTTCAGGCGTTGTCACGTAAATGACAAATTCCAGCACACCACAGCACAACATAGCAGCATGTCAAGTGGGCCGAACCCGAGCAAAATTGCTCAATTTTTCATTTGTTATGGAGTCCATGATTTCCCTGTGACACTGACAAATGTTTGCTTACCTGGGCTTGGATGTTGTTTTGTGAGGCTCTGGCGGCTTTCAGTTGTCTCATTGTCTTTAACGTTACACGGCTCGGCTTTCTCTCACATGCACTCTTCCTACTTTTCCCTGTGCTGTCTCAAGTGTTGTTATAGATTGGTCGCGGGACGTGGCGACTTTAACTTTTAAACTTTTACACAGCACCTCTTTCTGTCCAACGTCACCGTACCTGAACGACGTGCTGTGTAAAAGTTTAAAAGTTAAAGTCACCACGTCCCGTCTCAAGTGCTGATATAGATTGGTCGTGTTGTTGCTGTACCTGAATCCGAAGTATCGCCATGTAACAGACGACTTTTTTCGCCACCAACTCAGTCTGTTCATGGTCGAGCTCATGCTCTTCTTCAGCGTCTGTGTTGGTCACTGCTGCACGCCGGCTGCACGCACCAGGATAGCTTGTGAGCGTGATGTCAACAAACTCCACACACTATAGGAGAGGCAGTCACGTTCACAGGCACACACGTTAACATTTATTTAGCCTACATTAAATCGCAAATCGCAGCCTTTTATGTGGTTATGTAATCGCACAGCCTGACATCGCGATTGCGATTAGATTAATCGTGCAGCACTACCGGTAATCTTGTTATTTTCCATCATGAAGGGTCTTTTGAATCGTTCTTCGTCTGACCCTTCACCCAGAACCAATCTGCCATGGGAAACCTTACCAGGGGCGAAATGCCCCTGACAGCACAGCTCCTAGGGTCATTAGGGCACTCAAACTCCTCCACCACGATAAGGTGACGGTTCTCAGAGGAGTTTGTTGTAGTTATTGGTGTTAATTTTTAGAGTTGTTGAAACAGCAAAAAAGAAACTCTTGGCTATTATCTAGTTCATAACAGTGTCTGCACCATTAAGGTTTGGTCAATGATTGTTTTGCCAAACAGTGATGCCCCCAGGATTTTTTATATGGGTGGCCAGATGGGGCCACTGTAAATCTTGAGGTGGTACACCTAAAAAAACAATGTCTGAATTTTTAGGAATTTGATTATGCTGTTTTTTAAGTTTATGGACTAGTTTATGATTCACATACTGCTATACTTTGGTTTCTTATTTTACAGTTAAAGTTACTAATTATCTGATTTGCATAGACTAATTCCTGTACAGTTATCATTTATCACTTTGAGTTCCACAACAATCTTGTTTTAATGTGTTATGCATCCATACATGTTAGGTGATTTATTGTTCTTCAAATATGCTGGTTGTCTTTTTCTTTAAAGGGACAAAAAAAAAGCAGGGACATACAGCTTGTATTAGAGTGGCCATGAAACTATTTGTCCTGTCAGTCTGTGAAGCTAACATTAGCTCAAGTACTGCACTTATGGTACAGAGCTGTCAGCAATGTCAAATGTCAGCTGTAATTATGCTGCTGCTGTACTGTAATGAATATAAATATACAGACATATACATATACATACACTTTAGAAAATCATGATCATACTTGAAGATTATTGAATTCTGTTGAGTTTACCATTTGTGTAATATCTTAAAAGTGAGCTAAATGGGACTTTTTTTTTTTTTTTTTTTTTTTTTAGGAAACTAATCAAGTTCACTTGGTTGATTTTACTCTGACTGACTGAAAGAAAGAAAGCCCTGGAAAGACTATTTGATTATATTTTTTCATTTCTAAAAAGATGCATTTTTGATAATGCTTGGTATGGCACAAACATATCTCCCACAACACTACGTAAACCACAAATACAAGTCTGTGGTTTTATTTACAAAAGAACAACCACAGTTTAAATCACAATCAGAATATTGTGCAGAAAAATCGCTGTCAGATATTTTCCTCAAATAATTCAGGCCTAAGAGAGATTGACTTAAATAACACATATTCACATGCACATTGTACACATGACTTCCTACCTTAAACTTAAACCACTAGCTGAAATATGTTTCTCTGGCCATCGAAGTTTGACCTTCACTCATAAATGTGATGTATTACAACTCATCCAAGAAGCAAAGGAAAATGCTGTACACACATACTCAAACATACAAACAGACCCACATCGAGACAGAAGCATAATGCGACCCATTCTTGTTCCCATATTGTCAAAGACTGAAGCTTTTCCATGCCCCTTGGTGTCTGATACCGACACACAAGGCAACCATTTGAATCTGGATGAGACACACTTTCAACAAACTCCAATGGAAACCCATCCATGACAATATTAGATGCTCACAGCAACTTGTGTAATAGGGAAGAGGTTAGGGTGGACAATGGGTCAGAAAAACGCAGGACTTTCACCCAGGAGACCACTGTCAAGGTTGAATTATTTGAACTGAGTAAGTCATGTAACTACGTAGTCATGTGACGTTACCTAAGTTAAGTTACTTAGTTTAACCCAAACCATGATCTTTTCCTGAAACTAAAAAAGTATTTTTGGTTCCTACAGCTAACAGGAAGTTTATTTTGAAAAGAAACTGTGTCCATGTAATGAGCAGACACTGACATGTTCAACTGATGCTAGTAGAGTACCTTGAGGGTACTCATGGTTTGAAATGTAGGGTCACTAACCAAGCTGCTGTATTTGACGAGCCAGGAGTAAGAACATGTTGGCATACTGTATGTACATTCATGAATGAGCAAATAAAATTCAATACACAGTTTTACTGATATGCCCTGCTAAAAAAAAAAGAAAAATCAATAGCTGATGGCTTATTCATAAGCATTCTACTAAATACTGATGATAGCTCACCACCAGTAAACACAAACATATAAATACAATATGTTAAATGTATATAACACGGTTTGTAATAAGCTATGTTTCATTGTTGCATTTGAAATGACTGTGCTCCTTCTAAAACTAACTGAAGTCCTTCGGGGGAGGTGGTGGCTGTCAGGTGGTGCATGGTGAGAATGGAAATCAATGGAAAAGGGGTTGAAGTGTAAACAGATTATTAACACTGTGTTCTGTGCCCATTTCACTGTATTACATACCTCTATGATTCCCAATAGATGACCTGAAGCACAATGGATTTTCAGGCGTAAGCTCTGCAGAAATCCATTGGTAATTTCAGCCTGATCAATTATCCACTCAAGCTCATCACGTTCTCAGTTTAGCTTGTTTTGATGTGCTGCTGTGTGCAACAATGATAAACTAGTTACTGTAGGTGAGAATACTTTCAGAGAAACTACACTGCTCTTTAAAAACTCTGTGCTATTAGGTTGTTTAAAACTGCCACTTACAAATGATTCAGTTTCATTTCAGGAAACAGAATTCACTTTTAAACACCCATACAGTAGTTTCCCTGCCACAGCCG
Organism: Epinephelus moara; assembly: GCF_006386435.1. Lineage (NCBI taxonomy): Eukaryota > Metazoa > Chordata > Actinopteri > Perciformes > Serranidae > Epinephelus > Epinephelus moara. The sequence continues at coordinate 15,956,448 of NC_065506.1, read as the reverse complement.
ATACTGAAACTGTGTAGACACAACCCTCGAACATACCACTGAAAAGATTTTTTTTGTTGATAATCATCCAGTTAGCCACTTCACCCACACCAAACTGGTCCATTTATTGAATATTGCACAAAATATCAAAGAGAATATTTATGACTAACTTTGTGGATGTCCAGTCTTTCTTGCCCGTCCATTAAAATTGCAACTACCTCAGCTGAGAAGTAATAACAAAATTCAGTCCTTTTTAATATGTTAGAGTGTGGCGGTGTCACAGTTCAACATGAAGTCTCAAACAGGATGTGCCTCAGAGTATGCCTATAATACTATCTTTGTTATTAGAGACACTGTTAGATGTGTAAGCTCTAATTTAGAGTGGTGTGTATGGAGCTGTACAATTGAATAGGCCAGGAATTAGCCTGTCACTTGACATTTCGAAAACTTGGCACCATTAAAATGATGCCAAATTAGCAGTTTTAAGTTTATGTTTACAATGTACCCATGGATGCACAGATAGCTATTATTAATTTACTTTGACACTGATGAAAGCTTGACGATTATCAAGATATTTCAATTTGTCTATTGTTCTATCTTATTAATTCATTCCTGATGGACATCAAATAGATAACAGAGATAATGATATCCTGGGGGCACAAATCTAAACTTAATTTAAAGAGATGTGACAAAAGCAAAGACAAATACAGCCAAAAGCAGCAATTCTGGGTTGCATGGACCACAAGAAATTAGAAGCTAGATCGAGACCTTTGACTGTTCACAGCACCTGCAAGCGATAACGTACAGCTTTTATGACCATCAGACAGACACTAATTCATTTATGTGCAGCACTGGTCACCCCTATTGATCAACTGCAGTAACATTTTGGGGACATGCTTCTATAGTTTAATCAAAATAATCCTGTGTGTTTGGTGATGTTTGGACAGACTGTCATTGATTCATCGGCAAATTTTGGGCCAGGCCAATGTGCTTGTTTGGAGCGCGGTTACTGTGGTATTTTTGCCCACGGTTATCATACTGTCAAAATCTCATACCGGCACATGCCTAGTTCACACTTCACAATATCAGCCCGATTATAGTCCGATGCTAGCCTGGTTCCAGACCATAGACCCCGCCCACTCAACTGAGGAGACTTGCATCTCTGGTCTGGCATACTGCAATGAATTTGCGATTTATCTCGTCCAAACGATGGACGGACCAATGAACGTCGGGGGTGGGGGCGGGTCTAGCGATTAGCTAATCAGTGCCACGCTGATGTCAAGCTGTACGCCGGTGGGTAACTGGTGAGGATAGCAACAATGGCGACCGCTACAGATCCTACAGACCACATTAACGATGCTATCGAGGTATTTCGCCACTACTCGCGTTAATGGAGGATCAAATTAAGGAAGCTGCTAAACTGGATTTAACGGCGATGCAGCTGGGCGTGCACGACGACGGAGACATTTTAAACGGGCAATGCTCGCTTGTTTACGGCACCCCCGAGGCATGGATACTAATGACATCAGATTCTGGGTGAGTCGTTGATCTCTACTGATTGGTTAGGGAAAAATCAGATTCCCTCCCCCTTGTAAATCACCTTCAATGGAGGCAATGTCAGACTGAAGGTTCTGGGAGCTTCAGTCTGACACAGGCTAGTCCGATGCAGCGTCATACGGTGTCAGCTTGGATTGTGAACGACAATGAGTGTTGTTTGCGATAACACATCATTTCATCTTGTGTAGCGTGTCATAGTGGACAACAACTGACACTTTGACTGGGATGCCTCACGACATCCGGACAGAAAGTTTAGCATGTTTGATTTTCTTTTTGTCGTCCACAACTTCTCCTGTCACAGCCGTCACTTTGACTAATGGAAACACAGAGCGATCTGCTGCTGTGGATGACATGGCATAAAACAGCAGAGGCACTTTAGCAACCAGGTTAGCATCAAGACAATAACAAACATGCTACAATGATTTCTATCACCAGTAACTCAGCTTTTACTTTTTTTGTTTGTTTTTTGACAGAAATACCTTTATATAACGTGTACCCCATTGAAGTGTCAGAAAGGTATAAAAAAAACAAAAAAAACAGATACTGCCCCAGCCTACTGCGATGCTAACCACACAAATCCCTTAGCACTTTTTTGTTCACTGTCCAGTCACCTCTCTGGCCTCCCTCTCACACAGACTGAGCACATCTGTCTGCTCTCTCGGCATGCTGACCTATCTTTTACTTTGAGCTCTTTGCTCTTATGATGACAGCCTCAGATTCATTCTTCGGACTCTGAACTTTGTTGGAGCTCAGCTATTTCTGTCTTCAGAAGACACAAAGGGCACCCATCTCCTCATCTGTGATCCACAGATTACTGGTTTATTTCATCTATGTCTGACCAAGCATCTGTGCGGCATGATGGTATAAATGAACAGATAACACTGCAGCTGTGTCTACTCTATTCCCACTGGGAAGTTTCTTTCTCACCTTGCCAAAATAGCTCTCTGACTAAGCAAGAGCAGCTTTTATGATCATTGTGCCAAACTCAGTTGTACGTTAATCATAATTAAAGTTATGAAGAGAATGTTTCTGATTTCTGAAATTGTGTGAAAGGTTCAGTGTGTGGGATTTAGGAGGATACATTGGCAGAAATGGAATACAGTATAATAAGTATGTTTTCTTTATTGTATAATCACCTAAAAATAAGACTCATTGTGTGTTTGTTACCTTAAATTGAGCTATTTACATCTACACTGGAAGTAGGTCCTCATCCACGGAGATTGCCATGTTTCTACAATAGCCCAGAGTGGACAAACCAAACACTGGCTCGAGATAGGACCATTTACGTTCTTATGTCAGCCACCATAGTTAGCAGCCCCTCCGCAACGAGAGCATCAGAAAAACACTAAGGGCCGGATCTACCAAGATCCCAATTTGCCTGTACTAATTTGCCTGCGCAATCTAGAATTTTGCATGTGGGATTTTGCAGGTGATTTACTAAGAGTGATTGCGTAAATGACAAGACGTGCAAACGTGTTGTAGACACCCTATTTAAATGAGGGTTTTGCGTGTTTTATGGTTTGCAGCATGGCGAGTTTGGAGAGAAAGCGCAAAGTGAAATTCGACCCTATGGAATTAGAGGTGTTGGTAGATGAGGCCAGTAAACACTTAAATGAGCTACAGCAAAGAAACCTGACTGTCTCACAAAGGAACGCTGTATGGGAAGAAATCTGTGACCAACAGCCAGGGACCGGAGAGGGAGGAGAGGTGCGCATGGCGGGCAAGTTCCACCTGCGTAAAAGGAAACACAACTGTCACGTTTAAGTTTTCTTATATTGGCTGTGAATATTCATTTTGTGTAAAATAGGCTATACGATAAAGAACTGTTTAGTTTAGTTTTTTGCCACAATAAATCTAAGAGCTATAGCCTAATATATTTTGTGACTGAAACAATGTGTCTTTAATATAATTTTGCATGGCTTAACATAATTAGACGTTAATGAGACTGTGTATTTCGTTTGATAATAATGTTTGGAATCTAGAAAGTGACTTCAATCATCTTTTTTTCAGTAAATGTTGATTTGCTTAACTTTGCAATGCTCTGCAGTTTATTGGGTCACACTAGCACTTGTATTCTAATCTACAGCATTATGTTTAACACTAGAACCGCCACAATGGTCTGTTTGGGTTTTTATAATGCAAATAACTCTGTTTAGATAAAACCTACAAGCCTCTCTTCCTATGACTTTTCCTAAAAATGTGTCTTGTATGTTTTCTGAAGCCACACTACACTTCTGAGCATTTACGCCTTCGACCGCTGCTGAAAATTACACATTTTGATACATACAATAGGTTGCTATACATATTGCAAAACTATGTAAAAGTACACCAAAGCATACATTTTCGTTTCCAAATATTTATTTGAAAACAAAACCATTCATACGGTCAATAAAAAATCATTTTTTTAATAATAAAAAACGAATGTAATCTCAACAGTGACTGCGCCAGCCGGCGGGACTGTAGCTGAACCACTTCCAATGTTCATTCATTCATCCATTCAATCGCATGTTCAATGTGTATGTGTGTGTGTGTGTGTGTGTGTGTGTGTTAGTATGTCAGAGAGGAGGAGTTCTCCTCTGGCATGGCATTCTGCTCCAGCCTGTGTTGCTTGCTTCACACAAGGGTGAAAAATGCATTCTCCACGTTTTCTTTCATCGTTTCGATGTCTCCTTCTTGCAACAATAACTGCAGCCATGTGTGCACAATTACGCATACAAACCGTTTGCACCTCCCTTTGACACGTGTTACCTGATTCTAACCTCTAAGACACAGTTTCTATGAGCAAAATTGCTTTCAGGTTTGATAAATCACTTTGCGTGTGCTAAATTAATATATTTACATTTTCTCCTCCCAGCACACGCACAATTGCGTGTAAACGCCCCATATTGCATATTCATTGCAGCAAACGTACTAACTGGATGCAGACGCGCTATTTTGCACCTTTGAAAGACGCAACCCTTAGTGCGCACTGTTAGTAAATCAGTTTGTACATTTTCTTGCGTGTGCAATGAGTTTGCACACGTTTTTATACACGCAAACCTTTAGTAGATCTGGCCCAAAATTTTTAACGTGAAACTGTTTTATCCAGTGTTTTTAGCAGTTCAAATCACTGGTTCCATTTGTTTTGGAGAGGAAGAGAACTCTGTGGATAATCCAGCTTCTGATAAAGACCTCCTTAACATCTGGATCTTAAAGGGACATTGTGTAGCGTTTTTAATTGTTTATTGGCAAAAATGTCTGCAGTCATAAATATGTCATTATTGGTGTATTATTACCTCCACCAATAATCTGACTTATTCTCGTAAAAGTAAAATTTCAGATTTGTTTGTACATTGGGCGGGTAAGTCATTTGGGGGGTTCCATAACGTTCCGCCATCTTGAAGATATATCCGCCAGCAAGGGACATATAGCACTACCAGGGAATAGCCCCGCCTTCTGCGTTTTTGTTCAGTGCCAGGCCAGTGCTGCGTGACTGAGAAGCCGGAGGAGAGGTGCAAGAGGCGCTTTGCTGCTACCCTGGCAAATTTGAAAGCCTGCACTACTGCAGCATAACCAAGTCCCACTCTTTGAGCATAATGCAGGATCATGCATATGCAGCATCATGGGAGACGGAATCCTCGTCGCCAAGAAAGCACAAAAGGGAATCAAAAAGGTAATGTGACCAGCGAATTCAAACAACGAGGGTCAATATTGGGGTAGCCTTTCCCAGGTGGAGAGAGCTGCTTAAGGAGAAAGGTTTTAAAAGGGACGCTGTGGCCTGCTGGCCTGCCTGTCATTTTTTTCCCCAACAGGCAGGCCAGGCCAATGCAATCACATGCCAGCACCGCTATCAGCGGTGCAGTGACGCGAGGAGAGGGATGAGGTGTGTGAGGTTGAGCCACAAAAGACAAGACGTGATTGGTTTGTTTTGAATTACACCCGCCCCAACAGTCCTACATTGTAAACACAGCCAGCATGGTGAGGAGGGGGTTTGTCAACTTGCGTTGCGTGTGTCTGTATCTGAATGAATACTCCATGAATTATCGGATGACATGGTATCATCAATGTTATCATCGCTTTTTGGTATACAGCGGCTACCATTGTTGCAATACGCGTTTGAAACAGTGAGGCGCTAGAGTGCGCTATCCGTTTGAATGCAATATATGATTTCAACGTTAGATGGGAGAAATTCCTACACACTGTGGTTTTAAGTTATCAGAGAAAGAGGTAAGCATACACAGCAGGGGCTGGGCGGCCGACCCGTCTGAGACATGCTAAATGCTAAAACACTGATTTGTAACATGAAACTGCTTTATTCAGTGCTCCAATCACCTGGTCTGTTTCTTTTGGAGAGGAAGAGACCAGCTCCCAGTAAAAACCTCCTGAACAATGAACACTTAAGGTATTTCAATTAGGAGAAGTTTCAGCTGGTTGCAATCTGCAATCCTCACCACCAGATGCCACTAAATCCCCTGAATCTTACACATTGTTCCTTTAAAGTATATGTCTTGGTGACCAATGTTTGCATGATAACACTTCTTTGCCAGAAGTCCCCAGACTTGATTTCTCAGAAAAAAAGCAGGAAAACCGTGGCTAGCCTTTATATGATTAGGACAAGATGTTAAGATGAGGAAAGGCAAGGATTTAGACAGAGGGAGAGATAACAAACATGGTCTGGATATTTCCCAACTGCAATACTCAAATCCAGAAACACTGTATAACAATATTTCAAGCAAAACATGCTAAACAGTACCTGATTCTAACCTCTAAGTTTTGAGGATGTATTGATTTGATGTCATCAAATTAATAAACAATAATTTGATGACATCATCCTGAGCTTTAGGAAATTGTGAAGAGCACTTCATATAATTTCATGACATTTAATAGACCTTGTAAACAAATTCCATAGTGCCTCTATAGACTGTGCAATAGACTCAGACTCAACTGGACAGCCTCATCATCAGCATCATCATCATAATCATCAACCATAAACAAGGATGTTAATGCAACCTATTTATATTGATTACTGGACATCTAAATGGGTTGACAGAGCATACTGACTGCTCCTTACAAATCAGCTTGATGATGGTGGGAGGTGAATGCATGCTGTGGTAATTGTAGTGAACTGGAGGCACCGATGGTAATAAATTGTTCTGATATAATAATTCTCATGATGTGATACTTCCCTCTGGAAATACATGCGCTGCATTGTATATATTTCTATGTCAGAGACATGTTTAGCTTCTGTGATAAGGCACGTGTTTTCCGTAGTGTTTTATCTGAGTCTCTGTGAAGGGAAAAACTCCCGGCTATATTCCACATAGTGTTCTCTATAATGCTTCACAATTCCATAAAGATACAGGCGACAGTCTGGCACTGCTATGGCATAAAAGACTGAAGTAACAGAGAGGTGAGTGCCTGAATTTATCAGAGATACTGAAGACAGCCGTTGCTGACATGATTTTCAACAATTTTCAGTAAAGTAATAAGATGGAGTGAGAATGATATAGAGGAGAAATAGAAAGGAGAGGCGCAAGAATAACCAGAGATGGAAAGTAAACTGTTTTTTCCTAATATTCTGATGTGTATTCATAAACATTAAGCTTCTTTTCTATTTGCAAATGGCCATTTTTTCTGTGTGCAGTGCCTAGCAATTCATTCTTAACTGACATAACTGTCTCGCCCTACAAAGTTGGAGCTGTTGAGAAGCTTGGTGTTGGAGCTTGTCAATACTGACCTAAGTACTCATTAATTAAAGAATAAATTCGTAAATCAATCAGTACTATTAGAGAAAAGTAGCATGCATTAAGTAGATGGCTTGAAATTGCCTTGTTTGTTTCCAAGTATATCCAAGTAGAAAAACACTACATTGTATGAAACCTACTGAGTATTGTCTGCTACTCAGTGCACATTCCAAATCAAAATATAATCCAAATTTCAGGGCAGAGCGAATTGTCAAACACCCTGAAAATGTTGTGTATCTGCATCTCACTGATTCTCAGCATGGAGGAATATCGTCTGAAACATACGTGAAAATAGAGTCCAATATAATTTATGGAAAGAAAGTCCTGTCTCTAAGGTTTCGGTTTCTTTTTGCTTTTTTAGTGGTGTACAATTCAAAAACCTGTCGAAGCAATCATGTGGGTAACCAGACATGGTGTGGTATTTACACCCAACCCTGATGTTAAGTGAACAGATAGAAATAGCATGTGCAGAGGAGGTGAAGTGTGGTAATTTTTCAGTGCAGTGCACTTCTACAAATATGATGGGATTGAGCCATGGAAAGGGAAAAAAAAACAAACAAAGAATAGCATTTAGACAAAGAGCAATGTTGAGTGAAGAGATAGCGTGAGCAGGATAGGTGGTGGTGGTGGGGGGGGGGGGGGGCTTGGCGATTGTGTTGAACCATCCATGGTGAAAGAGCGAGTGTTTTTGCTGCTCTGAGAGAGGGGAAGAATAGTCGCTGGGCTAGATAGATGGAAGGAAAAAGCGTTGCTGTGGCACTGATAAAGTGACTGAGGACCACTACTGCCACACTTGGACAATTCCAGACACAATCTTCTCCCCTCTTTTCTTCTCTTTCCTCTGCTGCCAACCCCTGTTCTTGCAGGCATAATAATGGCTGTTTCTGTCCCCTCACTTTCTCTCTCACACACATACATACACACTAAACCTTGTAGTGTCTTTCAAAGATGTGGGGAAAGGTAGGAGGGGAGCCACTTTGGGATATAGTTAAGCCCTGACAACCTTTCATTAAACAGGCCAAATTAGAGGTTTGTAAACCCCCTCCCACCCCAGCACCCCGAGCTCATCCACCTCCACCTCATCCTTTGTAGCCCCAGCCTGCAGATTCTGTATCTCAGGTCTGTCAGAGGAGGGTATCTGTTGAAGCCTGTGAGCTAGAAACAGTTTCTGATCTGCACTTGCACATTATCACTGGGGTGTAAAAATGCCTTCAGTCTGTACACCACAAGCTCAGCTAAAGGGAGGAGAAAAAAAAGACATTAGCACAAAGGTTCACAGTTGACGGCATGCAGATTTGCTGACGCCTGTAATAAAATAAGGCCAGCCGGGTGTGCAAGAGTTGACATTGCATATAGGTGTACAGCCGGGCATCTGCATAAAGAGCCTCCGCTTCTGCCAGCAGCCATCATGGCCTCGACAGATTAGAAATTGTGTGTGTAAGGATTCACCGCAAATAATGAGAAATGAGTTTTAAATTGTAGCTCAGGCACTGTGAAAAAATGGGCCCTGTCAATATGTGGTGCGTGTGATGCAGAGTGAGGGGGGGAAGGAGTGAGAGAGCGTGTTAGAGGATTTAGGGGCGAGAGAGATAGGGGGAGACAGAGACAGAGGGAGAGAGAGAATGAGGGATCAGGGGATGACTTTGTTTTGGTTTACTGCTTATTACCATCATAATCCTTTGTCCTGTTTTCCACTCTGCAGTCCGGGCACACCTCTCGCCTCGTCTCTGCGTTAGACACTGTGATTGCCTTGTATTTAAGAAGCCTTCTGTGAGCCTCTGTTCCGACAAATGCTTTTCCAATACCAATCACAGCTGAGTGCACCTCATTTGAATCTGTGAAAGGGGTTTTGATTCCATCAGCAGAATGCTCCTCCAAGCGCGGCACAGACCATTCAATACTGTGGCAACGTGTGAAAGCCTGAATATTCTCACCTAGTATATGCATACACTGTAAAGGGTTTGGGGCGAGGGCTGCCGAGCCTCTTCAAACCATGTTGTTCATTAATCCCCCTTTTATTCTCTACACAGGGCCTCATTAGCTGTTCTCCTTTGTGGCATTTGGAAATTGTAAGCTGTGCTCCATGCGACTTTCAAACGTGTGATGAAACAGAGGCGTTTCACTGGTCGTAAACTTTGATGAGGAGTGAAAAAGACTAATTGTACACTCAGTTTTAGTGTCTGATAGTGTTTATGCCACCTGGTCAACCGCCAATCTGTACGTATACATAAGTGTGTCTGTATTTTACAGCGTCTGACTGCGTGTGGTACAGACCAGCTGCTGGTATCTCCGCTGCAGCAGCTTGTTGACCTTCAAACTTATCAGTGCATATCTTTTGTCAGAGCAATTGCCTGCCTTTTGGTCTGTGAGGAGTTTGGATAATGCATCCAAATTAAAATCTTTTGTAAATCCCATTGCTTGATTGCTTGAGAGCCACTGAGAGTTGTTCAACATTAATGGTGAAGGACTTCCTGATTCCCAAAGTCATTTTCTCTTCATTATTCAGGCGTGTATTAGCACCTCTTGTTTTCCACACAGAGATAACACCCTCCTCCTAAACTGCCTCATACAACACAGTTAACTCAGGAGACAGGTCGTGTGCATCCTCTTATCTGCCTCACTGTGTCCCAAGTGTTGGGTTCAAATCTAACTTGGGTCCTTTATGTGTGTGGATTAAATTAAATGCAACTTCCTAGTTATTATCACGTCCTTTTAATATCACAACCAAACATCTTATTTATAAATTCCTTATGTTCCTCAGCTTCGTAGGACAACTTGACTCCGACAGTAGCTGTGATAAGAGCCAAATCCTGTCAGATATAAGATAAAATAAAGGATAAAATCCAGCACAAACTATTATCACAATTTGAGGTGTTGTGTTAGCCACCTGCTGTGCCAAGATGTAGTGACATGTCAACGTATATCAACAATGGACACACCAGCTGCCTGTCGTCATAGCTGTGTGAGGATATTATATGCGGAAGGGAATAAAAAAGAAAAAAAAGCAAACAATGCAAAAGAAGGTACGTACATGTTACCATATGAGTAGTTACCCGGGGTCACCTCCCTTGTGGGTGGCAAACACAACAGTCAGCATCTGCTATCATGCATTCACATGAAGAAAATTGCTAAAATGGTAAAAAGCCATTTTGCAATGTACTGCACAAACAGACTGAGCAAGAATTGAGGCAGAAGTTGTTTTGTTTTTTTACAAACTGCTGAAGGCTAAAGAGAAGCAGTGTGAACTGATACTCTCTCAAGGGCTGTGTAACCACAAACTTAACCCGCGTAGTTTTCTGAATGAAACTTAATAAAATCAATTTATTTTTAGAAAATTGTCCCACAGACAACCAGAGTATTCTTTGAAGTCCTTTTGATTTTGATTAGGCAGACAAATCCTATATTAGAAATGGACAAGCGTCTACTCTCAGTTGACAGTTTATTAGGTACACCTACTGTAGCTAAAAATACTGCAGTCTAATACAGCAGTCCTGCCATAAATCCTACCTTCATGAGGGTTCTAATGTTAAGTTTTTGTTGGAACAGTTTTTGATCATTTTAAAGGCTGTAAGTGGTGCTGTTAAACTGAATTATACATAGAGATGTTTCTGAAATGTAGCCTACCCATAAATGGGAAGGACACTGTTGTATTAGACTACATTAGTTTTAGGTAAGTGTACCTAATAAACGGGTGACAATGTATACGCTTTCAGGCTATGTGCAAGTGTTCAGAAACAGACCAAAACAAAGGCATCACAAACTATTATTTTGCATAAAAACTAGGGCTGTCAAGCCAATGAAAAATTAATCAAGTTAATTATATGCTCTGTGATTAACAAATCTGTATTAATCACACACATCAACTTTTGCAGTGGAAGTAGTAAAAAAATGTCAATTCAAATGAATTTTGGCAGTTGTGTTGTAAAGCTGCTGGATTTTGGACACAACTGTACCCCTGTCCTCTACCACCGAAACTGGTCTGCAGTCCGCAGATATCCATTTTGCAAGGGAGTTAGTCAGTCACAGGCAGACTAACTGAAGCCCTTTTTAGATAGGAATTGGGAAATTTGCAGGAAAGCCCAATCAGTCTTTCTTCAGCATTGGCAGTATAAAAACAAAATTGGGGAGTGCAGTACCTCCTTTTGTTTATAGAGAATGCGCCTTTTTCAGGGCAATGGGGGCGTGAGCAAGTAACAAAACGTCTGGCTCAGCATGTGATGTAATCAGTGACGTGGGAGGGAAGCCACGGCTAGTCAGGCGGCGATAGTCAGGCGGCAATAGTCAGGCGGCAACAGTCAGGCGGCAATTCTCTCATAAATCGTCCCGTTCTTCAACGTCCCCGTCATTTGATGGTTAATGGCCTCTTTGTTTGCGAGGACAAAGAGGGCACGCAATTCCTTGTCTCCCCAGTTGCTCATCTTTACAGAGTCTGTCAGGGTTGCGTTTCCCTCTTGCTACTAGCTGCTCGCTAATTCCTGCTATCAGCTGTTTCCTGTTTATCCACCGCCATTGGCATGCACGTGCGGCGTCATCAACAGCTCCTCCCACAAGTCTTCAACAGCCCCTCCCATTGCAGAAGGCCGCCTCGGTCTGTTTAAACTAAAAGGGTTCTGCCAATATGACTACCCTACGAGGCGGAAAATTGGGCGCCTCGGATCAACTTGCCATTCCGCCTCTGTGTGTATAAACGCTCGCAGCTTGCTGGCAAAACGGCCCAACATTCGCGGAAAATCTGGCAGTGTAAAAGGGGCTTGAGTTTCAGTCTGACCATCTGCTCCAGTGTGGCTTGACAAGACTAACTGCTAGCACATAGCTTCAGAGGCTGTGCTAGCTCAGACCTCTGGGTTTGCTGCTACATGTTTTGTGTTGAGGTGATATTTCAGGCTTGAAGAACTCCGATGGTACGAAAATTCCTTACTGCAGAAATTGCAGAGAACAGCGCTCCTATCAACAGTTGAGCGCTCCTATCAACAGGGGGGTTGAGCCTATCCCAACTGACATTGGCGGAGAGGCGGAGTACACCCAGGACAGGTCGCCAGCCTATTGCAGGGCTAACACATAGAGACACACAACCATTCACGCTCACATTCACACCGCAGTCACCAATAAACCTGCATGTCTTTGGACTGTGGGAGGAAGCCGGAGTACCCAGCAAAAACCCATGCCGACGCAGGGAGAACATGCAAACTCCACACAATAGGGCTGCCCTGTCCCTGGGCTCGAACCCCCCACCCTGGGTTCGAACCTGGGACCCTCTTGCTGTGAGGCAACAATGCTAACCACTGAACCACCATGCCGCTTGACTGCAATTAATCAGCGGTAATTTTTGTAGTAATTTTTTTTCTTTGATGAATAAATCGAAATAAACATGCTATTTTGACAGCCCTTATAAAAACATCCCCATTTCTATGCCAGAATACCCATGCTGGGCTGTATCTTATCCTTAAACCAAAAAATAACTTTTAAAAAATAGAACTGCAAAGTGCCCAGTTTACTTTAGACCTATACAAGAAGGCCAGTGTGCATACCAGATGTAGCTGACTCAGTTTGTGGCTACATTTCAATGCTCACAGCCCACTGTACACTATGTTACTTTTTCAAGAAACGTGTTAGTTATCTTCCTTGTAGTTGTATCCATTTATAACTGCTGTAGCACGTTTGCTACACCACTTGTGAGGTCAATACCCTCTTTGTCTGGGTATTGATAATTGCGACAAAAAGTTGTACCAAACAGGCCTGAAAAGTCCCAAAGCAACAAACATTGTTTGTAGTATTGAATGGAATGTGAGAAACTCTCTTCAGAAAGTAATGACATTTCCAGCTAAGAGCAGGGACAATTGGAAAAGAGATTATGCTGAATTACCAATTCTTTTTGCCCACCTCTTTTTGGCTGGACCGCAGAGGCGAGGCCAGCCCCATAAACGCAAAAAGTCTGAGTGAGTAAGTGAGTTACACCATTAGTTGACATGAGTTTTAATGTTTCCCCATTAACTGTTGCCCTCTCAAAATAAATAGCCGCTGATAGAGCCATGGATGCTGACAGTCCTAAATTACTGTATTCCTCATTTTCTATAACCAGTGTGGCGTAACGGCACTGAAAATTAGCAAGCTAGATAGCTAACTTGTCCGCTGCTACATGTGTAAAATGTTACAACTTCACACTTCATTAACACACTCGTCACAATGTAGGAGAGCACATTGCTATCACCAGGAGAGTGACAACTTTGTTTGGCTCGTTTTCTGTAACCACAGTAATGTTAGCATAAAAGCATGGGGGAAATAGGAAGCTAGCTAGCTAACTAGCCAGCCAGCAACATGCAAAATGGCAGTTTTGGATAGAGGAAAGGGAGGCTCACCTCATCAGTTTGTTTAAGGAACAGCCTTGTCTGTATGACGCAACCCTTAAATTTATTTAAAAGCTATGACTGGTACGTATTACAAAGTCAGAGTGGGTGCCGCCACTACTATGAGGAGAAAATGGAAATAAGACACTGGTTGTAACTGAAATGAATATTACATGTTAAAATGTTGGAACGAGTGGCCACCAGAATGACAAAATTGGTACTCAGCACTGAAAGGACATTCAACAAACTGTCATTATCAGCGAAACTAAGCTCTGATGGTGGTTGATAGGTGCACGGCCTCCAACAGTCACACACAATGACGTACATTTCTGACCGGAGCTGAAGAGGGGAAGGGTGTGTTAAATCAAGCAAAAAGCCCAGAGGACCAGCCCACATTAATTTTGGGCTGGACCACAAAACAAGGGCCTGCTCTGCAAGCAAAAGTCAGGGCAAACTAAAGTCTGGGTATATGCCAGCCACTTCCTGTTTCAAATTAAAATTTCTTGTTTGAAATTAAAAGCGTAGCATTTTATACGCAGCCCAGATATATACTAGGTTTTGACCTAGTCTTGTTATTTTGGAGACAATCTGCAGTTTGACGCTTAACTAAGCATTTGAGGCCTTGTTACACATGACGTTAGCCTGTGTGTACAACCAACTTAGAAAATTCCAATCGCAACACTTGAAAAATATAGCTGAGTGATGTATGTTCCACGTTTTTGGCTGGACCGCAGTAAGGAAAGATCAGCCCTATATATACAAAATTCTGTCACTGAGGGACTTGATGATGAAGCTACACCGCTGGCCGGTAAAGTGTGTGTACCCATTGGCTGTTACTGTTTCAAAATGAATGGGAGTGACACTAATTCTGCTGGTAATGTCTTCGCCACCATAGCAAAAAGAAAGAAAGTCCGTTGATTGGTCACTAGCGGATGGTCACTCTTGCTCTGAGTAGTGGCTGGTTTTGTAACCACTGTTCATACCGTCGCAAGTTTTACATTAGTAAACTATAACTATAAAAATAAAGGATGTTTTGCTGCCTCTCACAGCAGCTGTAGTCTGAGAATTAAAAAAAAAAAAAAAACTCAATTCACTGGGCCGCCTTCCGGCAACCTTTAAGGTGGAACGTTTACTTGTAATGTTACTAAATATAGAAGTTGACGATGTGAATCCAATAGCACACCCTAAATTTTAATATGACAACTTTGACCATTCCATTAGTTTTTGTTGTTTCTCTTGGCTGACACAGACTTTTAGTAATGAGCGGATCCTCAAGCGTTTAAATAAAAATATGTTGATTTTGTCCGGATTATGCGAACTGCGTATATTCTAATTCTCACCTGGAGGGAAAAAAAAAGCGTTGTTTAGCGTTGTTCCTGTGGGCTCCAGCTGGTCTGCCTGAGAAGGACTAAATGCACAAACCCTCTATTTTTAAATATTCCATCAAGAGAGACTCTCACTGCAGCCTGTTCTATTGTGTTGTGAAAATGTTAGGGTGCAACTTTGCACCACGGACAATAATCGAGGTGCCGACTTCCATCTGTGTCACCGGTGATGAGGAAATAGAGCGAATGCTGGACGGAGCAGTGAGTGACAACAACCCCGCCCACATGAATGAGTGCTGTTTGCGGTGGAGACACTATCGGACCTAGGGTTTAGGTACCATTTCTGAAGAGTTACTTTTGGTTCCAAAGGTACCATATCAACAGTGTCTGGTGGAAACGGGGCTTAAAACGTCTGTATCGTCACTGCAGTGAATATTTAAACCTATGATCATCTAATCATGGATCACATTTTTCACCATATCCAGGCACCATCTCACTCCCTTGTCCTCTCCTTGCAGTTCTCGTACTCATACAAATGAAGCTCTGGTGAAAGTTCAGTCAGGAGGATCATACTTCTGCGTGCTAAGACCTGTAATTTATTTCTTATACCATCTGCCATTTACTCCTCACATGCATGCTCACTCACAATTGCTTGCTGCCACTGTCTGGGGTTGTCAATTGAGACATCAGCTGTTCTATCAGCTGATTACATTTAACCAACAGCACACCACCTGTGTGAAGAATAGTAAAAACCCTGTCTAAATATACAGCAAACATATAGTACCACACATTTCATATGCAGATTGTAAATCTAATTTCAGAGATACAATGACTGGCCAGGAGATGAGTATTGCCTCCAATATATCCTTGTCATTGCCCATATGCTAAAACTGCCATGTATACTTAAAAAAAGAAAAAAAAAATAACAGGAACACATCCAACTTGGGAGGCAAAACAATGAAAATCCAGTGAAACAAAATGAAATGTCAGTGCAGTGCAAATACAATATCTGTCAACTGTATTAATTTTCCTGTTATATCAAACACAATTTCATGGTTGACATGGTGGAAGAGGATTAACACCCCATTTATATACCTTTAAAGGAAACACAGACTGCTAATGCTGAAGCTTCTAATCCCCCTCAGCACTCCAGGCATGGATGTGTTCAGTCTGCTAGTTTGACTCCGATTTTGCTACAGTAGCTGGCCTGGATAGCTGATGACTAAAGTAGTGACTGAGGGAGTGCAAAGGCTACAGGGAAATCAAGAGTTGTTGTACCCAGCAGCTAAGAGAGGGACTTGACAGTGTCAAAGGATTATGTACTGTGGGGCTAACAATACTAATGGCACTTCTTTTGCATTATGATAATTGCCAAGACAAAATTGCCACCTAATTTCTCCCTGTTTCTAATTATTGGGCTCTTCAATGCAAGCAGGCAGTGGGAGCAGAGCATTGGCAGGCAATTAAACTCCTGCAATTATGGCTCTATTGTAAAGCACAGCTTTACCAAGGATTTGTAGGGCAGAGAGTGATTGCTCTCCGATGCAATTAAATACAGGATAAATCTGGTGTGGACCTGTGAACGGATCTTTTAAAGTTCACTGCTGTGTTTTCTGACAACCAGTCACCAGCCAGGAAACCTGAACCAAGTCTGTTAAGGAGGTCACTTGCCAAAGGAGCCACACCTACTGAGCCATAGCCCCACGTCTGTTACAGCACCCCCGCTGGATGCACATGCTTGCAACCAAACCACTCTCTCTGTGGATCCCAAAAAAATAAAAAACAACCATTTGCATAGAGAGCATTTCCAGGGAGGCATGCTGGGTAGGATTAGTGCTCCTCTTCCTCTAGCGTGTCGGAGCGAGCAGTGACCCGATGCAAATGTGTGCGCTAGGAAGTTTAGAGCTATGAACTGTGGGATACAGAGGAGCGTGGCCATCTGGAAACTCAGTGACAGGAAGGTGTTTATGAGAGACTGGGGGGAACAAAGAGCCACAACCTACTTTGTCTCATTTTGTTGTACAGAAGCCACTGATCCAGTGCAGTGTTGTTAAAAGGCTGGTTTGGGACCCAAAGGAGGAAGATATAAATTGGTCAATAAAGTGGTTTGAAAAAAGTTATATTCTATGCTGCAAATGGTATGATGTCAAGGCTGAAATGAAGGACTAGAAAAATGGTATAAATAAGCAGTTGAACAGTTCAAAATATAATATGTTTTGCTGCAGAAAATCCATTTTCAGATGAAATACAGCAGATTGGAATAAATACTGTACGTTCAAAACCCATTTTGGT
Source organism: Epinephelus moara (assembly GCF_006386435.1). Classification (NCBI taxonomy): domain Eukaryota; kingdom Metazoa; phylum Chordata; class Actinopteri; order Perciformes; family Serranidae; genus Epinephelus; species Epinephelus moara. The sequence goes on along the minus strand of NC_065506.1, from coordinate 15,939,228 downwards.
GAGGCAGCAAAAATAACCTGATCTTAGTTTTTAGCCCATATTCTCTTACATGAAGGTCTATTCATTTATTACTTAGGGCTGTTTGCAGGTGCACAAACATTGCCCTCCACTTCTCGTCAGTTACCAATGGCAATATGATAGTTATAGACACAATTAAACTTCAACATCATTAACATGTTCATAAAGCATCTATAAAGAATTGTTCTAAGAAATAAATGCTTCTGGCTGGCTGCATATAGTGCAAGGTTTAGCTTGTTATATTTATCACCCTGTGGTCCCACCTCCTCACTCTCCGCAGCTAGTTGACTCCTTCGCTTGTCGGTAGTTCAGTAGACATACCTTCAGTTAACAGCTGTAGCAACTCCGGTTCAGCCAGGGGATTTTTCCCCCAGAGGTACACACTGCTCAACCCATTCCTACATAATTAAGCTATCACAGGGGTCAAAGTTTACCTTAAATATTTCTATTTTGTAGCAATTTGTTAGCTTGCTAACTAGTTTGTTAAGCTACGTTTATATAGAGACAGACAGACAGACACATAGTTAGATGCAATCCTACTGGCACCCGATCAGATCTCATTCAGTGAGCTCCATGGTAATGGTTTTTCATACACAGGACAGAGCTTTAAAAGGCACTGTTTAACTTGATGATATGTTGGAGGTGTGCTGGTTCACATAAACAGCAGTAAAAGCGTCTTTTCATCAGTTCATCTTCAACAGTTTACTGTAAGTGTTTCCTCCTGTACCATTCCTTTTTAGTGATATTTAAAAAATATCAACAAGATATAATACAATACAATTATGAGCAGTAATACTGGAGTACATGCATGCATTGTTTACTTTGAGCCCCTTGAGGGTGTGTAGGCAATTTGAATACCAGAGAGGAAAAGCTGACTCTGCCAGAGAGAATGAAAACTACCAGATAAAAAAGATGATTACTAAATGCCCACTGAACGGCTATTGCTTGAAAAATGCCATCTGCATATAATATTAAATACAGTATGATGACAATCTTAAAGGGATAGTGCACCCAAAAGTGAAAATTTAGCCATTATCTACACACCCATATGCCGATGGAGGCCCTGGTGAAATTTTAGAGTCCTCACATCCCTTGCGGAGATCGTCGGGCGGAGCGGATAGCACACCTAATGGCATACGGCGCCCCAGACTAACGTCCAAGAACACAAAATTGAATCCACAAAGTATCTCCATACTGCTCATCCATAGTGATCCAAGTGTGCTGCAACCGCAACATAAAAAGTTGTTTCGAAAAACGTCATGTGAACTCTGTTTTTAGCCTCACTGTAGCCTGTAGCTCTGACTGCTTCTCTGTGCTCCTGTGCTCCGCGTTCACGTGTGTGCGCCTGCGCGAGACCAGAGAAAGCCATGAGCTTTGCTCACCTGTGTTTACATCACGTGACACGTGCGCCGCAGGGAGAGACAACGGTAGCCACAGTCGCTAAAAGACATTTTGCACTACGGTATTTTAGCAAAGGACAGCCCAACATGTCTGAAGACTTTGAAATTGAAGGAGAACAGCATTTCTTTGTTGAGCCGTATTTGTTTGAGCCCGAGTATACGGATGGAACTCAGGCTACTGGACTAAGCAGCCGCCGCAGCTCATGAGCCTCAGCCAGCCGCAGAATACCGGAGTCGAGCACTGGAAACCTGGTGGTGTAGTTGTTTCAAATGCAAAACAATGCCAACGGGTGAGGAAAGTCTTTGCTGCTCAGACTGGGAATTGGCAATGCCTGCACTTGAGAATCTGGACATCAGTACTGACGAGACTGTTGCTCTTCAGAGACCGNTGGACGTTAGTCTGGGGCGCCATATGCCATTAGGTGTGCTGGCCGCTGCCCCCGCCGATCTCTGCAAGGGATGTGAGGACTCTAAAACTTCACCAGGGCCTCCATCGGCATATGGGTGAGTAGATAATGGCTGAATTTTCATTTTTGGGTGCACTATCCCTTTAAAGGGATACTTTGCCAATTTTCAACTAGCTTTGTATCACAACAATGCGGGTAGTATGTGTAAATGAACTGGTAAACTTGCCTCCATTTTACAAGCACCAAGATCTTCCTGCTTATCTCTCAGCTCATCAAGTGGAAACTTCAGATTGTACTTGCGCATTTTCGTATGCCCACCACCACAGACACAAAGAGTATAAAAGAAGATCGAGAGACTCAGACTAAACTCAGATCAAATGGTAAAAGTAGGCAGTGCTGATCAAATACACACAAACACTCTCTTACTGTATTGCTATTCCTTGCCGAAAATGTCTTCAGAAACATATTTTAGTGCGCTGTTTGGCTGTAATAGGAGAATAAAATTCATGATCAGAAAGTGGGCACCATACTGTTACCTATATTTCAAACAGTAAAATTATATATTCTGTTACTGCATTGCCTAAAAGGTTTTCAGAAACATATTTTAGCTTACTGTTTTTCAGGATAGTTTATTACCAGCCAGCCTCTATATTGTTTCCTGTGGGAAAATGGCCACAGCTCGCTAAAGTCACCCACCAGCGGGGGCGTTTATTTGTTGGTGCGGCATAAGGCAAGTATTTGCATCTTTCCACTGCATACACAGTCTAGTTTTACGAAAATGCCATCTTCCCAGCCATGAAATATTAATTTAAAGACTAAAACATACTAGTAATATTTGCAATCTAATTGTTACAGTGGCACAAAACCTTAGATTCAGGGTTTCTGAAAAAAATATACCGCAAAATGTAAAGGACCACACATTTTAGGAAAGTTTCAAGACACAGATGAAAGACAAAGATAGAGGGAAAAAGCTGTTTGGACAGTCAGAAAAATATATTTTAAAAAAGAAGTAAGCAGTGTGTAGTTAATTGGATAATACATGCAAAATCATAGCTGTGGTACTCATATTTTTTAAAATACACTCAATGTGAAGTAAGACCACGCCTTATAGACTCAACCACATAGCATTGCCATCAGCGGCAGCTCTGTATTTGTTGTCTTGGATATAAATTTTTACTATTCAGAAATGCTGTTGTCCTTGTTGTGACACATGAATATTGGTGTGTCTACAAATATACAGTAAGTAGCACTGACTTTCAGAATTGAAAGCTACAGAATTAGCGAACACTTGCTCAGAGGCATTCATTTACTTTTTGCATACGCTTCAACACCGCAAATTAAGTCTTGATATAATTGATCAAAAATGTTCTGTAAAGTTCATTAACTTTTAGCCCGAGGCCTGACAAAACAGAGGCACCAAACACAAATGTGATTATCAACTGCTGCTGCCAATTTAAATTAGAGACAGTGCCGTTAATCAAACTGTGTGCAATAATATACCTAAAAGCATGGATCAACAGGGTCCAGCTCCGCCCAATTCAATTAAATGCTGAACCAAAAAATGCAAATGTTTTTTATATCATGGTGGGACTTCACAAATATCAAAACACTTTTTAGGTGGTGTGATACATTTGTAAAACTGTTTAGGTGATGGAGCTAAAGGCATCACTTTCATTGACAGGCCTCATAAATCAAGAGTTGCCATGTCTGATTTTTTTGTCGGCCATATGCTTCCACTTTTTTTACATTCTAATGCTTGGGGTTTCTAAGCGCAGGAAACTTTTTCTTCTCCTTATCACTTCTGGTGGTATTGCATATATCCCCACCACTTCTCTTTCATGCCCTTCCCTCCTCTCTCTCATGTTCCTCTTTCACAAGCATCTTCAGAGAAAGTTTCCTTGCCACTGTGTGAGACACATCTGCATTGCAGTGCCGAGGGGAAAGCAGCGGCTGGAGGAGAGGAGATGTGTGTGAATAGCCTGAGACAGAGATGCCAAAAAGAGAGAATGAGGAAGTCTGACCTGTCATTTGCCAAAATAATGGATGCATGAGCGACAGGAAAACATCACTTCACGCATCATTTGGTATATTACACTACTGTTGTTTAATATTTATTTTTTTTGCCTTTGACAGGAAAAACATGCCCATTTAAACGTCCAAAAATCTAATACAAACACAACCATTTGCACCTCAAAGTGCTGTCACAGGGAAATCACAGAGAGGGTCATCCACCCCCACCTCCCTCCGAGCCTCTGAGCCTCCCTGTTATTAATGGCGTCATCATTTTTCCTCTGCTCACTCTATTTCCCTTCTGATAGTGGGGCCTGCTTCATCGTGTTCTGCCATGTTTCTGTAATTGCTCCAACAGCCCGCCTTATGCTGAGCATATAGTTTTTCCGTGTGTGTGTGCCCATCCAGTGGGCTTGTGCGCGTGTCTGTAAGTGTGTGCATATGCACGTGTGTGTGTTGCTCTGTCCCCCCACCAGGGCCGGCTGTGAGTTTGTGGGGCAGAACCAAGCCGCGGGCGAGCTCCACACGGAGCGAAATGACAGCCTCTAGGCCACCATTGGTTGATGACCGTGAAAACACTTGCGGTTAACGTAAAGTGAGCGACCGGCTGTCACTGTGAGGCACGGCGCTTATGTGCAGCCCTGACAACAGCACAACAAGCCCCTCCACGACTAGACTCTGCAGTGCTGCAACAAACAACAAAGGGACAGCCCTACAATTCATAACAACAACCACTCCAGACATCTGAAGTACATAGCAAAGAGGGAGAGGAGCAAGACACAACCTCTACTATTTGTCACAGTCTTTGGGAATAAATGGTTTTTCTTTACTTGAATTCTGGTGGGCAGGAGTGAACGCCGAAGGTGGTTGTTGAGGAAAGACAGGGATGTGAGCGCCCGGGAGAGAATGCCAAGACTGTCACAGATGCCAGCCAAGGTCAGATAAAGTGAGGAGTAAGTGCTTAGAGAGCTACAGGAGCAGAGGCCAGCTCTGTGGAGGAGGTGTGAGGGAGTGAGTGACCAAGCGTGAGCGCCTCCACCCATCATTAAATGAAGCCACTTAAAGGGAAAAAGCTCTGCTCAAAAAGGTCAATACACGGCACTTCTGCAAAGCACTGATGGTTTTATTTAGCCATCTGGAGAATGGTTTTGTCTTTGATGGAGACACAAAAAGTTGTCTGAAGACACTTCGCTCAGAACCCTGCAGTTTTACTCAGAGGCTGAATCACGTTCCCGACAGCTAACAGGTTCCTAAAGTTAAACAGAGAAGCGATAAATGATGTCCCAACATTATGTAGAGAGAAGGGATGATTACAGAGCTGCTTTTATCATCAATTTTAACCTCTCTGTGGTTAAATCAGACTTCTTTAACCCCCTGCCCTCTTGCATTTCTTTCTCGCCTTCTCTCGCTCTAACTCCAAACACACACACACACACACACACACGTGCACACACACAAACACAGTTTATTATGCAGTAACATTACCAGATCCCCTTAGGCAGCTGTGCATCTCTGTATGACTGATGAGGGTAATTTCTCCCAAACAACAGAATGATCACTTTGGTGGTGAGCGCTACAGACCCTCCCTCCTCCCCCCTGTCTTCCCTCTCTCCCGTTTTCTTTTTTAGCTCACAAAAAAAGCAAGAAAAAAAAAAGACAGATATTTGTCACTACGTCTCCTGCAGTGTCTGGAATGGCTCCGGAGATAAATAGCTCTCCCACCCCATACATTCGAATTAAAAAAAAGGAAAAAAAACTTAATCATTCCATGGATCCAATCAATCTATCAACTCTTCAAGGATGATTCCAATTCAAAGTGCTAATAAAAGACTTTCAAATCCAGTTTCCACTTTAACAGTTAGAGCTGAAGGTGTGGGGGCTTTTCCTTATTTTTTCCTTGATTACCATAGGGATCCAATATAATACACATGCCACTGTGAATTAGCCTCACAGTACAGACTGGGCTGAGCCACAGTGAGTTTATACTGTCCGTGTACTACTGTGCACCATGGGGTATACTGAGCAGAGAGTAGTTAGGACTGTCTGCCTCTTTCTCTCTCCTGGCCTCATAGGTTCAGCCTCAGTGGGCTGTCTTTACTTATTCTCCCATCTGTCAGTCACACACAAAAACAAATCCACCTGTCGACCGGGAGACTGGGCTGAACAGGGCGATGCTACAGCTGTCTGGGCCTGACTCGGTGCAGAAGGGAGCGAGCCAGCGCCCTCCACTGGTGATGGAAAGCCCATTAAGATGCTTATTACCCCACCTGTCAGCCCCATCTCCTCACCTGCCCAGATATGCCAGGCTAATGAAGACAGTCACTATTAATACAGCACCTTGAACATGGAAGTCATGCCTCTATGCTTTTTGTGGTCCTTGTGTCCTTGATCACAAGGGCTCTCCAGCCTTGTAACAATATAACAATTCAAGCGTTAAGAGACAGGCATTCTTACCGCGCCACTTGATTGCCTCAACAATGAAGCTATTAATGCTGCATTATGTAAATTGTAATGGTCACAAACATCTAATAGGATAAAGGCTAAGTACAGTGCAATTTAATGCTGCTGACTTTCAGTGGCTCTTTGAAGGATGTTTTCAATTATAACAGAGCTAATTTAATTCATTGTTTCATAGCTGAAAATGCATTTTTAAAGGTTGACTGAGTCTCTATTTCAGAACTCAGGTTTAATCAGTCATGTACATTGAACACTGGAACGTCCTCTAAAGAGATTGACAAAGTTGCCGGGGATCTGCGTTCTAGGTTTTAAAGCGACACAGTAGCCCTGCCCTCCGCTTTTTCCTCAGATGGCAGGCTTCAGTTGTGGAGGGGAGGGTGTTCATCTAAAAGATGAAAAGACCTGCGCCTTTAAGAGGGCTGTCTCCCCTTTCCCTCATGCTCCCCCTCAACCACACAGACACTCCTCCTGTGAGCATTTGTGAGGCAGCTCCTGTCCCTTATGTCTCTTTGTGGGGAACAGAACAGACTTCCCAGAGCATCACTGGAGACAAGACAGAGCTCTAGGGAGGACACCCCAGGTGCAGACCTCCATGCAACCCTGGCCTCAACTACTGTGGATGCCAAGATGAGCACAGGGAGAGGAGACGCAGACCTACTCAAGCTGGAGTAAAACATCCAGAGGTCCACAACAGGAGGTGGAACTTAACAGCTGGACAACCCAAGAGGTCAATTTTGAGTTGAAGGCGACATGATCAGCAGATCAAAATCAACAGCGCTGGACTGGATCGCTAAGAAAAAGGTGGAGTCTTAATTTGAGCTTTTAGTGTCTCTTTAGAAAAGTTTTGTTAAAGACGAATCGACAAAGTACACCATATCTTTTGCAGCTATTAAGGATAAAAGCACCAAATGAAATATATACAAACAACGGAGAGAGGATAATTTATCTTAGTTTTTCTTCTTCTTTTTTTTATCCATCTCCAGAGCTTTTTCCAAATAGTCATTTGTGGTATGAAATTGAGATGTTCTTTAAAGAACATCTTGAATGGTCCCGACAGTGCTCTTAATTCACCAGCCAGGCGTTTATCTTATTTCTCCAGCTCTTTCTGAGAGGAAGCATTAAAGACTTCATTGATAGTGCTCTTGGGGAGTGGGTAATATTTCTTATGTGAAGTCTTGAAACTTTACTGCTGTTGACTGGAGGGAGAGAAAGTGCCACATACATAAGAAAATGATGTTGAGCTGGTTTCCATGTGGGAAAAGTGCGTGTCTGGACTAACATTACGGCAGAGCATTGAAGACAGAAGAAATGTTCACAGGGTGTGGAGTGGTCAGTGGCCAGAACCAGTACCTGATCAGAGACGCTGTCAGGCCCCATCCCGGACTAGAGGTGAACAGAGCGATCCAAATGGAGAATGGGGTTATCCCAGGGACCTGCTCTGTCTACCAGAATCAAACTTACAGCAATGCTGGCCAGCCAGCAGTGGTCAACAGTGTTTCCAGCCCGCTGAAGCCTGCGCCACTGCCAGTCCCTCCCCCTGCACTCAAACTAGGGCAGGAAGGGTTTAAGAAAGTCTGCCGAACTGAGGAGGACAGCCCCTGTCCCTTTCCAGGACTGGCCTCTGGGGTGCTGGAGATGCGTGTGAAAGAGGGAAGTAAGATCCGCAACTTAATGGGATTTGCCATGGCACGGATGCAGGGAGAGAAGGGTGTAAGTGGGGGAGGTGTGAGTGGCGGTGGGCTCAGGCAGGTGGTCTTCACCGGGTCAGGCCGTGCAGTCACAAAGACCATCACTTGTGCTGAGATCATGAAACGAAAAGTGGGCTCTCTGCACCAGCTGACCAAACTGCGGTACAAGGTGGTGAAAGAGGTGTGGGAGAGTAGTGAAGGGGGGACATCTGAAATGACGGTGCACAGGACGGTGCCCTCCATCAGCATCCTTCTTTCCAAAGACCAACTGGATACCCAGGAACCGGGCTATCAGCCTCCAGAGACTCTCAGTGCATTGTGGGAGGAGAGAGAGGGTGTCGAATCGGCCTCGCAGACAGCATGCAAGAGACCTCTTGGACATTTGCCATACAGCAGTTTCCCCCACTGTAAGAGAGTGTGTTTGGGGGAAGGAGTCTCAGTGCACCCTCCTCACTGACTGGCTGAACCGGTGTCAAACAGTGGAGAGGATTGAATCAGAGGAGTTCATTTGGCGCTGCCCTCCACTCAAGCACAATGCTGAGACAATCAGAACACTCACTCAGACAGAACAGTGCTTTCTCAGAAGAACTGAGTACCAATTCCAGCCTCCAGAGGTCAGTTTGACTGGGACCTGAAAGCTTGCCTCTGTACATACAGCATTTAAGGGATGTGTTTCTCGGCACGTCATGGTCTCTCACATCCACATGACTGTGATGTGTGTTACCGTGCTATAAAATCTTTAACAGATTCACATCCCATTTCACACCGACAAAAGAAAAAGCCATGAATTGCACAGGTTCCAGATTCCTGCTTGCAGTAAACTATCTACAGCCCGTGGATGAAATCATTTATAAGCATCATGTTCCAATCATCTCTATTTCTCCATACTCTTAAGTGTAGCCTTTAAAAATACACAAGGTAGACCCAAGAATATAAAATGAAAACAGATTTAAGCCATTGATGGTATGACAAATGCAAAACATACCAGTTTTATTTGTCTGATTATTAACTCATGAAAACAAAATTAAATAAATTGGATTTTTTTCCCCAGTGGAATTTTTGTTTTGTATTTCATCTTTCTTACTCACACGTCATTGAATTTGCAAAGCTCTGATTGAACAGAAAATCACAGTGTGCTGATCTTTTGATAAGAATAACGGCAGTGAAATTTGTCTGTAGAAAAAGCTGATTTAATGACAAAGCTGTTGATAAGGCGCAGCTCCTAAACCAACCCAGCCTGACAGAAATGCCTAGGGCAGAAATACAGGCACAGATTATCATTAAGATAACAACATAACATCACACAACACAGTGGAGAAAAGGATTAAAACTGGGCTTGACAGAGCTTCACACTACACTGTTCCTGTAAAATATGAAACTAAGGCAACACGCTATACTCCTTCCTCTTTCAGCCAATAGGCCTACCCACCCACCACATCTATTGTATAGTACAGTCTACCTTTTCCGCTGTGTTCTACCTTTTCTCAAGCAAAATCATATGCTGAACAATGAGGTCTTAAAAGAGCCACGTTTTCACAGTAACATTGTGCACTTGTGGTTGACTGACACAATAAATGAAATGGCTGCTGACTTTCTCCAGTTGACATTTTTTTATGCATTGCCTCTCTGCATTTTCACACCATTTAGATACCATTTTAGTTGCAAAAAAAAAAGGTACCGCTGAGTGATTGCTGAAGCTTAACTGGTTGCTGCAGACATCTATGGCAATTGGATCAAAATGCAACTCCGAGCAGAATGCACAGTGGTAGGAAAAAAAAAACAGCTGGCAGCGTACGCATTGAATTTTATGGATTAAAGATTTCTACATATATTTCTTAAAAAGTTGTCCTAAACGAGGCAAACAAAATAAACCTTCCTGAGAATTATTTTATCTGAATATTTAAGAGCTTTTTCCACTTAATCAACCATGTCTTCTGGGGATAATAACTTAGACAAGTGGAACCTTGTCTGAGGCTTTTACTGTTGATCTTAATGAAAATCTGCAAACGCAGATGTCGGCCTCCTAAAGTAAATTAATCAAAGTGACTCCTAACTGGGGAGGCAATTCTGTTACAGCTTGAAAAGAGGAAAAAAGGAGAGTTCACTTCTGTGGAATTAGCGTTCAAATACGTCTTTCAAAGGAATACAAATCGTAATATTTCACAGAATGATCAGCCAGCATTTTAACAGTCTATGGTCGGACATAGTGATTAACCTCCCTCTCGATCCCATTAAATGAATCAGAGCACAGCAGAGCACCCAAGGTTGAATAAGAAATGCTGTGACTGCAATACAGCACATATGTAGCAAACTGTGTGTCCTCGAGACTGCTGGAAGGTTATCACTTCAGGTCGTTGTTATCACAGAGTTAACAGCTTTCACCCAAGAGCCTGTGGGACAGTCAGTCTGCGATGCGGGTCAGAAAGATAATGCCGCTATAAGTAAATTTCAAATCGACCTGCATCTGTTATCAAGCATTAAGAATTCTGGGCCAAGTGTAAAATGCAGTGGGGGTAATTAGGGATAACGGCATAGCGTACCTGAGTGAGAGAACAGATAAAACACACTGACAAAAGCATTATCCCGGAGCTAAATCCAATGTGGCTGGCACGAAATAGCATGGTGGAGGAGTCAACCAAGTGCATTAGAAGAATGTGGACAAGGTTATTCACAAGCGGAGAGTCCATTTTTGCCAATATTGTTTGTTTTCAAAGATGCAGTCAAGGTGGATTTAGAAGAGATACAGGCCTGGGCCAAAGATACACTACATTTGTGTTTGGTTTACTTTGTACTATAGATATATAGATATATATATATTCAGTATCTTTAAACTGAGTGCACCAACTGCTTCTGATGCCTGCTCTTTCAAGGAAACAGACTAGTTTAAAGAAAAAAAGTAGAATCTTGATTAACTTTACCTTCAATCATGACGGTATCCATGACGATTATATGGGTCGGACATGGGTTTTTCAAAGGTGGGTGCAACTCTAGAGACTACTGATACCTATATTTCCCTTCTGAGAATATATGTTCGACAATTTCAGAGAAAGAATACAGTCATTTTGCTTGTGGTTACTGTTATTGGTTTTAAGATACATCTAAATGTAGAATGGAAGACATTGCTTAAGAACAAATCTGATTTTTTTTTTTATTGTTAACTTAAATATGGTAATGCAGAGCAAACTGTATTTTTACTTTACAATATCTTAAATAGTTATTAAGTCATTTAATCCTAATGAAGAACAGTATTATGTTAAGACTGACCGATCATAGCTATCTATAATGGCGGGCACAACAGTGACGTTGTGTTTACCAAAGCCAGTAACTACATGCACTGAATGTGAATAAATTCATTTTGAAGTTAACATAATGAAAGTGTCGGCACTCTATTTTTCCCTTCTCTGCCGCTGCAGCAGATGAGAGTGAGGTCTCTGGGATGGTGTGGGAGTTCGCTATCTCCCAGCCTCCAGATGGCTCCGTCTTCTCTTATCTAGAAGAATGGGTGCTGCCTCAATTTTTCAACTCGCCTTATCTGGGAATCCTTTAAATTGAATATTTACTGGGCCTGTGTTTTCTGCCTGTGTTAGCCCTCTGAAGTCGACATTCCTCTTGCTTGTCGAGACAGGCCAAAAGGTTTTTCTCACTCATACACTCTCTTTGTCTGCCTTGTCAAGTAATGGGACAGTGATTGATTATGTGATTGTCAGGAGAGAATGGAAGGTTCAGCAGTTAAGCAGAGAGCAGTGGAGACATATTAACCGATGGCCATAGAGGGAATATGTTCAACAATAGAGAAATGTACATTACCCAAACATGACATCAGGCAGACCTCCATTTTATGTCAGGAGTAAAATAGAGTGAATTAATCACTTTCCCAACAGTCTATTGTTTTCTGAAAAGTATACACTAGAGGTTAAGAGAACACTTAAGCAGCCATTGAAAACATCTTATTGCTATATGACTGGCTGCGGTCTATCTGCATAAACAAGCCGTGCCACAGCTACTCCCTGGTAAGTGTCTGGAAATGTCTTTTCAAAACCATTTTGTGAAATGCCTCCATGTTGGATTAATCAGCGCAGCTGAGGATGTAATTGCTGTGCCGAAGTCAAAGCTGTAAGAGCAGATAATGAACACTGACTACAGGGCTGCCAGAATCCAGGGCAAAAGCAATGAGAAGTTCAGAGACCAACATGTCTTCAGCATTCTTTCAAAAGCCTTCATAGAAAATGGGGGCACATTGTATTTACACTAAATAAAGACTGTTTTCCCAAAAAAACACCACCTATGACTTAGTGGTTACTAATGTGCAATTTTTATGGTTTGTGACAGCTGCATTGGTCTGCTGGAATTTAGAAGGAAAGTGAGGCAAAATTACACTCTCTTTTAGGATTTTCCTGAGTCCTTTAAGTTATTTAAGCGCGTTTTTATGTATTTAGTAACATGTATGCATCGGTCAGTTTGGTGTATTATATAGGTAATTTTCTTACATGAGGGATGGGCTTTCAAAAGGTGAAGAAAATCAGCAAGGGTTTGTTCTGACTGTTGCTGCCCTCTGGTGGAAAAATAAGTTTAAAGTCAAATGCAGAAAAAGATACACCTCTCAGCTCATGGATGCTATTATTGGTATATCTGACAGACACCTGTGGCCCTGTGCACCAGAGGGTTTGCTACATAATCAAAGAGATTAGTAACAGTAATCTTATATCATCATATAACACAGCATCTACAATAAGCTAATGGGAGCTTTGTGCAGGTCTTTTTTTTAATTGCTAATGGCAATCTCAGTGCTTGCCCATTGAAATGTTGCTTTCGTCTACTTTACATTCACCATGTGAAAAGACTACATTCTACCCTTTCATCATCATCATCTTTTTATCCCTCTTGAAATAAGAAGACTTCACATGCAATTAGCTTAAAGAATTCGAAGTATAAAAGAGGTCTCCTGGATTATGAAAAGCACTCATGATAAAATACATTGCAAAGTTCTTTCTCAAAGGCGTTAATGACAAACAGGAGAAAATGGAAAGACACCGGTATATGCGGAAACACACACAGACACGCTGCTGAAACGGCAAGACAGTTCAGACTTGAGGGAAAATCGAGATAAACATTATAATGGTGAGCTGGAAAAGAGGACGCCTCCCCAGCTTGTCCAGCCTTTGCCCTCTGACCTCTTAGGTAAAATGTGCACGTGTAGCCTACAGTGTGGGGAAAACGCAGCTCTGCAGTGATTAATATGATGATTGAACTGCTCTAATTTACTGGCTGTGTTTAGAGGTGAGAACGAATCAAGCATAAGGTGCACTGCTCTTGGGTTGCATATCAACATTCTTTAGTTTTCTACTCAGTACTGATAGAGTGATGAACAGCTGCTGCCTCTCTGTGTTATCGGTGTAATTGGATTCCCCCTTTCCAGTGCGATCAATATAATCACTGAAAAGAAGGCACAGTGGTTTTCTTAAGCGTCTTACCTTTGGAACAGCAAGAGACTAAAGACCTCACTACAGACTTCTCTGCAGCTGCAACTGCAAGTATTGTAGTTTTTGGTTTTATGGTTATTAAAGGTGATTGAATAGTTGTGTTTTAACAGAGGGCTTCAACATAAAACCTTGCCTCGTAACTAAGATAAGATTTTTCAGGGTTCTTTTTTTACATGTAATTTTGCAATCATCCAAAATTCCCTTTACTGAATCTGCTTTTAGTACAATTAAAATTCCACAATTTATATTACTGGTAAAAGAAAACACCTGTGGCCAGTGACAATTTTTTGATTGTTTTCTTCATGGTCATTCCAAGTGTACCTCTGTAATTATATCTCTGCACTGTTTCATCAGGGGTTTGAAAATGAAACGTCTATTTTCTTAAGTGGTTCACCTGACAGTGATCTAACCCATGCACCCATACTTTCCACCGCATTATTTTAAACATCAGCCAGCGACACTCATGTCAAGAATTTGGCTTCAGCTCTCATCAAACAGTGAATAGTCGCTTAAACGTGAGAGACTTTTATCTCTTGTATCGCCACTCACATTCCACACCAAGGTCGACAATATAACTAAATGATTTGGTTAATTTGAATTCAAACAGTGTCAGCTGGGGGTCCACTCCGCGCAGTGGGAGGATTGGTAGAGTAATATCAACACAGTTGTGATTACTCCATTGAAGCAGTAGGGTGCTCCAATCAGAGCCGAATCACTCTCCTCATTACAGACTACAAGGCCAGATCTCAGTGGGTGGACCACAGAATCGGGCTTCATATCTTCCTACTGAAATTAATTGAAATTCATTTGTGGCACCCTGATGCTCCCCATCAACATGAGACTCATTCACATTTGCACAATCCACCCTGGATTCATTAAGCACAAGCACATTTTCAAGTTTGAAAGCATGTAAAAGCAGAGGTTGTGTTCTGTGATCTGGACCCCAGCATGTGGGACGGATTGTAGGCTGCAGTTCACTGTATCGGATGCATCTTTCCGGAAACGATTCTTGTTAAGGCAAAGCAAAGTAATCTGACCAGGTACATGTATTGCTCCAGTGGAGTGGCACCTGAATGTATTTACTGTGGCACAGACACTGCAGGACTTAAGGTCTCAGGCAGCAATAAGTGACAATGCACCACATATCAAAGATTCAAATGGTTCAGATTCAGATTCATGGTTTTGTAAAAGTCAACAGATATCAGATAGTAATGTAGTAAGTCAAATTAGGACATCCTGCAAACAGATTCACCCTATCTTACTGCATTTACATCAACAACTGACTCCCCTGCAGACAAAGAATGGTAAGTATGGCGGGAATTAATGTCTGCAGACAGTTAATATTGCGTGCTATAAATACTAAAGCAACAGATGAGATGACGAGCATCCCTTTATCCATACATGAGAAACTAATACCACATGCCAAATGGTTGCCGTCCTTGTTTCACACCACATGCAGTCCCAAAAGTCCACAAAAACAGTTTGCATTCACAGAACATGCGCTATTTACACACCACAGGCAAAAGCTTTCCTCTCTCCAAAACAAAACAATGTACTACTCGAGCAAAAAAAACAATTATCACAAACAAATTAACAGCTAATGCATTCACTATTCCCCCCACTACCCTTAGAAACTATTAAGACCTCCTCTACCGCTGAATGCTAAGAGCCAAACTACTGTGCCACCATACAAATCTTAGTTGGTATTTGCAGATCTGTAGCTGTTTGCCACAGCCTAATTGGGTTATTTATAAACAGCTCACACCATAGATCACATTCCAGGGATGTCAAAATAATCAATATGTGATAAATATTAAAGATAAATGCACTCTTACCTTGAGATCTTGTTTGGTCATCTGCTTCAAATGCCAAGCTGTTCTTGAGGCAGATACATGATACTACTCCTTGCTTTCTGAGCAGGTACAGGCCACCATCTCCCTAGAAGCACAACTCTTAGTTACTTTGCTGTATACTACAAATTAGTGGTTTGAGTTTATGACCATTAAAGACAGTTTACTTGACTTACAAAAGTAAAAAGAATTGCAGTTGTCTTGACCTTGACAACACCTAGCTAATATTATGCTAGACCATACTACTAAAGGAAGAACCTGGGTTGATATCGACCTTCAAACCATCTAGGGTTAAAATTTTAAAAAAATGACTATGGGTTGAAGAATTGTGTTGTTTTGATTTCTAAGTATTAAAATCTGGCTCTGTGCTATATGTTGTCAGCCATGTTCTGTAGTTAATCAGTGTTTTTTAATGTGACATTTGAGCATAGACATTTTCACCGAAGGCATTTTGACATGTTACAGCAGGAAAAGCACAGGTGTAATAAAAATTTAAGGTAGTTGAATTCCATTAAATCGTTCAGTGTGAGGGTCCTATTGTGCTTGCTGGTTTACTATCGCGGCTTACTGGGACGCTTGAATAGAATGGACCCTTCATTATGAAAAATCAAAAATCCTGTGATGCTTCTCAACCTATTCATGCACATTACCCTGAAAGACATCCCTATCCTGCCCCAGCCAGATGGCCCACAGGACCACCAGGGCCCTCCCAAACATAACAAAGTTATAACCAGTCATATATAGTCATAGCCAGTACACTGTTTGGTGGTGCTATGAGCATACATCCCCTCCGAAAGGTATTGAACCCACCACCTGTTTTGCTTGGGGTTCAGGGTATAAAGCAGGTCATGAGGTGCTCTATCAGAGCACTCACACTGTCTGTTGCTTTGGAGTGATATGAGCCTGTCCAACCCTTTTTCGTACCATACTAATCAGACGGCACTGGACTACTTCAGTCTTGAGACATTTACCCTGGTCGGAGTGCAACTGGGATGGGGCCTCATATGCCTGCTGGTCATAGGTTGGCACTTCAACTGCAATTGAGGACATACTAGTAAGAACCAAAACATTCTCACATGCGTTTGACTATAGTTCTAAGACTGTGAAGTCCATTGGGACCACTTCAAGCAAACTAAAGACCAACAAACTCCCTAATGCTTTAGAAACAATATAATAATGTCCATGAGCTGTACAAAAAGCCTCAACAACCTTCAACATTCCTGGCGAATGACTGCAACTTGAATGTGCTCCCAACACCTTGATCAACACCATCTGTACATGTGAGTAAGTACCTCTCTGTGCCCTCTCCTGATCACATTGCTCAAGATAAAGCACTTCCTCAAACCCAATAATGCTTCCAAATCCCTACTGCCTCAAAGTTCAGCCTGTGCACTTGTGACATTCCTGCAACCTGATTTTCCTACGAGGCATTACATCCTTCAGCCAGTAAGTTCGGAAAGATTTTAGCAGGTCTACTCACTTCAGACTTGTCTAAGCAGCCATGTAAAGGAGGGAAAGGTAGACGTGGAAGCATGCTGCAGGCTAGCACTGGTCTCCTGGCATAAATTATCTAGTGCAGCTTCAACACACTGCATGTGTGCTGAGAAGTTCATGCCACAACCCCTACCTCTGACTGCATCTGCTTTGAATAGTGCCTTGAAAGAGCATCTGCTCCTGAATTTTTGCAACCAGGGTGATAAACATTCTGAAAATTGTCTGGCCTCGTCATTCAAATAGTCATAAAGGTTAGGCTATTATATGACTCATCATAAAGTACAGCTATATAGCATACTATGCGGATATAAATGAACGCACAGAACTGCAGTGCACCATGATACTAGAAGCGATAGTAACAATAATAGGAATTTGTAAGTTTATGTGTGATTACATTTGCTTATGACTCTCATTACCTTTTTATTTCTATCATCTTTATTTACTTACATGAATTAGAATTTATTTTGGTATGCAAATAGAATTAAGAACATCATGTATTAATCTACAAATTCATGTAAATAAAGTCACAGCATCTCACAGAAAATGGCAGATACATAAATAGTACAGTGCAAAACATAACACTAAAGTAATTTAACATAACTTAGACACTTGTGCAGCCTACGGTGTAGGTTGAAGCTAAAACTTATAACACCTAATAACAGCACATCATCTGACCAACAAACAAGACAAAAAACAACTTACAAAAGGCAACTTTCACACTTTAAGTTTGTACCCTGTTCTTCTGCACTGGTATTACATTCTGATCATCCATTTTCACATTTGATCAATACATTCTTTTTAAACTTGCTTACACTTACTTGATGTTTTACATGTTTTCAGTTCTGTTTCATAAACTCACTCCTTTAACAAAGATACAATGTAGTTTGGCATTGGTCCTCACCAATGTTAAAAATACCTCTCCAAGCATGTTGACTTTCTCTCTTTTGAAACAACTTCTGGATACTTTCAGGTTANCTTTATTTACTTACATGAATTAGAATTTATTTTGGTATGCAAATAGAATTAAGAACATCATGTATTAATCTACAAATTCATGTCCTCCGCAATATATATTATAATTACTGCCTTGCAAGAGATCCATGGTGTTGCACCTGTGCTGGCAAGGTTTCAGTCATATAGGAAGCAGCATTATATTAACAATCTTTATTATACAAACAACTTCTTTTATTTTTATTTATTTTTTTTTTTTTATAAAAACAGCTTTAAGCAGACAAAAGTTGGCTGGCACTGAGCAGCACATTAAGAGTCACATACACACACATCTACAGAGTAACAGACCAGCCTTGGGCAGGAAGAGCTCACAATGTACCAGTCCCCAAGCTAAGTTAGCATCTCACTAAACCAGTAAAAGCCCAAAAGTTTTTCAGAATTTTAAAACCAAAGTAACACTCACCTTTGGTTAGACTTTCAAATTCCTCGAACTTTCTTCAGCTGTAACAAAAATATTCTGCAAAAAGAAAAGTTGAAGAGTTTATAAACTTGCTAGCTTAAACCAAACAAGCCCGGTGACCGGAAGTTGTCGGTTGAGTTTACTGATCATGTTCATAAAGGTAGTTCTAATTATCTTTTGACTTACGTTTTACACTTTCCAAGGCCGCGCTTTTACAATTAGTTGTAACTGCCATTTTTGTGAATTAAAAGCATTTTCTCGTGCGGTACCATAGGGAGTGGATTTTAAAAGCTTAAAGTGTAGTCAAACGACTTTTTTTTTTTTTTTTTTTCCAAATAATCTTTCAAAAGATAAACATGGCAGCTCAGTGACTCGGTGTCAGATGAAAAAAAAAAAATCTGAAGGCATTGCAGGTGTAGGCAGCTGTCTGGGCCTGCAGTCTATGAGCCTTTTCTTAGCTGTCATGTGGCCAGCAGATGGCAGCAGCAAATACACAGCTCTCTATGGTGCTTTCAATGACCGTCGTAACTTCCTTACTTTCAGAAAGATGACCCGGGCAAATAAGGAAGTTAAATTGCGGATTACAAGTATGAAACTGAAATATTTAATTGTTTTCCACGGTGTCATTATATTGACACCGTGTTTATCCAATCTGTAGCCATTGTTAACCACACTCACTGCAACACTAACATATTTGCAGGCTTTGGAAGTGAAGACGGGGCGCTAATGAAGACGTGGCAGAAGTTGAAGTCCGTCTCGGGATACAGTAAAAGCCAACGCCATTGTCATGACAACATTAAGTAATATGCGTCTATTGTCTAAACACGTCGGAATTCTGAAACCACATGTGGTCATTTAATGTCATTTTCTCCGCTAGCACTTGAATGCAGCACTCCGCACGGCTGCCAGCTTTGTATAGGTTTGTTCTACTGTTTTCTGGGGCGAGAGGAGCTGGAAAGTTCGTACTGTCTGTGTGCAGTTGTCCAACAAGGTGGTCAACACGTTACTTTTTAACGACCAGGCAGGTAAGCCTATTGTTGTTAAAATTTAATTATTTGCCAGTGTTATATAGATATAGATAAAATGTTATTGAAAATGAGATGCAACATTAATTCTCTGTCCAGTGGGCATTTGCATACATTTGTTATCAGAGCAACCAACACGTCAGGATTATTTTCATAGTGTGGAGTTGCTGTGTTTCTGTGCTAACAATCCCATCATACCATGGGGGACTTAAATCATCAGCTATAGTGAAATGTATTCCAACTAGGACTGAGAAAAAGAGATATCAAGGAGTAAGTTTACAATGATGCTATCATGTTTTTATTTATGGCTATCTCTGTAATATTCTCTAATTCTTCCAAAAGGGGGTTATCTGTACAGTGATCTCTTTCTAAAATTAATAATAAATCCAAATGTTATCTAAATGGCTTATGTTGTGTGTGTGTGTGTGTGTGTGTGTGTGTGTGTGTGTGTGTGTGTGTGTGTGTGTGTGTGTGTTGACCATGCAGCCATGATTGTTTTGTTATTCGATAACTGTAATGCACTGGTGTGTTTTCTCCCCTCAGAATATGGATTCTGGAAAGATCATGGTCAGAGCATCAGGCAGCTTTCTGATGAAGTCCCTACGGCCTCTGGTGATTTACTCCTCTCTGTGTTATTTGATATCTGGATACACCGACAGAGACAGAGTAAATGACTTGATGTCCAGATATCCTCTTATTGATGGGTAAAGTATGTTTATTGTCTCACCTGCCGGAGTTACATTCCTAGGAAATGAATGCATGGGATCAAAATTAAAATGCTTCTCTGTCAGTTTTGTTTTCCTTACACCCTCCATTTCCCTCTGTCAGTCATAACGACTTAGCTCTCCAGCTGAGGATACTTCACAGCAATCGCCTGAGCCAGATCGACCTTCATAATGTGAGCAAAGTGGCTACCGACATCACCCGCCTCCAAGCAGGCAATGTGCAGACGCAGGTATGGCAGTGTAATCAGTCTTTCACTCTTGACAGTGATCTGTTGTGGATTGCTTTAGAGAGAAGTCTTTGAATAACAGCATCTAAACCTTGAATGACGGTCACCCCAGTAACTTAAATGTCTCTCTCATTCTCTTGTGTCACGTCCCCGTCCTTTTGTCAGATGTTTGCAGTCTATGTGATGTGTGGGGCCCAGGAGAAGGATGCTGTGAGGCTGACTCTGGAACAAATAGATGTGGTCAGACGCATGTGCACTGAGTACCAGGACTTTGAGCTGGTTACATCTGCCCAGGGTATGGTACACTTCAACACGGCAGTGCAGGCAATTTACTGACAAAATCATTATGGAGATGAAAGAGGGGACCAATTTAGTTGATTACCTACAATCAGAATTCAGTATTTTTTGTTGCTGTTGCTCTAGTATGAAGGTTTATAAAACACAGCCATATGAATCCACACTCTTAAGTATATCTTATTTACAGTCCATTTTTGGGAAGAGAGCTATGAAAGTTATAATTGTCTTTGCTTCATATCAAAAGGTTCATCAATTAAAGTGAAGATGGAATGTTACACACTTGCTAACAAGTAATTAAAACACAAAATAATTTTTTCCCCCACATTTTTTTTAAAAATTTGGTGGGAGGCATTCATTTTGGACGTAGCGTAGTGTCATACAGGTGTGTGTTTCATTGCAGAGCTGAAGAATTCTGCGATGAGGCATAAGATTGCCTGTCTAATGAGCATTGAGGGGGGGCACTCTATTGACAGCAGCCTGCCAGCCCTGCGGATGTTTTACCAGCTCGGAGTCCGCTCCATGGCCCTCACTCATACCTGCAATACACCCTGGTAATTCAGAGATTACTTTTGAGCACATTATTTTACTTGTAATATTTCATATGATTTACATATTACAGAAAGTCAATGATGGCTACATGACTCAACAGAGTATCAATAGTAAGGATACAGAAGAGCAGGATCTTGGATCAGCTACAAATATTATGGTTTTTAACTAGGAAGCTACAGCAGCTATACTTTATTTTGCTGTATAAGATTCAATGATTTTCCCCGACATGAGCTTCTGTTGCTACATTTGGGATGACGGGTTTATTTGCAGAGTTGGCTGAATGGAAAGGTCAAATGTGTTTACATTTTATTCCTTCTATGCAAATGAACCTATATGTGTCCTCTCTTTGAAATCTAACATTGCATGTAGCCTAATGTGCCTCAGCCTGATGCCCTACATGGAGCAGTACATGGATATATTTTATGGCAGTGAGTACACAAGACTCATTATTTTTGGTTTTGACAGTATTCCTTTTTAATGCAGGGCTGAGTCATCCTCAAAATTTTATAATGTCTATCAAAGACAGAACAACAGCCTGACAAAATTTGGGAAGGTAAGCCTCATCTTCAGTATTATTGATGACTGTTTACTGTTGTTATCACATTCAACAAAGCATGTTTGCTGGTTTCAACTGGCCATTCTCAAGCCTTGAGACACTCCAATAATGGGTTGTTGTTATATGCTTTGGTTAATGCACTTCAGTCGGCCCTCTCAACAGCAGCACAAAGGACTTCCTCGATTGCTCTCTGCACGAGTGTGTTTACGTGTGTTGACATGTCGTGTCTCCTGTTATCGGCTGAATTGATTTCCTTCCTTCCTTCCTTTGATACTGTAAATGGCTTTTGACTGTTTTCAAGGCTGTGGTGGAGGAGATGAACAGACTTGGAATGATAGTGGACCTCTCCCACACTTCTTGGGACACTGCCTCGGCCACACTGAAGCATTCCAAGGCCCCTGTTATTTTTAGCCACTCATCTTCCTTCTCCATCTGTAACCATGGCCGCAACGTACCTGACTGGCTGCTGCGTGATCTGGTGAGGAAAGCAGTTAACTGAGTTAATCGTTTGTTTAGTCGCTTGATTAAATCTTATCACTCAAGTCACTGACTCATTTGATGTAATAGACTTCTGAAACAGAACATGTATTTTTCTCCATTGTTAGCTTTTTTGTGTATCATCAGGATTAAACAATTCTGAACAGATTTTCCACCATTAAACAATTATATTTCAGCCCACTTACAGTCAGTATAATTGATTCTAAATCTTTATTTGCATGACCAGGAAATCAAGTTAAAGAGATAGTTTGGATTTTTTGAGGTGGAATTTTATAGGGTGCTTATCCAAAGTAAGTGTATTACATACAGTAGATAGCGGTTGGCACACCCCCAGTTTGGAGAGGCAGGCTGGAGTCTGACATGGAAGCTAAGCAATGTACTGCTGTAGAAGTGTCAGTGACAAAACATATTCAGATTAAGTGTATGCTATATTGAGAGTATTTTCACTGCTTTACCTAAACGTTAGACAACCTGTTTCGAGAGGGAAAATGTTAACAGCCTCAGTTCCCCACCTATGCTCTCGTCAAAGTCACCAGACTCCATTGAGAAAAATGGTAATTTAAGCTTGCTGAACACAGGAGCTGCTGATTTACCACTCCTTCGATTAATTTGTTAGTTTGTGTTATTGTGTGACTTTGGTGAATCTGAACTAACCATTTTGAACACCAAAGTCACACAATAAAAGAAAACATACTAAACAATCGAGGCAGCGGTAGACCACCAGCTTCTGTGTTCAGCAATGTTAAATCACTGTTTTTCTCAATGGAGTCTGGCTCCAAAGAGAGCGATATAACAGCGGTGAAAATACTCTCAATATAACATACACTTAACCTGATACTGATGTTTTTTAGGCAGCTAAAATTGAGCAAAGCGTTAGCTCAGGCAGGACATGTCAAGCTCAGCTCACATCCCAGCTACATCAGCTGATCTCAAACAGCCCGATCAACTGATGAAGCAGCTGATTGATGGAAGGGAGTCAGCTGATAGATCACATGATTCCTTTCTATGCAGCCAATTGGCGAATTCTTTCAGGGCGCCCTATTTAAACTGCTCTGGCCTGCCTACTGTTGCTGCTTCCTCTGCAAGTGGCTTTGCAACTGGCCTCCACCCCAGCTCCTCCTTTTCATGCTGTGTCTGACTTAGCAGTGTCATTTCTGTTTGTCATAGAGGTGTGCTCTCCATGCCTCAAGGCTTTCCATGTAGGTACATAGAAGGGCCGAGAGGAGTGCTCTCTCCACTTTAGGCTGTCAGTGTAGGCCTAGGACAGGTAGAGGGGCCCCAGAACAGAGCCATACCACCAAATATAATACTGCAAATGGAAATAAAGTTTTCTTAACTAAAGTGATCCTGACTGAAATACATCTAGTTGCTGACCCCCACACAGCAGTAGATTGCTAAGATACCATGTCAGACCCCAGCCTGCTTCTCCAAACTAGGGGCATGTCAACCAACAATTACTGTTTTAAC
The DNA here is from genome assembly GCF_006386435.1 of Epinephelus moara. Taxonomy (NCBI): domain Eukaryota; kingdom Metazoa; phylum Chordata; class Actinopteri; order Perciformes; family Serranidae; genus Epinephelus; species Epinephelus moara. Next base: position 15,915,669 of record NC_065506.1, on the reverse strand, counting down.
ATACTGTTTACAGATAAGTACCCCATACAACCCCACTTCAAAATCTGAATTATCCCCTCAACATGTCATCGCTGACTTTTTATAGTTCCATATCCTCCATAATTTCCATGACCATGTTTTCTTCCCAACAGTTTCCCCTCTGGTCTCTTATACTCATGCACATGGTTGAGCAAACATAAAATACTTGACACTGAGTGAAATTTAACATCTACAATAGATCAACTGCATTTACAGCTGTTATAGTAGGCAGTCATTTCACTTGGTGGGACAGAGTTTCCAACATAAGACTGTGATTCATAGTCTGAAAAAAAAACATACCAACTGGTAAAAGCCATTAATCATTGTGTTTTTCTCCAGTGTAGTGTAAGCAGTTAGGTAATAAGTCATTACATGAATCTTATGAGTCAAAGTTTCTAAATCTTTGGGTGTAAACTGCTTTATCCTGGTTGTTATAATGTTGATGATCAAAGATTCAAACCTGAATGTACTGTTTGACTTTATGAAGCTAAGTATCAGATAACTGCCAGTAGTCTTGATGTAATTTTTGCACTTGTGTCCTCTCCCCCAACACTTCTCTGAATTTCTCTTGAAGCGGCCATTAGCCTGTTTCTTTATTCAGCGTCAGTTGTTTGTACCAGCTCATTACTAACTCCTTTATTCCTCCCACTTGAGTCAAGAACATCTGTTTATATAGACTGTACTTTTAGCAATATGTGTAAAAAGATTTAATCACATCTTGCCTTATTTTGTAAATATTAATATCAGGTGTATAGGAGTAGTCAGTATGCTCGATGCAATGGAAACAGTCAAGTTCGGTGTACTGCACAGTATTATAAATGTTTATTTCAGTATGAAATTAGAAACATCCAATGGGTGTGGACAAGGAGTTGAAGCACAGTTTCATTGAAAGCCTCCCTTGAAACATCATGAAATTCACTGAGTTTTTTATTTGTTTCTGAAAGTAAATTCAGCACGTTGTCACAGTAGATGAAGCCTGACTATAAATTAACTCTAGTAGCATGAGGCCTGAATATCAGTAAACTGTAATACCATGGGTATTTTTCTCTCACTTAACCTCAATTCAACTCCAGCCCCTCTGGGATCCCTCATGAGCAGGCATGTTTCTTATTATGCCACAGATGTCAGTGTGTGTGTGTGTGTGTGTGTGTGTGTGTGTGTGTGTGTGTGTGTGTGTGTGTGTGTGAGCTGTAGAAAATATACTGCAGCAAAGAGTTACGGGGTGTTAGAGATAGCACAGGTACAAACCTGATGTTTACCACGTCTACCACTCCAACCAGTGATGGGAGTAAAGGCTTCTTGTGTCTGAAAATGTATCTATACATTGCTTATTTTAGTTAATGCTGCTCTATGTATGTCTTCTTATTTACTAGATTTCTCTTATGTGTTGTGTTTCAGAAAAAGAAACACGGGTTGATCATGGTGAATTTGCACAGCAAATTCATATCCTGCAGGGATGAAGCCAACGTCTCTCATGTGGCTGGTGAGGCATCCATGTCTTTTTTTCATCATGAAGTAAATCTGGGGCCACATTCACAAATATTCTGAGGATAGTCTTAGAGAGCTCCTATCTTAGTCTATGATAGTTTAATAAGGAGTTTTTGCGTAGGAGTGATTTAGAAAAGCTCTCAATGCAACTCTGAGCAAGAAAGGGACAGAAACTTTTACCTCAGTGGAGTGTGGTTGACCCCGTTGCTATGTATAACGCATTCTTTTAAAAAAAGGTGTGATTGGTTGTCACAGACACGCCCTTTTGTGAGCCTGCAAGGTGTGGACACCCAGTGGAAATGAAATGAACCGCATAACAATAGGAGTCCTGTGAAAGTGTTGTAATTGTTAGTGTGATCACTCTGCTAGTGGAACTGCTGCACTGTTGCATTTTTCCAGTTTTACAGATATCTTGGTGTCATGATCATTTTATTTCTGGCTTTATATCGTTATTGCATTGGGTGGGAAATGTGTGCATATCCCTAATGAGATCGACCACAAATATTATCAATCCACATCTTTTAGCATTTCATCACTCACTGTCATTCCGTGTTTTGAGAATGTTTAACCTACTAGTGATGGGCAAAGCAATTCTTTAGATGTTACTGAATCACTAGAATCAGTTCATTAAAAAGATTCATTCAGAAGATTCGTTGACCGAATCGTTCAGTGCTTGGCGGGAAGAGCCCTGACTGTGTACTCCGACTTAGTCTCTCTCCATTGCTGCTGCTGCGTCTGCCCTGCACTGGTGAGTCTCATTACTGGCCAGCCTAATGTTTTAAGTTTTTTTATCTGGAAACTAAGTCTGTTAAAACAATAGGGAGGTGTGTGATTGTGTTCATGTGGCTTGACTCCTGGCTACATTAGTCGTTAGCTTGGAGAAAACGGTCCCTATGAAAGTGTATCGCTGAGAAGAAATTTATTTGAATCACTCAGGGATCGGGATTATGTCGTTCACGTAGTGATTCGTTCACTGAGTGATTTGTTACACGGTAGGCAGCAGAGGTTGCGCTAGACTTTTTCGTCGCTGGTCATTTTGACCGACAGGGTCATAAAAATCCAGTCATAATCTATTTTTACCGGTCATTTTCATTTTCGTTTTTAAATGATAATAAAGATTTTCAAAGACATTTAGTTTTCATTCGTTCGTTTTTAATAAATCCAATAAGCAAGTTATAAAGTGTGCATTAATAAGGACATGAACGAAAAGAACAGACACCACACACCCGTGTCGCGAGTGCTTCTGTCAAGCTGGATAGAGCGGATCATACCAAACAGGAATTCGGACACAGGAAAGACGAGAGAATCCGGCCAATTTTCAAAATAAAATAACAACAGCTCGCACTGAGGAACGTGACGAGAAAATACCGTGTTTAGAATTTAAAATAACACAACAGTGCATAACCAAACACATTTTTCAATACCATAATCACTTCATTGCAATTTTAATTTTGTGTCACCGAGCCTACAGACATAACTACATAAATGAGAAATGCGCTGCCTGTGGTGTGGACAGTCAAGCGCCTGCCAGTATACTCGCAGGACTTCCGCGGCACTAACGCGTCCGGTGTGTCCAGGCCGTTATGTCAACAACGCTACATGAAGCAGATGAATGACTTTTTCTCTGCAGTGTGAAAACGGCAGCCACTTAAACCACTGACTGTGCACTCCGCCGCCAAGTGGGCAGGGGTGGTAATTGCAACCGGTCAAAATGACGGACGGCCTTCAGATTTTCCGGTCATTGTTGTAAAAAACCGGTCAATGACCGAGAATATCCGGTTAACGCGACCCCTGGTAGGCAGTCCCTCCCTGCACCCTGGCTGCCTCACGACTTGCGAGTGATTTATCGTTCGCACGGACCAAATCGGCAGTTCCACTCCCGGCCTGCACGCTCGCTGCTGAGCTCAACTGAACTGAGAAATGAACAAATCAGTTCCGGAAGTGATTCAGTTCAGTACGTTCACTCAACAGATTTGTTCTTTTGAACGATTTGTTCGCGAATGACACAACACTATAACCTACGTCTTTGTGCTTCCACCATTTTCTCTTCTCCTTAAGAAACTCTTAAACCTCTTTAAAGCCGTCCTCCTCTCCTAACAGTTTTCACCTTAGGAGTTCTTTTAAGGGCTAACATGCTTTGTGAATGACTTTTATCTTTACCAGGACTTAGTCTTAGCCCTAACTTTAGGGGGAATTTCTAAGGGAACATCAAAATTCTAAGAATTTTCTTAGAATTTTGTCATTAGGAGCAACTCTTTGTACCAGGAAGCTTTGTTAATATGACCCCTGTAGTTTGTGTTTCTTATACCTCAGTTGATTTATGATTTCCTCTGGGTTTTACAGACCATTTTGATCACATTAAGAAAGTGATTGGAGCTGAGTCTATAGGAATCGGAGGGGACTTTGATGGTGCTTCCAGGTAATATTCACATGCAAACACAACATATAGATACAAGCACTTTGATAAAGTACACTAAATCTACATGTCTTCTATCCTTTGATAAGTGGGGATCTTCAGAGACACAACTTGCACACATAGAAAACAAAATAAAACAAAGCTCATGCCAGAAGGCTACATACCTGTCTGGCACTCCACAGATCAATTTTGTGCTTTTGTCAGCCTGTCATGATATCAGCAATTTGGCTGTTTCGGCTGTCAACAGGCTGAAAAATGGTAAAAAAAAATCAATAACTGTGCTGCAGAATGGTTGGCACTGAATCAGTTCCCCCCCTGCATACCCACACAATTTACCTCAAGCAGGGACAACATGAAACAAATGATACTGAAGGACTGGATTGAAGGACTTTCTTTTGCAAAAAAAATATCCATGAACTGAAATGTGTTTTTCTTCCACAGCTTTCCTCAGGGGTTAGAGGATGTGTCAAAGTATCCCGCCCTAATCCAGGAACTCCTCCGAAGGAACTGGACGGAGAATGAGTTGGCCAGTGTCCTTCGAAATAACTTCCTGCGAGTGTTTGAGGAGGTGGAAAGGGTGAGCTAGAAGATTAATATATTTTATGTCTAAAGAACAGCCTTTTCTGAGAAATTAAGGGTGGGTAAGTAATTGAAAGGCACCTTTTCACTCCATACCTTGGCCAAAGGAGTGATTTAGCTATACTGAAGGATAAGGATAGGCTGTGTGTTTGGTAGAAAATGTCCTCAGTATGTCTTATGTCATTAGTGACTTCATATACTTTTTTTTTTTCCCTAAAACGAAAGGCCTGTCCTGACACAAATGGACACTAACCTCCTTATCTCATTGTTTTGTTCCCATTTTTTAAACTCTTTTATCAAAAATAACATTTTCAGATTGAGTAAGTTGTAAGACTTACTTTAAAGATATTATCTATAAAATGCTTTCTTTGCATTGCAAGTTTATAAATATTCCCAAGTAAATCCAAGGCACAGATTAGTTCAAAAGTTGAAGCTGAACCTCTCTCCCTTCTCTCACTGTATTTCCACCAGGTCCGGGATCAGTTGAGTTTGAACCGGCCCAGTGAGGTCCAGATCCCCCTAGAGGAGGCGCAGAACTCCTGCAGGCTGATCCTCAAACGCCCTGACCCAAAAGGGCCCACTGACAGGAGCCCCTCCTCCAGTGCCCAACATGGACCAAAAGGTCTGTTAATCCTGGCCTTAGTTCTGCTGCTTTCCAGCCTATTTATGATTGAATGAATATATTGAAACTTTAGCTACACCTTTTTAAAGTGCATATTTTCTTAAATAAATAAGAAGGGCTTCATGAGATTGCTTGTGGGTCATCCCAGCACACCACAGGTCAGTAAAGATAAGGGGAGAATCACTTTCTTACCACCAAAAATTAAACTATATAATTAAAAGAATATTCAATGTGTAGCCCCATTTGGGAGGTCATTTAAATGTCAGCCTCTGTATACACATTATGCTTTACATATACATTAAAACACACACATCAGTCCTCTGAAAGGCACTTTTCCATTTATTTTGGGGAATTTATTTATTAAATATTAAACTTGCTGCTGAATTTGTTGTACATGTGCTGACATCATCTCTACCAAAACTTATGACATGAAGAAGAATCATGACAAAGATCAATAAAACTGCAGAGACGGCACTTTAAGTTGTTTGAAATCTGTATTTTTTGTTTTTGTTCATGAGGGATTTCTTTTTAATCTTTTGTTTGACAAGTGAGCTGGAGGTGAGGTCACAAGGACGAGGATGGCTCAGGTAAACAGTTCAGTCACAGTGCGGTTAAATGTTCAGTGCTGCATTATCATCATATTAATACCACACTGTTCATTCATTACAAAATATTACTTTCAGAAATCCTATAAAGCACTTCAACAAAATAGTACAGTTGGATCAGTTTATAAACAGATGTTCTTTTTATTTGATCTTACAGCATAATAGGATATTATGGAGGTTTACAAAACAATAGTGTGTATTTTATTGTGAGCTATTCTGCCCTTTGACCAAACAGAAAACTGTTTCACATGAAAATAACCAAAACAAAATCTTAAACTTAGAACAGCAGTTTTTCAAAGCAACAGTGTGAAAACTTCATATTCATGTATTGCCAACATAATTGATAGTTTAATTAACTTCTACACCATGTGCATGATTTTCACATAGCCACATTGACATCGTAGCCTCATCGCTCTTTAAAAAATTACTCATGGCTTTATGAAAATACTGTCAGTATAAAGTTTCCATTTAAAGAGTGTATTGTGCCCAAAAATTTAAATTTAAAAAATGTATTTGGATTGCTGGCAAGTGACAATGGTTTAAGGGGGATAATCCACTCCAACTTGTGCTGTTCTGCTTTAACTTAAGTGAAGGGAAGACCTGAGGGCTGTACCATGAAGCATGTTCAACAGAGCTATCACAAAGGTGGTTATCAACTATCAACTCTACCAGGTTCAGGCTCTGTGCATTTTCCTATAAAACAAGTCAAATGACACATTCACCACATCATTTGAAACTTAATAACGATCAATCCCATACCGCCTACTACCGCCTTTAAATATTAAAAATTGTTACAGTAAAAAGCAACACTGTTGCTACAGTTAAGATGAGAAAGGCAGGCTTCAAGTTTATATAGCTTATTTATTGGGCCATTCTTTATTTCTAACGTGACACCTGCATATCTGCAGCTCTGAAAGTTTGAACTTGATGCAGCCGATTAAAATGTTGTGCTCAAGAACTACATTTAGGGCTGACACTGTCCCATAATGAAGGACACGTGTAAACTATTTTAGTTTTTGGACAAATTAATGTGAAATTAATTTTATTGATTGAATATTATCTGGTGGTTAGCACTGTTGCCTCACAGCAAGAGGGTTCCTGATTCAATCCCAGGAGAGAGCCCTCCTGGGCAGAGTTTGCATGTTCTCCCCATGTCAGCGTGGGTTTTCTCCGGGTACTCCAGCTTCCTCCCACAGTCCAAAGACATGGGGGTTGGGGATAGGTTAATTGGTGACTCTAAATTGGCCGTAGGTGTGATTGTGAGTGTGAATGGTTGTCTGTGTCTATGTGTCAGCCCTGTGATAGTCTGGCGACCTGTCCAGGGAGTACCCCGCCTCTTGTCCAATGTCAGCTGGGATAGGCTCCACCCCCCTGCGACCCTCAAGAGGATGAGCGGTTATTAAAATGGATGGATGAATGGAATATTATCTGTGATAAATACCAATAGACTAATCAATTTAATCTGAATTTAGCTGGCGTTCTATTAGCTGTAATATACCAGCAGTGTAAACAGCAAATCAGAACTAAGCATATAAATATAATCCAAAATGGTAACATAATGGTATGATTTTAGGGAATTATACCGCATTTCATATGCAGGTAAACATCAGCCTTATTAAATATACTTTATGGAAGGCTTCTTTTAGAGTCAGCTTGGGGACAAATAGACCAGTGAACACTATAAACACATTCAGTAGTTCAGTAAGAGCAACCACATGAAAAAAAAAAAAAAATAACATTCTTGCTCATATTTTCTGCCTCACTGGTATACTGTAGGTTCTCCTGTAAAAAAACCCCAAAAAAACAAAAACGTGACATTATGCATACAGTAAGTGCTACTGTAATTGCACAGCTTCATTGGGTGGCACTTATGTAATATTACGGCTCAACAAGTTGGATAAAGTGCATTTATAACAAAGTCCCTCAGCTGACAGTCTGTGTTGCTCACATACTCACACTGATTATAGATTGACCCCAATCAAAGAAGCTGTGAAAGGCGCTAAACTGATTTTAAGCCGAAACTGGTCCCGACCAGGTTAGTTCTGTAGTTACCATGGCGATCTAGCCAGGTTAAAAGAGAGCCGCCTCCAAGAATGGAAAACTCTGGCTCTGGCTCGTGGTACAGCCCTCAGAAGCATTCTTAGCGTTCTGTGATTAGTTTTTAATAACTGCACACCTTGTCATGGTTTATCCTAACACATAAACCTCTCTTGGCTTGAACAGCTTGTTTAGGCTACAGAAAAATAAACATTTGTTCTCTGAACTATTTGCTGGCCTGATCATACTGATCATACTCATCTTCTTAGAAAAAGAAAGACACAAAACAGGATCTGAAAGTTGAATGTGGCTAAGATCAGAATTGCTTAAAGTTGTAATCCTTAACATTTCAGTCTGGGCTGATTTGGCAACACCTGTGGTTACCATGGTAACAGCAAGTGCTGTTTAATACTATAGCAAACATTTCATCAGCAGCTACTTCTTCAGAAAAACGACAATATACAAGCTGGTGCATTTGTTTCCAGCACAACCAAACAAATTCATGTTGTCAGTGTGTGAAGTAAGCCAATTTTGATCCAGTGCGGGAATGGCGGACTCCGCCACAAACATATAGAAAGGTATTAACAATAGCCATTCGGTGTGCATATATTGAATGGTTTTTGCAGAAAATACGTAGACCATATAAAGTATTAAAAGATGGTTTTGATTTCATTGAAATCTTAAGGATTATACATTTAAATTAAGCCTCCTTTTTTTGCGTGCAGCTAAGCTTTTAAGGTCTGTAGAAAAAGTACAAATGTAACACTTCAAAAGTCATTCATATACATTGTTCAGTAACACAAATATCTGTCCAAAAAAATCATAAATTAAAACTCTCTTTAAAAACTTGCTTTATGATCTCTGGCATGCCACCTTTACAGCACAACCAACGTCGAGCACTGTGTTTAAGATCCACAATAACATTTTCTTTGCCTCAGTGGGGAAATGTTGAAAAAATAAATAAATAAATAGAGATGTGCTTCCAAAATCATCAAAGAGCTGTTTCAGTATAAAAATCTGGCATACTATAAAAGTGTTCTACCAACATGTGTAGTACTCAGGATAGTCTGCCAAATTGTCAAATACAGGTTTATAATCACACATGAAGAGGTATTTGTGACCTATAAATAAGAAAATGCTGTCTAGAGTTTGTGTTTGACACACAAATATTGATTTCTGAGGGAGAAAAATAACAGCTTTCATTTGTAAAGAACGGGAGAGTCGTGAACATACAGGCGGATATGTACACTAGTGTGTCTCAATATTCTACAAGAATAGAATAAACCTCCTTTGTACTGAAAAATCCATACTTCACAATACAAGTGTCAAATTCATGCGTCTACCCAGACCTGGCAGCGGAGCAGGTGCTGCCTCCTGTCCAGAGGTGGAATGTATTCTGATGAGACAGGTGCTCCTGCGAAGCAGCTAATAATTGATCATGAGTAGATGGTGATAACCTCCCGACCTCCGCCTCGGACCAGCAGCACTCTTTCCAAGCCTTCAGTCAGCACTTCCAGAAACTCCATATCTGAGGCAGACGTTAAAGAAATAAAACCGCCCACACCTTGTATGTGTACTGCAGCCTAAAATCTTCTACACAGTTATGCAAGAGCCATTTTGTTTGACCACACTGGCAAAGGATACAATTCTCATCTCCGTCTGTGTTTCGAGGTGGTCCTGGCATGTTGAGCAGAACTAATCGAGCATCATGGGACCTGTTGACTATTACCTCATTTAGCTTCACAGCTGTATGCATCCGCCGCACATTGGACTGGTCCCTGGAGTGCAGAGAGGGGGAGGGACGGAGAGTGAAATGGATTTTACGATTTCAAAGCACGTTCTCACTTTGTCAAACAAACAACAACAAGAAAAGGGGAAATAAGGTGAAGGGCTCTGCATTAAAAGGTTAAATGAGAGGTGGCAAAGAAAATGCTAAGATAACTGAACGCCACTCACGGTTTGAGGCTCATGAGCTCTCTGAAGTTCTCAGGTGCATTGTTGCGGTTCCTCCTCTCAGCCTCACACTTCTCCTTTGTCCATGTCATCTGAACCTTCTCCGGAGGAGCTTCCACCACCTCCTCCTCTTCATCTGAGTATAGACTTCCCATACGCACCAAAGAGTGTCTGTCCTTCACCAGCTGGGCCTGCAAGTGCCGTGGGATTATCATGAGGCTGGGTTGTCGATATACTGTATGTAACTAACACAATAACTCATAGCAGCCATCAGAGTTAAGATTGAGCAGGTTGAATTCCCAAATTGCATCCCTATATACAAAACATGACAAACAAAAAGCATACCTCTCTTTGTCTTTCTGCACTGGAAAGCCTCATTTGCCTCAACATCTGGGACCTCTGCTCCATCATTAGGGTTCGCTCATAGGTGTATGCTGAGATGTCACTGTCATGCTAAAGTACCATTTGAAAAACACTGTTTTAGTGGTTAATCCTTCTGACACATTTGTCTGTTGAAAATGACCATAAAAGTTCAATGATTCATGTTCAAGTCAAGCAATGTTTTTGTTTTCTTTAACACTACAATTTTCTTTGTTTGTGGCATCTTGTATGGGCATCTGATTGCAGTTGTAATTTTTACGACTGTGTGAAATTTGCTCTGAGGTGGTCCTAGACATAAAGAGTCTTATGTAAGTCTTCACTTTTGCTCTAGTGGTTGTGCAACCAGTTGCCCTTTCGGGACTAATAAAGTTGAAAGTTGTGGGATCCTCACCATCTCCACCACCTCCACCTCAGCCTCTATTCTCAGCTGGTAAAGGAACGTGGCCAGATCTTTCTTCATCTGGATACTGTTGTCGTCCATCTGGGCTACAGTGAAGATGCGCATCTGGCATTTCCTCCAAACCTATAATGTAAATATAACCATGTGCTATTTCCACGAGTGTAATACAATGTGCGTTATTGAATGTGACTGTAATTGCTTACAGAAAACATACTTCAAAATAAAAGGGCTTCTAAGGGGAAAGCCTAAAATAACATCAAACTTAAACCAACAAAGATGATTCGGGGAGAGCATATTGGTTTGGAATGATAACAATTTCAGTTTGTTTTTATGAAATTATCCATATATTCCCCATTTTGAACACAATGGTAAAACTGCATTATTTACAACTAAAAGGTATGTGTCATCTCACTTTATGCAGTTTGAGCAGGAAAGGCAGCAGCATTAGCATCCCCCCATCATGGACGATCCACCAAACGTCAATGTTGCCATCTGTGAAGCGCTCATGGTTGCTCGGATAGAAGGACACATTTTTGGGCACCATCAGGGCCAGGTGGGCAGCTGTGGTGCAGCGGACTGTGTCTGAGTGGAGATGAAAATACGGAGACATGGTTATTAACTGTACTGTATAAATTAATTTAGTAACAACTTATATAATTTACAAGCCAGATGGAAACTAACAGAATGTATTTGAACATCCAAATAGTGTATTCATATGAACTTTTCGGTGCTGAAATGGCCTTTTAAGTGTCAAGTTGTATGAACAGTGTTTCAGTGAGACTCTTACTGATAAAAGTCTTCCAGGCACGAGGGTCCTCACTCTGTCTCCAGCCGTACGGCCAGCCCATCACCACAGTGTTGTGCTTCATGCCCCCCAGGCCACAAGACTGAATCAGATGGACAATACCCTCCCGCAACTTAGATGCCACCACGACCTGGCAGAAACCCTTGACTCGCTCAATCTCCATCATATTCTTAATGGCCTAGCAGAAAAAAAAGTGGGCAAACAGAACTTTAGTCCATGATCACTATAAGGAGTGAGCAGATAAGCCATATTTAAACAGTTATAATCCATAAATGCATAATGCCTTAAAAGCAAATGAAAAAGAAAAAAAATTAAAAAGTTTGTATGTCTGCAAGGATTATAGTGCATGCCTTCAATTGACATAAAAATGGTTTATATAGCACCATCTTCACCACCTCCCTGTATAGCGCAAGCTCTATGATAACTCTTGATAGATGAATATAAGCTTAGCACTGAGTGACTCAAGGATGTGTGATTAATTTCTCCAGTTGTTGTCACACCAAAAATGAACAAACTTTGTTTCACTTGTTCAATTTTTTACCAAACACATCACATTATGAAAAATGTTCCTGCACCAGCCCCTTATTTTATCTGAAATGGCTCATTGGCACCATATTGTAGTGACAACAACAAGCTGTTTCCAGCCATGCCCCTTAATTAAAGTGACAAATGCTTCAAAAACAGTTGCTGAGGAAGAAATGTCACAAAAATTGAAAATTCATATCGGAGCATGTTTTCGCTTCACTGTGCTTTTCATATTACAAAAGGTGGACATTTGTAACAATTAGTTGCAACGCAGTCAGCAGCAGAGTACAATGGAGAATTGTATGGAGCATGTGCAGCATACATACACCCCTTTCTAGTATTTACCTGCTCAGCTGCCTGCATTTCCCCATAGCTGTCAAGGAAGTTGCCCTGGATGATGGAGCCCACGATGGTCAGACCCTTTCCTGCCTTCAGCTGTGAAGCAAAGGTGAGCAGTCGGGGATATTTTACATGGAGGTCCTCGTCCAGCTTCAACAGCACAAGCAGCTGAGGTCTGTAGTGCACAGAGTTAAAGACAGTCAATATCAGACAAAGGCCTGGGTCAAAGCTGGTCTTTACACTCGCTATTGAAAGACTGTCACAAAGGGGTTTAAAAAATGTTATTTACACTGGATGCAGCTGTATAGAAAACACAGACATAAGCTGATGCTATCTGTTAAAACAAGATCATCAGGAAAAGGATGGTAGAGATTGCTAATTGGATTTTGATAAAATTGGACATTTTAAGTACCAGTGTCAAGCTGGTATTTTGCGATTTGCATGTCGAAAACATAGACTGTATAAATATTGGACGTAGCTTCCATGACGTCACCCATTGGTTTGTGGACTGCCATTTTGAAGCCTCAAGTTCATCATACCCATCTTGTGTTTTTTGGAGCCAGAAGTGACCATATTTGGACGAAAGGTTGGAGGATCGAGAGGTGGATTTGAATCATAGACTGTAGTGACACCTCACAGATAGCCTGTCACTCAGTGGCCCTGCCCTTAAATATGCGTAACTTTGAGCCTTAATAAAATGTGAACGGGTAAGTTATATAAAAAAAATCACCCACTGTATAGCTGTCATAAATGTTGATATTAGATATAGAGACCAAAACTGTTTTTTTGTTCCAGTAAACACATTTATTTCTGCTATAAAGCATTTTAACATGGGGGTTCTGTGGGGATTTACTCTGTTTTGGAGCTAGCCTTAAGGGGCCATTTGATAAACTGCAGTTTTTGGCACTTCCACATAGGCTTCCTTTTTCGCCACTTGGTCAAAAGACATCAAGATGTCTAGCTTAAAACAGGAATAAATTTGGTTGAAATTTTAAAGTTTGTTTAGACATCTAGGATAAATATAACCGTTGCATCTTTAGCATTTAAAGTTCCCATATTGTGCTCATTTTCAGTTTCATACCTGTGTTGTGGGTCTCTTCTAGGACATGTTTACATGCTTTTATGGTCAAAAAACACTTAATAGTCCTCATACTGTCTGTGCTGGAAAACCTGTATTCACCCTCTGTCTGAGACGCTCCGTTTTACTGCCTGTCTTCCACATCTGTGCTCTCAGCATTTGTGCACCATCATCGCAGCTGGGGGAATGACTGTTGCAGAACTGTAGCGGCATTTTCTATATCTGTAGACTGTTTAACTGGAATTGTATCACTCCAACAGGAAATACAGAGGAACTCATTTGAATTTTTATGGTTAAGTCTGAAGCAGTCTGTATGGTTGTGACATCACAATTTCACACAAGTCCTGACGGCTTGTTTAAAAGCACTGTTTCTTGAAAAAGGACGGTGTGCATTGAACATTCTCATACTTTCACAATATTTATATAGAGATTATACCTGCTTCATAATTCAATAAAATAACATGGAAATTTGACTTTTTCAATATAATACTGTTACATTACAGAGAATCAGGTCCTAACTACATGTTGAAATAAAGTTGAGACAACATTTTTATATGTGTCACTGTCACTGTATTCAGAGTGGGTGGCGAAGGAGGAAGTGCAGCATCAGAGTGATTACAGCACAAAGTGATGCATTAACTCACTGGAAATGTGTAGCAAGCATGCTACAAACTAAAGAAATGAAACTCTTCTTCAGGCCACAACTTCTCAAAACTTTTTAAAATACATTCTTGACAGATGGCGCCTTCTCACTGTGTGTCAGTATGGATAACAGCTGGTAGTAAATCTCTCATATATTGCTTATTTTGTGTGGCATTATCATCATTCTGGAGGGCCATTTTTATAGAAAGTACAGAATCTACTATTTATTACATTTGTCCATCTGGGTGTCACGTGTTTCTGAAATGCCTTTGACAGGATTTTGAAAAAAACCTGCAGCTTCTCTCTGATCCAATTTTTTTTTTTAAATAAAAATAAAATGTGTTCAGAAGAGTGTCAGTGTGGCATGTTTACTATTGCTTCATTCATAGTAAATGAAAACAGATGTGAAAACTTTTACATCCCAACATGCAATGTGGCTCCTTAAAGATGCATTCAAAAGGAGTTTCTGTGGAAGTTTTTGGGAGATTCAAAGTATCCCCTGTAGGGTTAGCTGTACCTCCAGTTCTTGGTGTGCGGGGGTCCGACCTCTAGTCTCAACAGGGCGTATCGTGCAGCACTAAGGGACAGTCCTCTTATACCGTCTCCCCACTCCTTCTCTGCGCTGTTGTTGTTTATGTGTGGAAGAGACAAGACCCAACATGAGGCACACAATTCAAGTGAAGTACTGTTCACCAGTATCCACTACAGATATGCCAAGATCAGATGGAAACACAGAGACACAACCAGCCCCCGCATACCATAAAAGAATGCACTCTACTAGGACTGCAAAACAAAAGTGCACAGGCAAATTGGACTCCAGACATACCCCTGATACTCAATGTACTTGTAGATCATCCCAGCGATGCCCATGGCCACTATAGCGTAGTACCAGGAGGAGATGAACATTAGAGCCAGACACATACTCATGCCAAGGAAGGACAGAGCCCTGTGGTTGTGACACATAAAGTATCAAGTTATGTTTTTGCATACCAAGAACAGCAACATCATTGTAGTGTCCATGAGGGTAACTGTAGTGTAAACTACAAGGTGGTCTTGTAAATAAAAATTTGGTGATTTGAACGACTGAGACAGCCAAGAATGTCGGGAAGGGAAAAATAAAGGGTAAGAAATATGGTGGATAGGGACAGGGGGAGACCAAGGATCAACAGAAGGAAAATGTGGTCACCAAGGGACATAGGAGGTTTAGGCCTCCCCAATGCAAGACTGTACAATCTACCAATTAAAATGTCTAGACTGAATATGCACTGGAAGAGAATGGATTCAGAACTGAGCTGGATCAAAATTGAACCTGAGTTAACCAGTCCCTTCAAACCTTTGGATGTCCTTATACATGGTTTAAAGACTGTCAGACATGCTGACTCTTTAAACCCAGTGCTGGCTCATTCTAAAGCAGTCAGGAGAGAAGTACACAGGATGTGCGGTGTGTCTCACTTAAGACAATCACATGCCTCTTTGTGACATAACCCAGCCATACTTAATGGGAAACATTGTGCTTACTGGAATCAGTGGCTTATAAAAGGGATTCACAAGATAAGTGAACTGTACTTAGATGCAGCTAAAAAATACAGTCTGGAGTAAAAAAGGTAATTTTTGAAAGTATTTTCAAATCAGAGGTTGTATCACAAATTCATTCAGGATAAGAACCTAGTATTACTTTTTTTTTTAACTACCTGGTGTAACACACACGGCAGCTATGTTCTAGAAAATATTTAGTGGGTTACCAAAAGATATTTGTAAAAGTCTGAGGATCATTTGGCAGAAGAACCTAGGGTGTGAATTAAGCAATGAGGAATGGGTGACAATACTGTCAGATTCTGGGAAATATATAAAGGAGGCAAGAGGGAAATTTACTCACTATTAATTAATAATAGGTTTTACTTCACTTCTTCCAAGCTTTACAGCCCATTTTGGGAAAAAGTTGTGGATCACATAGAGGAGTGCTTGGGTACAATGGTATCTAAATCACCAAAATTATGCCTTATGAGGGACCACACAGAATTGCCAAATGTGACCTTGTTGTGATAAATGTAGGGGTCATGTCAGCTGTTCAAATGATCCTCAAATTCTGGAAGAGTACATCACCTCCAGATTTTTAAAAATGGAAGGAACCTATGTTAGAAATTGTGTCATACGAACACATGTTAGCTAGGGTCAGCAATGAAGTTGAAAGCTTTAAGAGGTCATGGGCATGCTAAAATGGGCATGCTAAAATGGTGGATCTACCTGTACTCACCAGTGGTAATATTTGAACCTTGGCCTCCAGTTGGGTGTGCGTAAAAGAGTCTGAACTGCACAGGCTAAGTTCACGAAAAGATAGCACATCAAGAAGAACCTGTTGAATAAAGACAGGATCATTTTCAGTTCATTTGAAGTGGATAATATATCATCAGTGGCGTAGTGCAGTTGGCCTTAACCAAACAGGGAAATCAAGAAATTCATGTATAGCATGTATGAGAGAAATTAATGTGTGATGTGTGTGCAATATGTATTTGGCTTAAGTCATATTTATGCTCACATGGAAAGGATAGGAGCCACCATATCCAGTGAGGCAATAAGGATGCCCAGCTCAGCAATGAGACCAGTCAGTAGTAGGGCCCATGTTGGCTCTCCATTGGTCTTTCCATGACCAAACACCTAAAACAAAAAAATTCAAAACCTTTACACGTAACAATGCAAATCACTTCTTGTCTGGTACTGCGACATATTCAAATAAGCTTGCAAGTCAAATGTTAGCAAACATTTCCAGCTCAACATACTGAATGTGATTTAGAGGTTACTTCTGAATATTCAAATGATCAAGCTTATAAATAATGACAAACAGACAATGACTGTATGTCAGCTAGGTTTGTAGCATCCATTTCTGTTGCTTGCAGTGATGGCATTTTGTCAGAGAATGTGAACTGATTACACAATGTGTCATTAACAGTGTGTACTGTCCCACCCTGAGGAAAGGAATGATGTTGTCCTTGGCAATAGCCTGCAGAAGTCGGGGAGCCCCGGTGAGGGACTGCAGGCCTGCCCCGACTGTAGAGAAGAAGGAGCCAATGACAATAACCCATGGAGACGGCCAGGAGAGCGTTCCCACCACCAAGTTTTTTCGAACAGCGTCCCCAAACCTGCGAGCACATGCCAACTGAACATGACTTGACTTTTATGTTAAAGTTATCTTTTTTCCCTGTTGTCAAATTTAACTTAACAAACAGTGTTTTAACATACTAACTTAAATAGGACAAAAATGAACTCACTTGTCCCTCAGGACTACTCCTTCGATACATGACCCAAACAGGACCACAGAACTTAAATCTGAATACAACAGGTCAAGGAGCTTGAGATGACACAGACATGAATATAAAATCTTTTAAATCCTGTTTGATGGAGTAGGATTGTTAGTTTTGTTGTGTGTAGTCTCCAAAATAAGGATACAAACAAGTGAAGTAGTGGTTATGGCTAAGATAGTTCCCACAGGAATGGACTTCTGAGCATCACGAAGATCACCAGATCTGTTGGAGCCTGCCATGATACCTTCAAGAAAGAACAGACAGCTGATAGACACAGGGGACATGTAAAAGCTGTTTAATAATGCCCCCTACTGGCTGGATTGGAGGGAGGTTTAAAACTTTTCTATTTTGTTGCATCTGCAAAGCATGGTGTACTTGTTCTGTAAGACAACATAACAGAGAGCTTAAGCTTTCTGGTTTATAACATTGTTATACCTGTGGCAGATGGGAAGAAGATCCCCACCAAAAGTGTGAATGATGTAGCGATATCTGCTGACACATACATGCCAAAGTTCTCCATGGCACTGTGGGCATCCCCAGATGGTAGCCCCGCTTTCTCTAAGATCTCCCCTTTCTGTTGGTAGTCGCCCCACATGTTTTCTGTAACAACAGAGAGCAGACATTCAAATCATTGGTAACAAACTAAGACTGTGTCTTTCTATCAGACCTGTGTGCAATTCATGATGACGCAGGACATTCAAAATATAGTGTTATAATATTCTGATTGAAAACCTACTGATTCTAAAATATCTTTAAAATTATGGCATAGTGTTAAGAATGTAAATTGTCCTTGAATGGGTACACTAACACTGTATTCTACCTGCTAATCAGTATGTCTGTGTTAATGATCTATATACTTGGAACAGTAACTTAATCACAAATTTTCATGGTGTACCCTTTAATCCCCGGTCAACTAATGATAAATTTACCCCGAATAATCCCACTGCCCAGTCCAGGGATGCCCTGTATCTCCGTCACATTGTTTTGGAGGAAGTAGTCATCACACTGAGCGCTGCTCATGTTCCCCGGCAGACAAAATCTTTCCCACAGCTGACTGTGCACTGTGACGTTGCCCTTTGTCACAGTCTTAGCACACACATCGAAGCGATCTCTCACCAAAGTCCTGTTTCCCAGCATGCAGATCCTACAGTGATAACATGGACACAAATAAAATAATCACTATGTTAGTCGTCATTATTTCCACCATCATCATCATAGTCCTGGTCCTCATCATATACGTCTCATTTACCATAATAACCAGAAGTTAATTCAACTATTAGTAGGTGAATTTCAAACTATTCAACTGAAAAATCACACTGCGAGTAATAGGTGGCAGATGGGAGCCAGTATCATAACAATATAATAAAAGTAAAAGATAAACATGTATAATTTTCGATGTGGAATGAACACCACACTAAATTAGGACTCTCTCTCTCCCATAAAAAAAACTACTGTATCTATATTAAGGTCCCCATAATTCACACTACTTTCAGTTCAGACACATGTTTATTCTAGCCCTGCACACTTACGGGAATTCTGGGGGATGAGTCATGGATTTGAGTGCCCCAGCATAGATGGATACAATTGAGATAATGACGCAGGCCAGGAAAAGAGAGGCCAGCTTGTTGACATATTTGACTCCGACAAAGACCACCACAGCCATTAGGCTGAGGCAGATAGAGCCGTAGACTCGCATATTGTTCAGCATGGCACTGTCACTCCCCAGGGGGTCTGTGGCATGAAAGATGGCCGCCTGGGGCACCAGATATTTCTGAGGAAGAAAAAAATGACAGCAGGAGCATGTAATGGCGGATGGTGTTTAGGAATCATACAGTGTCTCAGCATACAAATGCAAGTTGGGATATAACCACAGAATAATGTTTTTTGCAAACCTACCAAGAAGATTTCGATGGCCCCCAGTATGTACATGGCAGAAGCAAAGGTGGTGCCCAAGTAGAAGCACAGACCCACAGCTCCTCCAAACTCAGGGCCAAGGGAACGGGAGATCATGAAGTATGCCCCTCCAGCTACAACAGGAAAACAAAGTGTTACACACAGAAAACTACAGGAAAGCTCACAGTCTGTATGCAGTGAACACGACAGTAAATTTCTGCTGCCCCCAAGTGGAAGAATATGTAATGGGAATTTTTACTTCTATCTATTCAGGGTAGTAATTATTTGAAAATTGGTTTATGTCCTAATAATGCCAATTCAGTTCTAACTATTTTTTAAAAGAAATGCTACATAAGTATTCATAGTACTGGTGAAGGATATGTGCTGGATAAATGTACAGTATGAAGAGGGACTTGAAAACAAGGTTTTCAGTATTACCTGGGACAACCCCATTAGTAGCAATGGCACTCATTGATATGGCTGTGAGCATTGTCTGCAGAGGAAATGAGAAAATAAAATTAATATGGAAAAGGACACACACAGCTATCATGGCAATTTGTGGGCGTTATGTTAATATCCAATGATCAAATACATAGGTAAAGGTGAACAAAGCTTCCATCTGAGAGAATATATTCCTTTACATTTAGCATATGTAGCCTAGAAGTTTATGATGACAGTATTTGTTGTTTAAGAAAGGTAGCAGAAGCATACTTAATAAGAAACACAAGTGAGAGTGATTCTTTGCCTTAAATAATTCCTGCTTCTTATGTAACCACAAGGATTTTATTGACTGGCTTAGCAATAGAAGCTGGCCCACATCGTTGGGTAATAGCGTGTGTGTCTGTGTACAGTACAGTCTGTGTGTGTGCTCATACTAACACATGAGCAGCACATGAGGACAATCAGGAGGGACTGCATGATGCCAGCCATCCCAACGATCCATGTCAGTCGTAGGAAAAGAATGACACCAAAGATGTTCTGCAGGCACGGCAAGTAGACTCCCATCAGAGTGCCCATGTTGGGAGACTAATAGAGAGAAAGAGGAGAATATTGACTGTGACATTTCAGGAAACAAGTGTATTGATCATTTGTATTGATTGATGTACTTTTTAAAGGTCATTCAATCATGTTATCAGCTCTTTGCATGTATCCGGGTCTAACACAGCCCCACAGTCTGACTGCAGAGCGTGCAAAGGCATAAGCAATCAATCAGCAACTCTTAATACAAAACTAAAACTTGGATAGCGAGGCAGGGAGAGAGCCAAAGGTGGAGGATAATGTTTCTAGACCTCCAAAGACTGAGTGTATGCGTGAGTAAGAAAAAAAAAAACAGTGAGGCATAGTGTTCTTCAGCTGTGCCCACAATGACTGACCTTGGGGGTCTTCCTACGTGAGGCTTCAGCACTCTCCTCCTCCTCATGCTCCTTGGCTCCCTGGCTGATGTTGGTGTAGCTGACCAAGCGGCTGAGCAGAGAGGAAACCTTCGGCCGGATGTCCAGCTCTTCCTGGAGCGATATGGGGTAAAAGTTAAATGACTGAGTTTGGTATAAGGTTATCATCTGAAATATTGGAACGTGGAAATGACGGACCTCAAACAATGCCAAGTTCCTGTCATAGAAGTCATTTTTCTTGCTGGCAGCATCAGCACTGTTGAGAAATGGACTGTCTTCTTTATGATTCCCATGTCCTGTTTGAGAAAGAGAGAAAAAAGGCTTAAGGTAAACAATGACAACAAAGTTGCTTTTTTGGCGAGCCAACAAATTGAGCTATGGGGCTTTTCTGATTTCTCTCAAAGTTTGTAATAACTTCAATAATATCTACATCACCCTATCAGTCCAGTGTGCAGGATTTAAAGGCATCTATTGGCAGAAATGATATATAACAATGTTTTTATTAGTCTATAATCACCTGAAAATAAGAATAGTTGTGTTTTCATCACCTTAGAATGAGCCGTTTATATCTACATATGGAGTGGGTCTCGAATTTGCGAATCATTGGATAGCACTCTGCCTTATTTTGCATCTTATTGGCTAACCCTGACATTCTTACCCTAACCCTAACCAATCCAACCATCAAGGGCAAGGAGTGCTAGCCAATCAGAGGGAGAATAGGGTGGGTCATTCCCTCTCTATCCTAGGATTTACAAATTTGCGAGCAGGTCTTCTCCCATAAAGTCCAGTAGCCCAGAATGGACAAACCACATACTGAGTCTTGATAGGGCCATTCGCATTTTTGGGTTTTCATGTTTCCACGTCGGCCACCTTAGTTCTTGTATGCCTGGTATGCAAATTTGTGAATCCTAGGCTAGCAAAGCAAAGGAATGGCTCACCTTACTCTGCCTCTGACTGGCTTGCCCTGACATTCGTAACCTAACCCTAACCCTAGCCCTAATCAATCGAACCAACAAAAGAAACAAGTACTAGCTAATCATAGGGAGCGAAGGACGGGTTATTCCTTTGCTATCCTAGGATTCACAAATTTGGACACATGTATAACTGCAGATACATTCTGTTTGTAGTGTACATGACATGCCCCTACAAATGGCGCCCACCACACTACTACAAAGCCACAATTGCACTGCAGTATTGTTACAATGCAATGTTGTAGTGAATAAATATGAGGCCAAACGTAGCAGTAATCCACTTTACCGTTTAGAATGCATGAAGACACAATTCACTTTATAAGTAACTAGATGTAACCCTTTGTCACACTAACCTTAACCACCTCTCTTTTGACCAAATACTTCATAGCTAGCTAGTTGCTAAGTTAGCATTTCCGTTCGAGGTGAAGGGGGCTGATTGTAAGCTAACGTGTAGGTAGGGTGGACAAGTGATGTAACTATTGGGCAGGTCACAAAGCTGCTCCCGCTGCAGCTATAGCTACTCATAGGTTGGCACAAAGAAGAAGTTTCAGTCCGGCAACCTCACAGCTAGTTTCCACTGAATCGACACACTGGGACTTTTTAAGACGGTGCTTATTTACTGTCACAGCCTTAAACATTTTAGAATTACTAAAATGTATAATTTACAGTTTAAAATGCTGTGTCATTTTTAATTTACATTACAGATGACTTAGCTGGACTATGGACAATGGATCTATGATCAAAAAGATTCATATTTGCAGCCATAATGGTTCTTTCACATGTGGTAGTTGGTAAAACAGTGTCATAGGTGGCATTAATTTGTATACCGTTCATATGCAAGATGTCTTTAGAGATGAATAGTCTGATGGATAAAAAACTATAATCAGTCATACAATAAACAGCATCACCAATTTCCATTAAAAATAAAATAAAGTAGTTTGTTAGAGACAAACTATTTGTAATCATTGTAGCTATTAAAAAGTTTAAAAGATTGTGTAATGTGTGGCATAACTGAAATAAAAATAACAGCCCAGCACCATTGCCTTTGCAGTAATTCATGAAAGCAGTAAATAATTTTCTGTTCCACTTTTTTTCCATGGCAGTCCTTTTTCAATTTTCAGTCGGCTTTGAACTGTCACTATTAATTATAATTGAAACATCTTAATAATCTCCACGTCGCAGTAAACTTCAGAAACACAACTCATGCAGTGAAGCTGCAGTGAAAGGCCAAATGCAGAACAGACCGACAAAGCAAAGTCAAGGTGATAAACAGGCTTATAATTAGATTTTACTCTCATTAACTTCTGCTTTTGAAGGAGAGAATCAAGCAGAGATGAGCGCAGTGCCTGGGGCAATTATTGCACGCAAAGTAGCACTGCAAATGTTATCACACACACATTCACTCTCACATGCATGCACACACCTCATTACCTAGAAATTACCTTACTTTGGGTTATTAGAGCATGTAAACTTTAACAGCCGCATTTCAGAACCCAAATTAAACCTGCAACAAAAAGTCTGCCAACTTACCAAGTGGGCATGAAATAGAAAAGTAATACTCTCAGCAGTGATGAAAGTATATCAGCTTTGCTGTAAGTGGGCTGGTTGAGCGCCAGTGCTGGTCTTCACTCACCTGTGCTCTGTGTCCCACTGCTGCTGGTATCACTGTGGCTAAGCATAGTTATGAGCTGTATGCAGGCTGCCACTGAGTACTCTGTGCTCTAGCTTGGGGAACAGTCGATTACTATCCAGGACACCCGGTCACCCAGGATGAATACTCATTCAGGGGCCTGATCTCATACATGGTGCACAGTGAGGGGGGTGAGAGGTGGGGAGAGGAGGGTGCTGTGGTAACTCACTGACTAACAAAAACTCACATGCATCACACATGTTACCTCACAGGGATACAGGAGCCTTGAGTTGGGTTGAAGGTATCTCCAAGAAGTCATTTTTACAAGACTGTAGCAAAAAGCAAAACAATAAGCCTCATGCTGGAGGTGATGCATGAATAAGTTTTCTCTTATTTTTGTTTATATCCCCCATTTGCCCTTATTTTGTAAATATCCATTCATTTCTGCGGTTCATTAATATTTTCTTATTTTTGCTCCTCCCTTAGGTAAAAGACAATCTTACGGTGGTCAAGTGGTCAAAAGCACTCTTGGCCAAGATAAAAGAAAAACATCTCTTTCACTGTCCACAAATGGTTTGTCCAACCCAAGGAAACACAAGTTTAAATTTCATGAACATAAAAAAAATGCATCAACTACAAATTAATGTTTTTTTACTGCACAAACAATGTGAAAATATATAAATGCAGCTAAAATGATAAGTTGCTTGACTACTAAATTACTCTTTTGATAAGACATTTTTCATACAAAAATATTTGATGGTTCCAGCATCAATAGGATTTGCTGCCTTTCCTTTTCATTTTTTTAATCATGTTTGATTTATTAAAATATTTAAATTTTCTGCATTTTGTACTTTTACTTTTAATACTTAAATATATTTTCCTGATTGTACTTACATACTTTTCATCAGGACTTTAAC
Organism: Epinephelus moara; assembly: GCF_006386435.1. NCBI lineage: Eukaryota > Metazoa > Chordata > Actinopteri > Perciformes > Serranidae > Epinephelus > Epinephelus moara. Next base: position 15,891,680 of record NC_065506.1, on the reverse strand, counting down.
TAGTACGAGTGTTTTTACATTATGGTATTAGTACTTCAGTGAAGGATACTTCCTTCACCTTTGCTGCTGATTCTGCATTTACATCATCACATATGTTTTGCCATTGCTGGGCTTTTGGTTTTCCTGTAATGCCAATACTGACATTCACAAATAACATGGATAAGTTGTTTAGGTTTATTTAACAGTACTTTGATTTCACTGCTGCAGAAGTTCGCCTTCTTACAGCCTTTTTGGTGGCATCTCTCCAATTCTGGGGCATGTGCCAGAGTATTTGCACAACACTGGCCCATTATATTGTGCTGAGGGTCGTTACTTAAGCTAATAGGTTACTTATGATCAAGTTGGATTCATCTTTTAGCACACCTGGTTAAGAGCAGATTTTGGTGGTTAAGAACATTTTTGTGCATTTTGACTTCTCTTATTTTTTCTTTTAACAGAAATTTAGGTCCAATAACTTGTATGTGATGATGAAAGACATGGCATGATATTTCATTTGTTTGTTAAAGCAAGGTATGTTTCGAAACGTCTCAAAGATTCAAAAACCAAAAAAAAAAGAAAAGACCAAATTTCATTCAGTCTACCATTCCATGGCTCACTGAACAGGCCTACAGGGCACAGAGTACAGGTCAGGGGCCCAACGTGTAAGGGACCCCTCCCTCCCTGACCTTCACCTGCAAAATGTCAATTGAAGAGACACATACCAACCATGAAGAGACTCACAGTGACTACAAAGAGATGCTAAGCAGCTACAAAGATATACAAAATGGCCACAAAGAGACACAAAATGACTACAAAGAGATGCAAAGCAACTACAAAGAGACTCAAAATGACCACAGAACAACCACAGACACAAAGCAACTACAAAGAGAAACAAAACCAGAGAGAGATGCACAAGAGATGCAAAATAACAACAAGAAAACAACTAGGAAGTCTGTGTGTCCTGCTCCTATGTAAAAGAGGTGGTGGGGCCTTCTGAATGTCTGTGCCCAGGGGCCCATTGTCTCATAATCTGTCCCTGTTCCAATCCCTAACAATTACAGAGCTGTTTTTGAGACACCAGGGAAGAGTTAAGAGAAAAAAAACATAGCAACACTGTCCTCTAGTGTCATCTTGCTGTAAGTGGCATGGGATAAAACATCAGTGTTTAAAACAGCAATTAGGGCAGACTACTGCAGTTAAGATACAGGCAAGAATTAACTTAAAAAGACCTCTAGCATTTTTTGAGCAATGCAGATGGATGTTGCTCCACATATAGCTACAGAGTGAGATATGTTTGAATGTTTTCCCAACTGTTACTCAATCAGTGCTCCAAACACAGTGTTCTACATGACCTTCCTAATGCTGTATGAAGCCTAAAATAGTTCAGCTTCTGACTCATTCCTTTTGTTGGATCAGCAAACTAAAAGTATTTTTAACAACGGGGCTGAGGTTTCAGTGGGGGTCTCTCGTTAATAACTTCACATTAAATGCCAAATTAAAAAGATTAAAGATTAACTGGTTTGTTATGAAGGCACACAAGAGTCATGCTGTGCGCACAGAACAGCGCAGAGGTTTTACAGCAACATGCACTGACATGTCACCTGTGCCCCCACCATAACAGCTAACCACCACTGCCAGGAGATCAAAGCGTGTCTGTGATGTAGGACTGACGCATTAGCAGAAAGGTGGATCAAAGTAGAGAAGTTAAACAAGGGTGTACATGACTTTTACTTTCCACTGACTAACTATCTGCAGACAAGCTACTGAAGCCTCTTTCTACTCTTTGTTCATTGAAAGGCCTCTCAGCAAAAAGTTGTTGGGGTGCATCGGATATTATACCTATGTCAGGACCAAATTAAAGACAACTATATATTAAAAAGAAAAAACACACATTGTATTCATTAGCCAAGATAAGAAGTACTGTTTGAGCCTTATAACTGCCACATGACTGGCAGCAGCTCTTATGTGTAGGCTTCAAAGACAACAAATAAGCTGCCATGTTTTTGGCGACCGCCTTTCAATTTTAGTTCCAGTCCAACAACAGATGCTTTGACAGACTGCCTTTGTGTCAGGTGTGTCCGCGTATAATTTGCTGTGTGTTTACAACTGCAGCAATTCCCACAGAAGATGCTACGTTGTCAGGTCCTTTCAAAGTGCAAAGCATGTGACATTTAAACAGAAATGTCTCGGGGGCAAATCTACCAAGACAAAATCAATATGATTTATGATTTGTTCTAAGTCCAACAAACAACTTACAGAGAGCGGCTCCTTAAAAAGGGCTTTTCACCAAACAGGACATTAGTTGACTTTATCTAGACTGCACAGTGCACTTAGGTGGGATACGTGTAGCAGTGGAGTTTCTACAGTGATCTTTTAAATGGACATTTCCAAAACCACTAATGTTGGAAACAGAAAGAAACTGCACTTTTTAAAGCCGATTAGTCATGGAAAACAATATCCCTGTCCATTAGCTTCTTAGGGTTTGAAAAAGCCTCTTTGCTAAACTTCCTCTTTAATAAACACTTAAGACTTAGCACTGAAAGGCAGAGAAGTAATGCAGCTTAGCTAACTCTACTTTGTGCAGTTAGTTGGCAAGAGAGTTGATTGTGTGTTTGGAGGGTGTATATGTTTATGTAAGAGTGTGTATATAAGAGAGAGTGAAAGAGACTATATGTGCATATCCTTTGCTCTTCCCTCTTCATGTTTTACTCCTCCTGCTATTTTACAATGTGTGCCCTTACTGTATAGCTAGACGTGATTATGACACTGGGCTGGGCAAACGTGATACAACTGCTGCACGGCAGTAGCTCAAATGGTTAAAGGGTAAACTTGTTCTCCCATGTATTCAGTTCATTGTTTATGTTTCTCGGCCTGTATGATCCTCCAAACACGCCCTTACAGCTGTCTGCACTGTACCAGCTTTGCTTTTTCCAACAGACTGCGTGAGGCAAAAATAGTGAATGAGCAACCAATCCAAAGACTGACTTAAGACTCTGACATGACTTATTTTGAGTATTGCTATATGTGGAAACTAGTCCAACAACCTGATCTGGAACCTCATTTCCAATACTCATAAACAGGAGATGTGGCAGTCCAAAAATCCAACAAAGGCAAAGTCCAGTTTGGGTCATTGTGTGTTTGCATTTGTGTACAGTACAGAGCTAACCCTGCTAGCTAACACTGTGTAAGTTATAGTATAGTGCAGTGATTCCAAACTGGTGGGTCACGGTCCAAAAGTGGGTCACAGGCCCGTTCTGAATAGACTGCAAGTGACTTGCGAACATGTCAAGTTTGTAAAAAAACAAACAAACACACACTATATTTTTAAGTACAGTGAATTTTTGAAGTGCAGTTTTCTGCTGTAGAGTGAGTGACTAACCGACAGCTACTTGACAGAGACAGCAAACTAGCTCAACGACATGGCCAAACGCAAGTATGACACTGCATGTATTAATCTGTGGGACCTCGAACTAATGACCAAGGAGAAATGTGGACCCCGTGGCTGCACCAGTGGGGAACCGCTGGTGTAGCGCACCCCTGTGGTGGCAGGATATGGCATTGTTCGGAATGGTTTTGTCACAATAACTGGGGCATGCCAAGTGCACCTTTCCTAACACTTTGGGGCAAGTGGAGGGCAAGCCAGTGCAATACAATAATGTGAGCTTAATAATGACCTAAAATAATCCCAGTAACATCTGTATGTTATTATGCAGCAGATATGTTGAAAGTTTTTACATTTTAACGCTGTGGTTAATGTACGGTTATTTTTAGGTACGGAAGCCACTTGGTTATCGTTAAGAAATGTTATAACTTAAAATACACGACTTTGGAACCACAATTGCTGCTGGAAATACAGCAATTTCTCACCAAAAAAACAACTGGTTTTGTTTTCTCCTGATCGTAAACAGTGGTCTGCAGCTTTGCACCCATCTCAACCAGGTGTCATGCCATCCACCATCTCCTCCATCTCCCAATGAATTTCAGCCCATATACATGTAATCAGAACTACATCACTTTGGAAACGTTAGAAACACAACACATGTACAATACAATGTGTATGAAACGTATAAATGTAACATATCTGGCAACATTTTCTTCTGGCAACTGAGCTGACTGGCAGTTTCCATAACTTCCCACAGAGCACTGTAAAATCCAATACAAGTAAAATGATCCAAGTCATTTCTAAATGTAGTTATATAATGTATTGTCAGGTATGGATATAGTTGCCCTAATCCCCCTTAAAATCTTATAGACCTACAGCATGAATTTCAGCATGTACTGTCATGTTGGTCATGAAAATATGGTGGGACGGCATATTTCCAAATATGTATTGCCAGGCAATCCGGTTTTAAAAAATGTCAATTACTGTCCTTTGCAAAACTGCTTTTAGCTTAATAAAAAGTAATTTTTTGCAATGTACTTTTTTTCTCCCCAGTCACCTGCGGCAAGAAACAATGTAATTCTGCTGTGGCAGTAGGCCAATGTTAGCTGTAATGGCTGTGTTTCATGCAGAGCAGCATCTGAACAGAGCGTTGGAATGCTAACCTGCTGAGCCATACGGCAAAACACATTAGCTTTGATGTGTGCTAATGATGAGAAAAGGACGGCAGCTCAGCCTGATTACCTCAGGGGGTAAAGGTGGGCGGGAAGATGTGCATTGTACACCAGACTTTCAAAAAGACACAAATTAACTAAATGGGGAAGTCAATGGGTGTAGTACTAATGACTAAGCAAATACAAAGTGTGGTCTGTACAAGAGAATTGTTCACTGCAGTGTCGTCGCAAAATGGTTTCATGCCCTTAATGAAGTTGCAGCTGTACTTTTGCTGAAATTGTCACTATATCCTAACAGTACATGAAACTAATCTGTGAAAAATCAGGTTCCCCTGGCTCCTGATTGTGCTCATAATGGCATCTGCAAGAATTCACTGTGCCTGAATAACAAACAAAAAAAAAATTAAAAAACATCACAGCCTGGAGAAGTCTCTTATGTATGTCAATCACTGCTTTTGCACACGCTGTGCTGCCAACAACAGTGTACACAGCAAAGACAAGTAAGCAGAAAAAGACCAGTGATGAAAAGCAAGCTGAAAAGTAAGAGTTAAACCGAGCCCCAGATAAAACAAGAGTAAACACTAGAGTGGTGGATTCTTGCAAACGCCGTAAGGAGCACTTGAAGGAGCCAGAGGAACCTGATTTTTTTCCACAGGTTATTTGTCTCCTGGACTCACACCATACACACAATAACACACACATACACACAAACCGGCCAAATTTGAAATTCCAGAATTTGCATGCAATTACAAGAGCAACATTTTCACACTTAATGCTCTTATCTTGTGAACAGTTTTATTCAAAATAGAGAAAAACTGGAATTACCACCCTGCAGTTGTATGCCTCCGTGCACCAGTCAAGTTTCTCTTACACTTGACATCCATGTCTGCAAGAATATGGATGTTTAAGATCTAAACAGCATGGTTTCAAGGTGGGCACCCAAGATTAGTGTCACCATTTCAATATCTGACCAAATATCTCCCCTTCTGTTCCTGAAATATGACATTAAGTAAGGGCCAGAGAAGCGTTTTGTGCATAATATTATGATGTCACAGTGAAGTTGACCTTTGACCTTTTGGATATACAATGTCATTCCTTTATCATTATATCCTATGAGACTTTTGTGTTAAGTTTTGTTATTAACAGTGTAAGAATTCTTGAGTTATGGCCAAAAACATGTTTAGTGAGGTCACAGTGACCTTGACCTTTAACCTTTGACCACCAAATACTAATCAGTTTATCAACTTGGTCCAAGTGGATGTTTGTGTCAAATTTGAAGAAATCCCCTTCAGGCATTTGTGAGATACCGCGTTCACGAGAATGAGACAGATGCAAGGTCACAGTGACCATGACCTTTGACCACAAAAATCAAATCAATACAGTCGCTGACTCCAAGGGAAATTTGTGCCAAATTTGAAAAAACTTCCCTCAAGACGTTCTTGAGATATCACGTTCATGAGAACATTCACATTCATCATACACCCAAGAAAACCACAGTAAAAAAATCATTAATGCATGGACGGTTTAACTATGTATCTCTTCATGGGTGGTACTATATTTGTTTCTTTCTGTTCTCTGTTTAGTGTCACATGTGAGGCAGTGAAGCAGGGCAGACTCAGGACACACTGAATGCATTCGATTGCTAGGAAGTCCTCGGAAAGAACTGGAGGTATACTCTGGAAAGAACAACATCCGAGCTGCTCTGTTTGCCCTGTTGTCACTTTGATGTGAATGAGCAGATGGAACAAAGATGGCAGATGATCGGATGGCAAGATAGTTGCATCATAGGAAATGATGCGTGACAAATTTTTAATTAAAGCACGATCGTCTTTATCATCTGTGATGATCTAGACGTATTAAAGAGACAAACTTAGAGTTGTTAAGGGCTGTGCACAAGTGTGTGTGTGTGTGTGTGTGTGTGTGTGTGTGAATATGTCCTAACTCTGTCATCAGCTTCGCATTTCTGCTCCACCACAGTCTACTTATCTCTCAAGGGCTATCTAAAGCAGCATGCCAGACAGCGTGACAGGAATGGCCATTCTGGTGTCCTGAATTAGAGAGGTAAACAACAAACAGCATTATCCAAATCATCAACTCATTACACTTTCTCAGCACCTGTTTAGTTTTAGGCCAATACAAACAAAAGACATATTTGCACTACATGCTTTTATTATTTACCCAGACAAACCAGATTTTTTTCCTAATCTCATTATCTTAATCTCTACGTGCTATGCCAAAGGATACTTAGACAGTAGTTAAGGAGACACTGTGGTGTCTCTTGCTCATTTTTCCTCCTAGATTTCAGATGGTATTATTCATTTTAAACTATGGCACACATTGTGTTGTTCTAATGAACAGATCATGTATCAGACAAAACAGACAGCAGATGAAAAAGCAAACACTATGATGTTGCCACTTGCCACACATTTCTGCAAATGTCCCGTCCTTTCAGTTGTTTCTATCTAAAGCGAAACTAAAAAGCCCTCATCGCAGCAGGATTTGATCGTTAGTTACTTTATGACTTTTACAAACAAGAAAATTAACAAGATTTTATCCAGCTAGCACAATAGGGTGTCGTGTTTGTTGTGGACAAGTCCTTTTCAAAACTGACAATAAGCAGTAATTGCAGCAATAAGAAACTAAGAAGAGTGACTCTCTGCAACAAACTTTGCCCCCTGAAACTGGAAGACTATTTCAGAGTGGTTGCTCTCACTCAGGAGTACAGCAGTGTTACAATGATGGCAGTGTTGGTCCTGCCCAGGACTGAACAGTGCTGAGTTCACAGGCTGGAACAAACTCTGCACTGTGTCACTTCCTCCATGCTGCACACGTCACACTGTAGCTGAGACACACAACATGTACCATACCCGAGCCCACCACTCCCATGATGAAATCAGCCAGTCACTTCTGGGTGGCAAATTCTGTCCCACCCAACTGTTTACTGCATTAACACGGTATGTCATAACTTAAAAAACATAAAACTCAAGTTGGAAAAATATTGATTATGTGCATGTCTAAAATTAGTAAGTATGCCAAACATGATCCAAACTAAAAACATATTTCTTTCTGAATATATGCTCAAAAATCAGTGTGTTATAATGCTTAAAAAACTCTTCTAAAAACCCCTGTAGACATGCTACAAAATGCAGTCAACTGCATTGACTTGAGGAGCTGTTACAGTTTAGTTCCCACATGTTTTGAAACTTAAGGCCAACATACTGCGTGCCCTTTGCTCCCTCTCTTCATATATCACAGCCTCACTTCCTTCCTCTTCTCCTCCTTCTCACCATGTCTACAATATAGTCATCCCTACAGCTACCCACTAAGTTAAATGGTTGTCGCTGTTGTTCTCAGGCTTCAGGAAGCTCCACGTGGGTGAGCTGGAGAGAATTATGACAGCTGGAAGGCAAGGGAGGCAGCGACGAGCTTGTGCGAAACTCTGAGGGGTTATTTCAGGACATCTGCTTTTCCCTCTATCATCAAAACCCTTTGCGGGGCATAGTACAGAATTCTCCTTTGAGAGCAATCAAGCCACTACTTTTTAACACTTTAATCACTGTTGTCTTAGGAGTTTGTTGACTTGCATTTCTGCTGTTCAAGAATGCCATTTGGCTCTCAAGGGCAACTTCCATGCATTCCAGAAATACACGAGCAACATGTGCTTTGATTCCTTCGTTATGCTTCAATTATCAGTCTGCTTGATATCATCTCATCTGCATGGCTAGTTTTCTTGCAAATTCATACAAATGCACTCACACATTTCATCATACACACACACTAGCTGTTCAATCACTGGAGGCTCATTACCACATAGATGAGTCTTCAGCCTTGAGCTCTGATTCTCTCCAGTGTTATTGGGAGTTCACAGTTAAGCATGACGTAATTATATAGAGGCAATGTAAATAGGAGGCCGGCCAGTTTGTGGGTTTGTGCCCGGTCCGGCTTTCTGGGTGCTTGGTAACGCGTGGGTGCTCCATTGGAAGGCCGCGCCCATGTGTGTCTTTTATTAAAAAACACTGCTCCCCTAGTTGATTCACTCTCTCAGCCCACACAAATCAGCGCTGCTCTCACATAATCCTACCCAGCGGCTACAAACTCCTTACTCCTCTCCTTCCCTGTGTCCTCCCTTTCTCTTCTGTCTGGCACTGCCCCCCCTCACCCACCCTCCTTTCCATGTTGATACAGTGGAGAAACAAGTGAGTGACAGTGAGAGACAAGCTGCGACACAGAAGCGAGGAGGGAGAAATCTGCTCCTGTGTTGTTGAGCAGCCAGTCTCTGTGAAAGGAAATCTTCCCCTGGCACAAAGAGAGCTCCATCTTTTGTGCAAGGAAGCACTTGAGGCCTTTTTTTCTTGTTGCGGCAGCACCAGCCCCTCCTCACACAATCCCACCCCCGTTGTGTCTGTCCCGCACGGTTCTCACCCCTTTCATTGTTTTCCCTTTGTTACTCATATGTCCCTGAATTTATTTAAAAGAAGCTTCCACAGGCAGGAAGAAAATACTCTGAAATGTTAAAAGTAGTGTTTCTACAACTTAACCTAAAGTGAGCTGTCAAAAACAGACCTGCCTGCTGTAGGAAAACTGCTTTCTGGCCCTGGAGAATTGCCATGGTAACCATACAACCAGCTGTTAACAGGGCTCTCAGGACAAAGCAAAGCCTTTCCATGCTGTGCTGGGTCCTACTCACAAGTTATCACTTTTAAGACACATCTAACAACTTCAAAACTTCCAAACAAGTCATGTTGTTTCAAGCTGAGGAACAAAGAGCTGAGGAAAAGTTAGTTTGTTGAGACTTACCATCAGAGCTGACAGTATCTTGATGATCAGGGTAGTCCTGTCCAGTGTCCCTGTAATCCACCCAGTTAATCCCCTCTAAACTGTCATAGCTGGACTGAGCTTGATCCTTCACTGGTACGACTGTGAAGTGAGGCATGTTTTCATCACTATCCTCTGCGTCTCAAGCTCAGCAACTCAACATAGCAGGCTAGCTGTTAGCCAGCCTCAGCTCAACTCCCACTAATGGCAACTACATTCCACTACACTGCGCTCACTTCCTCTAGAGGCTATTATCATACACCCCGCCCACAGGCCAGCCTCTCCTGGGCTTTTAATGTGAACAGAAAGGGTATGGGGGTCTCAGTGACGTATTTGGAAAGACAATGACAACCCCCCCCTCCTCCAGGGAGAAGGAGTGACCCATTAGCCACAGCTCTGATTGAAGAGGTTGCGTAGTCATCCCTGAGTCATGTAGAGTGAGAGGGTGAGAGTGTAGGGTGACCCCTCTCTGCAGTCTGTGTCATAATGACAGCTAACAGAGTGAACCTTGTCCGTTCAAGGTTCAGACAGACAGTCCTCTGTGTACGCAGGCCTTTCCCAAAACACACAGACAGCAACGTGGCAGTTTGGAAAATAATCAAACTGAATCAGTGAAGTGGAAGCTCAGGCTGGAAAAGAGGGGGAAGGTGGAGGATAGACAAAGAGATAGTCTGTCAAAACGAGAGGAAACAGTGAATGATCCTAGCCTGTCAACTGTTCAAACAGCTGAACAGCTGAATGTCATTTTAACCTTTGACCCTATGGTCAATCTGAGTGTGAAATGTAGCTCTTTGACCAGTATTTATTAAATCATCCATTATATGACAATAAACAAATGTCTGATGTGTTAAAAACTGACAAAGTCTGTTGCTGTTGAAGCTATGAGGAAAGCCTCAGCAATGAATTACAGTGATGTCACAAACAGACGGTAAAGTTTGCCCTCCTCTTTCCAAGAATAGTAGCTCCTCAAACCATAAAAGCAGTAGATCAAAGACTAGTAAGGCTGTTATTAGAGGTCCTGTTTAAAGGCAGTTTTAGATCTTGCTACTGCTCCGTTTGGATTTCAGAGGCTTTGTAAACTGTTAGTGAGTCATGGGTGTTTCTTAATTTGATTCAGAAATAACCATCTTCCATTTGAAGAAAACAATCTAAAAAAGAGTTAAAGTGTATTTCACTCAAATGACTGTGGTGCTGAACGGACAATCACATGTAATTTTGGATGAGAAAACAAAGCTGTTGCTGACTCGAAGACCTTTTTCCGGCATACAAGGCAAACTGAGACCCTGTGGTCAAGGGAGATGTAGTCTTATAGGATGTATGGACTACAAAAATAGAAGATAAACAAAACAATAATATAATAATAATAATAATATTTTACTGAAATACAGGCTCGATCACCTGTTTCAGCATGTTAGCTCATAAGAGATGATTGTCCATGCTTTATATAACATTGTCAAAGTCTAATATGCAGATAATGACCTGCATTTTGTGTCATCACATGTTGGAACCTGTTTTTCAATAGAAATCTTGGTTGTGTGGACACATATATTGTCTTGTTTCACATAGTAACGATCACAGTAACTGATCTCACAGGAAATTGTAGTTTTAAGACCCTTTTGAACGATACATACATTTTTTTAGAATGCAACATTTGTAAATCTGTTAACTGTCCAATGTTGATATACAAATGTAGAAATAGCCATTATGGACGAAAGTGGTCTTGGGCAGACCATTTGTAAATATCAAGATTTATAAGTAACTGGTACCTCTGTAGTTTTGTACAGCCCTCCCTCAAACTTAAACTTTTTGCCCTTTTCTTCTCTCTCCAGACAGACTTTGACGTAATAAAAATGATTCTTGTTCCTGACTGACTTGCTGGCTTGGCAAAATGATCATGAGATGCCTTCAACCATATTAGGTCATTTCCTAGACTGACTAACCCACGCAGTGCTGTGTACGAGTGAGGGTCAGTGAGCAGCAGGCAGGAACTCTTTTCTTCCACCACAATTACTCAGTCTTGTGGAAAGACATGTAAGCAGGAGGGGCAGGTCCCAGGAAACATGAGGCCCTGAAGGGTCGGCTTGTTTACAGCACAGGAAAAAGACTTGAGGATCTGGTGGAGATACTGAGGGGAGAAAGTACCACAGTGGGAGCTACTCACATGTGACTTGGGCTGGTTCTGTATCACTTCTGAGCCTACCTGGTATGGGTCAAAGGTCAACTGAGGTCAGGCCATGTCTCTCTCTTCACATACAAAAAGACTGGCTTTAGACATGACCCTGTATTTCTGAAAGAGCTAAACAGCAAGTGATTAGCTGAGGTTAAAAATGGCCGGTCAGGCAGGTGTGGGCTACTTGTCTCCCACTAGCTTCAAAGGATGTTCAAAGAAATCTAGCTTTTTTTCTGCTTGTGGATACAACAAATGGCTATTGGCTGCTTCTGACCCTGTGTACTTTCTTCTAATCAATGTGACCCTTGAACAGCTGTGATACCAGAAGATGAGAGTGTTCTTTTACCTGAATAAAGAAACAGGACAGGAACAGACTACAAAGGACAGTCAGGACTACAGAAAAAAATGATTGGTGCCTGCCTCCACCCTGGACGTCCTCCAGTTATGCACCTCCAGAGTCAGAAAACAGGCAGAAACATCACTGCAGAAGGCTACAACTAATGATTGTTTTCATCGTCGATTAATCGGTCAGTTATTTTCTTGATAAATCAGTTAGTTGTTTGCTGGAAAATGTCATGAAATGGTGAAAAATGTCAGTCAGTGTGTCCCAAAGCTGAAGACGACTTCCACAAGTGTCTTGTGTTCTCCACAACTGATATTCAGTTTACTGTCATAGAGGAGTAAAGAAACCCTGAAATATTCACATTTTAGGAGCTGGAATCAAAAAATAAAAAATTCCCCAACCGATTAAGCCCCTAACTGATTAAGAAATTAGTTGCCGACTGCTTTTATAATTGACAACTAATCCATTAATTGTTGCAGCTCTACTGCAGACCCTTAACACCCTGGACACAACCTGTTCCAACTTCTCCCCCCTGGTAGGCACAACAGAACATTATACTGCAAAAACAACCAGCTTCAGGAACAGTTTCTTTCCACAGACCATCACTATGACGAACACTTAAGACCACAGAGTCAGGAACAATCCCTGTGCACCCCATAACACAAAGCAAACACTTTACCAGTGATATTTCTATAGTTTAAATACACACTGTAAACATGTAAATGTCTGTCAAACATATCCCGAGCATGCTGTAGACGCCACATATACTGTCCACTATCCACCTACCTCATGTATATAACTAACATTTAACATTTATCATATTTATTCCAGCAACCTTTGCACTACATACAGTGTATATATATATATATGTATATATATATATATATATGTGTGTGTGTGTGTGTTGCGATGGTATGTGTCTTCTTCAGGCTCAGGCCCTCTGTCAGAGGCCTGGAAGTTTGACGGTTCTGCACAATATCTTACCTGCTCTTAGGACTTCACTCCTCTGGACAGAGACCTCAGATGTTGTACCTGGAATTTGCTGGAGCCACTATTCCAGTTTGGGAGTCACAACCCCTAATGCTCTAATTACCACTGGGACCACTTTTGACCTAACATCTTCTACGTCTGTTGTTCCTTCAGCCCCTGGCACTTCTCAGTCTTTTCATGCTCTTTCTTCCTGATGTTCCTGTCAGCTGGGATTACCACATCTACCACAACTGCCCTTCTCTGCTCCTTGTCAACCACCACTATGTCTGGTTGGTTAGCTAGCAGCTGCTTGTCAGTCTGGGACTTAAAGTCCCACAGAATTTTAATCCTGCTGTTTTCAACCACTTTCAGTGGTGCATCCCATTGGGATTGGGGACTTCCAGTCCATACTCAGCACAGATGTTCCTGCACACTATCCCAACCACTTGGTTGGGCCTCTTGGTTTACGCTGTCCCAGCTTGCACCTTACATTCTGCAGCTATTTGCCGGACGATCTCAGGGGCCTCTTTGCACAGCCTGCACCAGGGGTACTGTCTGCTATGGGAGACCCCTACCTCTCTGGATCTGGTGCTCAGGGCCAGTCCTTGTGCTGCCATGATCAAGGCCTCTGTGCTGTCCTAGCCACTGGTAGGATTTCAACCACTTCCTCTATCTGCAGATAGTAGATCTCATGGAGGGGTTTGGCCATCCATGATATTTCTTCTTCCTCCTTATCACCCTCTGTCTTCTGCTGCCTGAGGCACTGTCTGAGCAGGTCATCAGGGGAGCATCTTCTTGATGTATTCCTGGATGATGTTTATATTTACCTTATATGTATATTCTGTGGTTGCTGTGTACATTGAGAACTGTGCAAAAACAAAACAAAACAAAACAAAAAAAAATCAGTCAAATTCCTTCCATAGTCACATATACTCAGCAACTAAAGCTGAGTTGGTACCGCCACATTCTTCTTTTACTTGCAGTTATGACTCTATATGACTCTATGACTCTATATCTCCCAGTAGATGGCATCCTTCAAATGCCTCAAACATTTTTCAAATGCATTGGGTCTTTTCAGCCTTTAGATAAAAATACATGTGATCTCCCTCTAGGTGTCAGACTTGTAACACCTAACAAATATAGCACAGTTACACATATTCCAAGATAACCTCCCAGTATTTCATATGGCAAACATTTCTTAATAGTCAATAGATATCAGAAAGAGGGTTGAGTCCTAAAAACACTTTTAAAGGCTCCATATAAATTACAGAATAATTACAAACATAGACAGAGAGTTAGCTTGAAAACAATCATTTATGTTCTTTAACTGATTTGAAAATACAAGCCTGTTTTACTGCTGTGTTCAGAAGCACGAGTGCTGTAAACAATCAGTATTAGAGGGTATGATCTTAGATTCAACCATTTTCTGGTGGTACTCTATGTATTTCTTTCTTTATTTAAAATATATTTTTAGGGCTTTTTTTTTTGCTGTTAATCGATAGGTCAGTTGTTTTAGCGTGAAGGGGAAGCGACAGTGGGATGACATGCAGCAGAGGGTTGAAGGCTGAAGCTGAGCCCCCGGCCATAGCAGCAAGGACAAAGACCCTGCAATCCGGGCGCTTGCTCCACCAGTTTAGCCAATGGGCGCCCCCACTCCATGTGTTTCTAAAAAGGAGTTGGTCTTGAGTTAAACTGTTGTCGAAACTGGAGAAAGATTTGTGTGGCTAATTCTTTTTAAATGAATAGTAAAACCATGTCTTTTTAAACTCATGTGGTGATCAATTCTGTCATTGTGTAAGACTGGAAAGCTGTAAAATGATCATCGCTTACTGCGTTTTCCCAGATTTTATAACAACCATCTTTTCCCACGGTCACCCTGTCTAATTCCTAAAATGTCGTGAGATAAAGAGCAACTTTGAAGACTTTTGTCTGAAAGAGGGGATTTCTCTGTGTTTGAATGCATGGTACTTAGCTGCATGGCTAAATCTAATTGCTTGTGAAAGCTAAGCACTCCTTGTCTTTCTACATTGATTAGGATTTTCTAATACTGTGCCCAGGGGGACTTAAGTCGATCCAATTACCTTTGGCTGCCATCATTATCTTGACGTGGCCCCAGGGGCCCTTCTACTTTGTCCCTCGTACTAAAGATCTGCATCTGTGGACAATTAATGCCATGCAGCCTGGCAGCAATGGTGACCGAAAGGTTGGCCATTGTATTATATCATCTCCAAAGCAGCTTTACCTGTCTGTACGGCTAGACTGAGAGCAATTTTCAGTGGTTTCAGTCTGTAGGTCTGGGTCCTGCACCTGCCACACAAGGTGATAACTGTAATATCAGTCTATCTATTACATTGGGAGATATATTTAGTTTGCCTATGGGCCATAACTCACTCAGACTTGATAATGTACACCTGTTTTTAATATTGTTGAACTGTATTGTTTGTCTCCAGATGTTAGCACCTAATACCATGTATTTTTTTTTTTTTTTTTTTTTTTTACAAATGGTCTTCAAAACTTATCCTCACAATAGCAATTACAGATGACTGCATTGTGTTAGGACAGGCTGATATTTTATACATTCATAAAGTTTTACCTAAAGGTAAGAGATGTGTGTTACTTAAGTAGACAACTGATTGCTTTAGGCAGATTCCAGGTTCAGTTCAATATATATATTTTAAATATATTACTTTTATTTGGGACAACATATGCCAGAGACTAAATGCTCAGTCAAGGTGGAAGTACATGTAACTTAATTTATACTAAAGAAAATGTGTTGGCTCTGTGGATATTCCTCAATGAATAAGAAAGTAAATGTTGGTTTTAAAAGAAACAGCAACATTTTTCTAATTTTAAATAATCTTAAGGGGACCTGAAAGCTCAATGAGCTGCAAATTAAGAAGATATGCAAATAGGTACAAAACACTAATATGAAACATTGCCAATTAAAAAACACGCGCAGCATTTCAAATAAATAAATAAATAGATTACCTTGACCGTAGCCTACATGTGCGGCACTTAATATGAGCGCTGCAAGAAGTTCACACAACACAATTTCTAGGGGGACACTAAAAAGTGATGCACAAGACTGGGACATACACGCGCAGCGCTCGTTGTTGCCGTTTGTTAAATGTGAAAATGTGACATCCTTTGCTTATTTTAGGGAAAAAATATTCTTTTTCAGGGACCATCAGGTAACCGCAGGGCTGATGAGGAAAATAGGAACAGGTGTGTATATGGGTGGAGCGTTTAGGTGATGGAAAGAAAGTCAGAGGGCATCCGGTGGATGGGTGAAACAGCGCCCCCCTGGCTTGCCATTCACTGTAAACGTCAGCTTGTGTGGTAAAAGGTGGTACTGCGCCGCCACAGGGGACAAAGAGAACACAGGTGAAGGTGATTTCCGTTAATTAGTGACGTCATGATACCGCAAAATTGTAAACAGTTTCTGGGAATGCGGGGGGAAACTAGCTCACCGTGGCATGACATCATAAACTTTATTTTATACCAGTTAAACCATAAAAGGTTAGTAACATCATTTAAATGAAAGGGAACAAGGAGAGTTGGCAAGTTTCTCCAGCATTGCTGCCAACAGTATAGGCTAGGTCACGGTGCTTTAGTAGGCTAGCTGCCATGACTGACTGAGAAGAAACTGATGGCAGGCTACTCATGGACGTAGTTTGGAAACTCCTGGACACGAGCGAGTTGGCCAAAATATCAGTGGACTCTGTGGTGGGAAATTATGTGGTCAATAAATGAAGTTTTTGCCACCATGAAGGACAGTGGTCGTCTTTGGTAAGTAACATTCTCCCTTTTCAGCTCACTGAAAAATAGGCCGCCGTGCCTGTCTGCCAACAGAACTGTGCAGTCGGTCGTTTTCATGGAAGCCATTTTGACATGTCACTGTGGTGTGTGTGTGTGTGTGTGTGTGTGTGTGTGTGAATTCTACTAAGGTGCTTGGTCTTAGGGGTGTTGTGCATGTTGGCTCACTTTCACACCTGTCTTACTGTGAGGCTTGAGTAGAATGACGCCGTCATTAATGTGAATCGTAACACCTGTGATTTTCCTAGTATGATGACTCAAAACGTTTGCTGTGAAGAAAGGCCCATTGTTGAGTACTTGCAATGGGCACATCCAATGTATCATGTTTGGCTGTGTGTGTTGTCCACCAATAGACACTCAGCACCATGGACAGGGCCTGCTGGAGCTTTGAACAGATTTGGAGTCTCCCAATTTCACATTTCTTAGTTGTCAAGTAGTTTTTTTTTATTATTTATTGACTGATTGTTTGTAGCCTGTGCAACGGTCTGCTGGTTGCTTGTTGCAATGTGTTGTCCTAGTTTTGGTTTTAAGTTGTGATGAATTTGTTAGGCTATTGATTTTGATAATTTGTTTGTGAAGGAATACTGCATGAAGTCTGATTTTGATATAGATTGGCAGGGTGTGTCAGTCATGTTCAACGTGATTATAGTGAACTCAAGTTTTTGTTTTTAAATGTATTTGTAGGCCTATAGCCTAAAGCAAGCAGACTCCACACTACCTAAGTTATACCTTATATTCATGTAGATAGTCTGTAAGGTATGTGTCATGTTTTATTTTGATGGAAACAAATCTTTTGTTGGTTTTGATTTAAAAAAAGAAAAAAAGTGGTATGTGACTTGTGAAATCAATTTATCCAGTCCTCCCTGCACTGGGATAAAGATTCACTAAGGCAAAGAGGGTTTTTTTGTAAGGATTTTCTTGGTTGGTATTGATTATTGTAGATTTTGCATATGTGACTGAACACAGGACTCTAACCACTAGGTTAGCCCCCCCTCAGCAGCATTAAATGTCTCCGAGGTCTAGTGACTGAATACTTACTGACTGATGGAATCATTTTTAATTAAAAAAGTATTTCACTGCTGGAAAGATGTCTTTTCATAAAACTTGGCTATCTATAAGGAAGAAAAATGGAAATACTTTTCAAATTGCCACCACATGACTAGAGAAAACAGTGGAAAAGGGTTGTGGCATTTGATTGTGCTCAAGAGGTAGAAAACCTACAACTACCACAAAGCATTGTGCTGCACCGGACCAATTACGCTCCTGCTGGGGGTTGATGTAAAGTGAGCTTTGCTGTTTTGATGTAGGACACAATATGGCGGCCGGCTGGTAAGAAATGATCTTGAATTACAATTAAACTGAAGGCTAAAAGCCTCTTTTTTCACAATACAGGGAGCAGTATGGTGCCCACTTCCTGTTGACAGATTCTCATATTACAGTCAAACAGTGCACTGAAATATGTTTCTATATTTTAGGACATTTTAGGAAAGGAATAGGCAATGCAGTAACAGAAACCTGATTTATATATGGTGATTGACACGGTCTAGTTTACAAGTTTGATTTAAGATTGGTCTATGTTTGAGAGAGACAGACGTAGACAGGCACGACTCTCTCTCGATCCACTTCTATACTCTTTGTGTCCGTGGTAGTAGGCATGTGGAAATGCATAAGTACAATGTTGTTCCATCAGCAACTCATAGAGCCAGTGAAAATAGCAGATTTGAGCTGAGAGATGTGCAGGTGGATCTGGCTGCTGGAATGATGGAAGGAATTCTACCACAGTTCATTTACACTTACCATCCACATGGTTATGATGCAACGCTGGTTGACAATTGGCAAAGCGGCCATTCAAAGATTCACATGTTCACTCTGTAAACACAACCTAAACCATGGCTGTTAAAACCACTTCCCAGATCACTTGAAACCAAATTGAATCTGCAGACTAAATGTTTGTTTTCATTCATAAGCCTGAGGACTCAGAATTTAGGGCCAGATGTGAAGGCTGAGTAAATGGTTTATGCTAGGCTTTTGACACCAATGTTTTCCTGGTTTTGCAACACTTAATCAGCCTGGCATACTGACCATACTAACAGTTGATACAAGGTTTGGGATCTACGCCACAACAAAGTACACATTATACTCTTCTTACCTAGCACATATGCACTTCTCCACATGACTAGAAGAAATTTGTTGCTGTGTTATTCCAGCAAGGCAGGAATTATAATATAATAGAAGTCAGTGGGCTTTGACATTAAAACTTCTGAATCTCAGATCATATGTTCCTCAGGTTCTTACGTGCTTTGTGATCCATATGCACCATGTTCTCCTCAGTAATATTGTATCACCAGGGTTACCAAATCATAGTTGATGTAGTTAAATTGTTACATGGCGACTCATACATCATAGCAGTTCAATTAATTTTTCTGTAATCACATAGAAAAACAATAATAATAATAATACATTTTATTTGGAGGTGCCTTTCAAGTCACCCAAGGTCACCTTACAGAGCATACAAAGATAAAAGACATCATTAAAACAAAACATCAACATAAAAACAAATGTAGTGCACAGTGTCCAGTTAGAGTGAATATGCCAGTTTGAACAGGTGGGTTTTGAGTTGGGATTTGAATGATGTGATGGAGTCTGACTGTCTTATGTGTGGGGGGAGGGAGTTCCAGAGTCTGGGTACCGAGCAGCTGAAGGCTCAGGCACCCATGGTACTGAGGCATGAGGTGGGGATGGTGAGGAGCCCAGCAGAGGTTGAGCAGAGGGTGTGGGAGGGGGTGTATTCCTAAAGGAGGTCACAGAGGTCAGTGGGGGCTAGATTGTGGAGAGCTTTGTTGGATGAGAACAGGGGTGATGTGGTCAGATGATTTGGTGCAGGTGGTGATCCGGGCGGCCGAGTTCTGAATGATTTGCAGTCTGTTGATGAGTTTGGTGGGGAGGCTGGTGAGGAGGGCGTTACAGTAGTCGATGCGGGATGTGACAAATGAGTGAACCAGGATTTCAGTGCTGGATTGGGACACTGATGGGCGGAGTTTGGAGATGTTGTGGAGGTGGAAGAATGCAGTCCTGGTGATGTTTTGAATATGAGGTGTAAATGAGAGGTTGCTGTCCAGAATAACGCTGAGGCTTTTGACTTGGGAGGAGAAAGGTACAGGGAATCTGCTCATCCAGCTCCGGATATCTTCAAGACAGGTGGTGAGGGATGGCAGTGGTGGGTTTGGAGGAGATGTAGACCTGTGTGTCGTCGGTGTAGCAGTGAAAATGGACCCCATGGTGATGGAGGATTGTGCCCAGGGGGAGGAGGAATGAGATTTAACAGTACAGGTCACTGCTGTCTTGAACAAATTGTGCTGTTAATAACCATTTTTATTGGCTATATGTATTTTTCAACTCCATGCAATCCCTTATTGGCATTTGTGATACTTTCAGTTGCATACGTCTAATTGAGTCAAGTTTTTGCAGAGTTTATCCTTGCACAGAGTCCTACAAGTGCATTTTAGACATTTGACATTTGAAACAATGGGATTTATTGCAATACTTTTTCTATAAATGTAATGGATGACAAAATATTCATCTGGTCATAGCAAAAAAATTTGTAGGCCTCCAGGTCACCCTAGTACGACGGAGTATTAGGGCCACATTGAAGAAAAAAAAAATCGGAGATTTCGAGAATAAAGTCGAAATATTACGAGAAAAAACTCGTAATATTTTGAGAATAAAGTCATAACTGAGAAAAAGTCATAATATTACGAGAATAAAGTCG
>NC_065506.1:15871056-15871203 GCF_006386435.1 Epinephelus moara | reverse complement strand
TTTCGAGAATAAAGTCGAAATATTACGAGAAAAAACTCGTAATATTTTGAGAATAAAGTCATAACTGAGAAAAAGTCATAATATTACGAGAATAAAGTCGTAATATTATGAGATTAAAGTCGTAATATTTCGAGAATAAAGTCATAG
>NC_065506.1:15814850-15869285 GCF_006386435.1 Epinephelus moara | reverse complement strand
CATGAAAGACAATCTGATATTCTGTTTGTTGTTGGTTATTTCCTTAAAAACTACGACTTTATTCTTGTAATATTATGACTTTAATCTCGTTAAATTATGACTTTAATCTCATAATATTTCGACTTTATTATCGTAATATTATGACTTTAATCTCATAATATTTCAACTTTATTCTCGTAATATTTCGACTTTATTCTCGAAATCTCCAATTTTTTTTTTCTTCAATGTGGCCCTAATACTCCGTCGTACCCTAGAGATTTTAAGCAGAAAATCTAGTTTTTAGTCTTTAGCAGGATTTTGGTACAAGGATAATCAGATGTGATCAAGGTTTACCACGACTGGACAAAACAAACCCAGTCTAAAAAGTCACTGGAGTGTTTTGCTCTCCCAAAGCAGCCAGCGGTGAGGACCAAGGGTATTACCCAGCATACCCCCCGTCTTATGTATTTCCCACTTTGTTATAAACCATCTTGTCAAAATCCTGCTTTATATCCTCCAGGTGTTCTGTAATTCCCTCTGGATGCCACTCAATTACTCGTACTCAGTGGACCACAGCTCCCACACAAGATGCCCTGGCCGAGACTATAAATCTGTCTGATAAGAAAACAGCTCAGATAACTTTGTCCTATATGTCTCTTCTCACGCCCACTTACTGCACATGTTTTGTGTTGTCAGAGATACCGTGGCAAAACAAGACAACTAGCTGTGATGTGGAATACACAGCATCTTTATAAAATCTGTCCCAAAAGTACAGTTATATTAATAGTAAATGTGTTTATAACCTTTTTTTATTTTGTTGTCTACAAGGAAGCTTAATTCATTCAACTTTTTCGACAACATACAGTGTATTTTTGTAGCTTACATGACGAGTTACTTGATTTATTGAGGTAGTGCCATTCAAAATCTGCCAAAGCAAACTTACTACTTTTGTGTGACACAGAGACACGCACACACAGCAATACAATCCTCTCAGGAAATCTACTGCTGATGGACATGATAACATCAGGACCATACTCCATCTGTGACAGATTGCAGACTAGGAACCAGCTCAAACTGGATTACAGATGAGAGCATAAAAGAGAAACAGAGACGAAGAAGGTAAAAACAGAGAAAATGAGAGTGCAGAATAAAACTGAGAGGAAACCAAAGAGCAGACATCAGAGGAGGTAGAGACATCAATTCAAGGTTCAGTGAAAACAAACATTCTCCCCTCACTCACCACAGGACATGTTTGTTTTCTCTATCCTGCTCTGATTTATCTTTGTAGATAGCCATTCCACACCATCTAACGTCTGTACTTTTCGAGCATTGCGTCATGATAAACAAAAATGTTGGCTGACAAAATGTTGTTATAAATACAAAGACCCTCCAGTAGTGGGTAGGTTCCACATTTGTGCCTTTGAAGTTATAGCAGCTAACTGGCCTTGACCTCTGTTTTGTTCGCCTGCCAAGTGACAAAGTGATGTTGATAAGCTGCTTGAAGTCATTGTGAACGTTCACTAGCTGACCATTATTGTCTTGGATAGTCAGTTATCATATGATGGGGGAGCAGGTAGTATATGCAGTAGTTAGTAGGTGTATGCATGTACATTGCTCGTTGATTTTACAGTGTCAGCTACATTGTACATGTAGATTCAGATGTTAGTGTGTGTACATCCTCTCCTGAGAGCTTCTGATTGCTAAAACAGCTCTTCACTTTTCAGAACACTCCCCATGAGGATGGATGGTGGATGGAAAGTGTAACACAAATTTATGCCCCAAGCATACTGTGATTCAGGACTTCTACGGCAGTTCCATCCATCATCTGCTTATCTTTTTCATTCACTTTCCTCTCTTCCCACCACATCCCCTTTTCCATGCAGGAACAAAGTGTGCTGCCTATTATGGTCACAGGGTTCAGCTTATTGAGATGGTATATAACAGTTTGCCACTCCATTAGAAGTAGACTAGCCCACCATTATCTATGAGATCCTCCCAACATTTTGTTTTCCATAAAGATGTGTTATATACAGGGGCGGGCTGGGGTTGAAATTCAGCCCGGGATCTTGATTTGGAGAGGCCTTTTTTCCGATCGCACGACGGACGCAAGTGGAACCGTAATTTTAACATGAATACTTTATTTGCAGTATAAAAACAATCTAATGATATTAAACACAACACACACAGATTAGTCAGTCAGTAGAGTGTATTGAATATAATATAATTATATGCAAAGACCTATTGCCAACCCAGTCCTGCACCTGTACCTGGCACTGTTTGTTTTGGTGGTTCCTGCTCCACTTTCCTCCTTCTCCTCCTCCTCTTCCTCCTTCTTCTCCTCCACCTCCTCTTCCATCTCCTTCTCCTCCTTCTCCTGTACCTCCTCATCTGTCTCTTCCTCCTCCTCACTCCTATGACTGGCATTATCCTGTCCCTCTGCATCAACTCCATGACTGACACTGGCCTTGTCAGCTTATAACAATAACAGCAACAATGATAAACGTTATAGCACTTTTGCAAAGAATTCACAGTGTTAGAACACAAATACAATATAGAAATCAACATAACAAAAGCGGCACACACACACACGCACGCGCACACACACACACTGTAGATGAATTACTCACTTTAATGTATTTTTCTTGAGCTGGTAAAAATGTAGAAACAGAACAGGAAAACAGGAAGTGTAGTCTATACATTCAAATATTATCTTTTTAACTTTGAACACAGACTCTCTCCTGAAATAGGCTATGTTTTCTTTTGCAATAAAGAAATTGTGCGTTTTTCTGCCAGTATGGATTTTATTTTTAATTGATAAAGCAGATTAATGATTTATGCACGTATGGTGTAACATTGCTGATAGGCTACCTTTAATGTTCTGTGTGCCCTGAACACATCCAAAAACACAAACTAGAGTTGTCAATGGGCCTGAAACTTACAACCCGACCCGACCCGGCCGGTGGGTTTTTAAGCCCAGACCCAACACAGCTGACACACCAGCATTAGCCAATTGTCTGCCCGAAAAAAAGGAAGCCCGAAGCCTGACCTGGCCCGCGTCATTTGCATATTTTTTCAGCCCAAACCCACGGGTCCAGTCCGGTTTGTTGGGCCGGCCCGACCCGTCTGGGATGATAGGGCCATATAGGCAGTGCTTGCTAACCGCTCGTATCCCCCCTTAATATGTAAAATATTAGATGGACCCAGTCTCACGTTTTATTCTATGCCACTGCCACCTGCGGCTGCGAGGGCAGGCTGCTGCGGTCAACCGCGGCTGCGTTTTATGGGGTAAAAAAACGTTCCGACCACCGGCCGGTTCGGCCTGGAACAGACCGGCCGTTCGGGAATACACCCGAACCTCCCTATGGCCAGCCCGCCCCTGGTTATATAGCTTAACTTTTGCGCAGCAGAGGGACGTTACTTTAACTTTAAAACCAATACAACCATGGTACACCATTGGCTTATCCAGAAGGTATTTCTTACGCTTATACATCCAGCTAACGTAGAACAACATGAGCATCACGTTTCAGTATTCAATTGTCCTTCAGGTCTTGTTTGGTCCACCAACAGTGGTCGTTAGATGCTTGGCTCTTATTGCTTATCACTGCTGTTTGGTACTGGGCAGTTACCAGAGACTCAGCTTATCTGAGCTGGATTTGGCCTACAGTTTTACACAGGATCAGGTGTGGGGAGACCCAAAGACACACTCTGTGCAGGCAAGTCAACTAAAGCAATGAACAAAAAATGACTAGAAAACTACATCAGTTATGAAAAAAAGACTAAAATAAGCACAGAGTTGCGTGTAAATGTGCGGAAGTTTAAGGTCCTGTTACCAGTTTGATATAAACAAACAAAAGTTATGTTTACACAAAGTGGTACTCATCAAAACACTTTGTATCCTTGAGGTCTAACAAATGTGACAAATACAATTCCTTCCTCATAAAACAGTTGCAAAGCTGTTTTTTAGCAACCGGTCTTTTTCATTCCTGCGTTTGCCAGCAAATTGCTGCAGCAATCATCTCCCACAAAACAGTCTAAACTTTAACCAGCTCATAGAGAAACTGCTTCATAGCAACAGTAGAAAAAAATCCACAGATTAGCTTTTATCTTATCTTTATTTTGTACTTTTATTATAATTATATACTTTTAAATAATATTTTTTTAGATGACTTTTTTTGATAGGAAAATGTCACACCTTGGTTGAGCACTGAAATTGTTGTTGTTGTTTTTATATATTGCTTGAGATTGTACAGTGAAACCTGTACATTAGCAGAGCAAAAGCAGCCTCATACCTCTGTCCCAGGATGTTCAGAGTTTAATACAATGCAGTAACACATGTAAAAATGGAAGTAAATGGACTTGAAGCATGAAACTGGTTGTGATTATTGACGTAAGGCAGAAATGAAATGCAAGCCTGTGCAGACGGCTGCATTGTGTGTGTCACACGTTCTTATTTTAAGAGGCCCTCTCACTTGGCTTCCTTACTATTTTTCTTCTCCCAAGCTGCTGCTATAATGAGCACTCAGTTCATCACTCAGTTTCAGGGTTAATTAAACTGGCCCCTCTAAAGGAACCGGGCCCAGTCTGGCACCTGTAGTATAAATGGGCCATAACTGCCACTGATTATCACTGGTGTAAAGTCCTATCAAATGTAAACCATATTGCACCAACTCTAAATAAGAGGGAATTATGTTTGCCACACGTACACACTGACATGCTTAAATGAATACATGTGTGTACACTCCCTGTGCATTTATATAATGCACATACATAAACAAACAGTTCCCACATGCACCGGAAGTAATGTAGCTGTACTGTGAGCCCTCAATGAGACCCCATACACTAAAAGAGACAAAATAATATAAAGCATTTCCACAACAATGCTAATTCATAAATTGGAAATAGTTGCAGCATACGCTTCCTCTCTGCACTTTGTTTTATAGACCCACAGGATCTGGTTCTGTTTTCTTTGCTATGACAAGACATAACTGATCTAAATCTACAACTTCCTGTTAATACTGATGTTTCACAGATAAGCATGGATGTGAACTGACATGTGAGGTCAGCATAACTCAATCTCATCTGTTCTTGTTTTTATTTCATTTTTAAATGATTGAATGAACACAAATGTGCTCAGTGTCAATAGTTCAGACTGAGATCTTATCCTCATTGGAAAGATTTAGAAAGACCTAATGTATATTGCCAAATCAACTTGATCAAATTGTGAGGGTCACAATCATTTGATGGCCATCAGCAGTGAATTTATTTAAGATATCCTGTAGTATGGACATTGAGGATCATAGTAGCCGCACTATTAGAGAAAACATAAAATCTGAGCAAGAACGAAAGGTAAACATATTCAAATTAATCAAGGTTATATGTTTAAATGGTATCAATGATATCACCCCTGGAAATGTAATTAAATACCCTGTTAGGCTACATAAACAAAGAAACTTATCTAAGGTGTGATAATGAATAGACTGAGTCACTAACTGTTATTTCAACATGTGAAATTAATGGAGAACTTGTAGCGCAAATCTGTCTATTTTTAAATGTCAGCCTCACAGTAACCCTCCCAGAAGGATTTCTATCTGATTTTTGTGGTCTGCAATGGAAATATTTGTGTTCTTGTAAAACTGTGCATATGCACACATGCGTGTAAGAATGCTTGTTGTTACAGATACAGATTGTGGGCCTTTCACACATTATACGGCTTTAAGAGTAGTAAGAATTTAATACAAAGTGAGAATGTTTGGCTTATTCATGTGAGGCTAGCAAAAACAAATCCTTCTGTTGACTTTGGGAAGACCCAAATAATAAATAATGGACCTTTTGAATATATTTAACTTGACGTGATTAATCTATCACACAGTGGAAGAGGCACAGATTATGGCTAACAACTCTTACAGCATATACTTCTCTAAAATAATTTTGTTTTGCCGCACACAGGTAGAAATATATTTGTCTTTCCTAGACATGAATTCATTTCAGTTTTCGTGCCCAGGTTACATTCATGACCTGAGGTCACAAATGTTTACCAGTTTTGAGAGACTGTGGCCATATGTAACCATATCTTATGTGGGAATCACAATTTGACGTTTATTAGGTTCATGTCTGTTTTTGCTTGGGAGACAGGAAACAGGCACTACTTTTTATAGAAACCTTTGATACTATAGATAACTAAGGATGGAATGAAACCACAAATGTGAAGGAAAAGGTCACAAAGTCTTTACAGTTCCTCAATTCTTGCGTAAATTATTTGGACTTGGTCCGGGCTTTTTGTGGTTTTCACAGTTATAGGGGTGGCCCAAAAAATAAACAGGAAATACATCATCCACAGAGTGTGCCCAAGGGAGGAGAGAAGTTTCCTGCCTAGAAAGGATCCTAGCAATAATGCCATGCCCACAGCTAGTCTGCGGTTGCTGAATGTCTAAGTCAGTCATGTGGTTGCAGACCGCCATCCCCTCAGAGACTCCATTTGAAAAAGAGATGAATGTGACCTATTGATAAATCACTCACCCTTTAACTGTAGGAAACATTAGAAGTGCTGCATAGAACAAAACAGCATCAGAATCAAAATAATCTAATGATTTGAATTTGGCATTCAGAAATGGAAAACGGCTATTGGGACATACCATTTATCAAAACAGAAAAGCAGTCACATGCTACAGTACCAGCAAATATTTTTGTTAAACTTCAAGCATTGAAAGATTGTTGTTGTCACAGTTGGACATCATGGTGGAAAATGTCATTGCTCATTGAGTTTTCTATTTTTACATTTCCAGGAAAAACAAGGGAATATTTTCTGTACCTAAGAGAGGCCTTGAAATCTGATATTCTCCACTAAACCCACCCATCTTTAGATTTAAACCCCACAGTAACCCTTACCCACTGTCGCTCAACAACAAACCAGCAGGAATGTATACATCTGTGATATTTTCTTCAAGCTGTGTACACGACAGATGTATGAACAAAGAAGAGCACTCACATTACAGTACTGTAAATACAGTAGACGCAGATTGTTGATATGAACAACTGATCCTTAGAAATTAGAGTAGACCTGAAATCTGACACACTGCTGCATCTGTACTTACCTATAACTTTTGTGTTTCACAAGAACTTTGAGTATATGATTAAACAGTCGTCTATCACTGTCGATGCGGGAAGCAAAACTTCATGTATAAATCTCTAACATTTGCCACAGAGGATTTTATAACTAACCTCTCCCTAACATCACCCTCACTGATCTCCTTGTATCAGGATTCTCTCCGTGACATGCTCCTGCCAACCACAGAGGGGTTTTACCTCTCAGTCACATGGACTATTCTCTGGCAATTGGATTATGAGTATAGACCAAGTCCTCAGCCTAAAGAGGCGCATTAAAAAATGGCTCTCCTTTGCCCCAATCGCATTAGTGCTGCACAGAGCTGCCAATTAAGAAGCAGTCTGTGGTGGTCCGGCTTTGACTTTTATTGGCTAAACAAATTTGATGAAAGTTTGTGGTTTTGACCTTTTTTGCTGCATTAAGGTAGAACTGGAGGCATTGAGAAGCAGGGCTGAGATGAGATGAGATGGAAAAGGCAGATAATTCAAGCCCCACTTCAAAACAACAGGTCAACGGGAGAAAGAGTTAGATCGATTATCAGCTATGGAAGTGTTCATTATCGAATTAGGTGGGTCTAAATGAGAAAACACTATTTTAGTTGACATGAAGGTACTCTTTCTTTCCAGTTTGTAAATATCTTGTCCTGGTAAAGTGTCTTGGTCACTTTATATTCATCACAACAGAAATTATACATTTTCTAGTTCATAAGGATTCCTAGAGACACTCTGACCTGCTCCATTGCACTGAAATGGCAGGCACAGTAAAGTGCCATCAGAAAACTGGATGTTCATAGTTTAGTAATCAACCACATGTTGCACTGTTTAATTCTTTTTTACACACCTTGCTAAAAACGCTGCCAGTGTGCACCTTTCTCAGTATATAATGTGACAAAATGCCTTAACTTAAAGGTCAAATGTGTAGGAGTTAGTAGCATCTAGCAGTGAGGTTGCAGAACCAAAACTTCTCCCATAATGTGAATGACCCTGTGTAGAGCCAGTGTTTGTCTGCTCTGGGCTACTTTAGAACAACATGGCAGACTCCGTGGGAGAGGACCCGCTCTGTTTGTAGATATACATCGCTCATTCTAAAGTAACAAAAACACAACAAGTCCTATTTTCAGGTAATTATAAACTAGTCTCCTGAAAATTGCTCTAGGCTTGCCTTTTTTTATCCACAAAGCTTAAAAAACATTTTTTTATAGAACCTCTCCAGCTGTTGGCCTTAAGTCTTTTTCAGTTCTGGTCTCGCCAATAATAGTCTTAAGTCTGCATAGATCTTGGCCAAGCTCAGTGTTTTGTGTTTTCGCCCAGCCTACCCTCCGCTCCTGTGTGTGCCTTGAAGCCAGCTAACAAGACGTGACAAGCAGCTTTAAACCAGGACCCTCTTGCTGTAAGGCAACAATGCCAACCACTGTCCACCATGCCAGCGCCCAGCCCTATTTTATGTGAAGTTGGAGACAATTGAGCTGCCTGAGATGGGGTCTTAGACTTCTCAGCCCAGCCTTAGGTAAAAGTGATGAAGTGCTTGGATGGTGAAATGGTCGAGAGCCATCTACAAAGAAATCCACTGGCTTAGTTTTGGAATATCTCTGGGTTTTCCCTTGAGTTGTTTGTCTGGTGGGATCCAGGTTATTTTACTCCCCTTTGTGTCTCAGCCACGCAGAGGCCAAAGCCAGGTCATGTCCACCAATAACTTTCTGTAAATGCTCTGACTTCAGACAGCTTAAAAGCTTCATGGTCAATATACTGTGTGTGTCAACGGTATCTCTTTGGCAGAGATAATTTCTTGATGGAGTATTACATAAAGACATTTTGTGTGTCCCAAATGCCCCCATGCATGATAGTGAGTGAACCCTCTTATTGATTGGTTTTGTCAAAGTGTTGTCAAAACTTACATAGCAAATACAGCGGTCATATTTTCAGAAATCCCATGCTTTTTATTCTGAAAAGGCAATAACAGTATTCATTACTATTTGTAGTGCTTTTCTAGTTCCTCATATTTATATTGTAAATAAGCCATGCAAGCTGTACCGATTTATACTGTATTTTTTAGTATGGTGTGTTCACAGTGGAAAATGACTAATGATTAACAGTAAGATTTGACATTTTGTATGTAGGTTATACATTATATTGTTGGTATGCAGTGTACGTTTAGGACACAATTGGGTAAAGACCTCAAATCAGTGTTAAAACACAGTGTTATGTCAAAACAGATGTGTTGCAGGTCATTGATATAATAAAATGTATGCAGTTTAGCTTTTGGAAATGTGTTTCTTGAAGAGTTACTGATGTGCGTGGAAACTTGGCATGTGGGTAGCAGAGAATCATGAACAATAGAAGCTTAGCCAGCAAAGGCTCAAAGAATGGACATTGAAGGCCCGTATGCCAGTGGTACAGCAGGCTAACAAAGGGAGAGAGAGTGGAAAGGCACAGTCAGCCACTCTGAGAAGCCCTCAGTCAGCAGTAACACTAAACAGAGTTAGACCAGAGAGACTCGTACCTCAAAGTCTCTGAAAACTGATGTTAAATCAGAGCACGTAGTCTTCAAGTGTGTGTAGAAGAAATTCTTTATTATCATAGTGTGAATACTTCAGACTTCTTCATTGATAGTTGTCACTCACGTTCAACAGGACATTGGTATTGTACACAGTATTTTTGTAAACATAGTCCAGGAAAGCCAGGGTGTATTTGTTCACATTCACATGTGACAAAGTGGCCCAGGGTTACACTGAAGAATATTTTCTCTAAATAGTTCATCGTAGCTATACATCAAACACCATGTTATGACTGTGGACAGTTACGCTTAAAATACTTTACATTCACGTTTTGTTATAAACAATTTGATAAATACAAGATTATACATAACAAAAGAATATATTTATATATATATTTTTTATATCTTCTTATATATTCCACATATATTTGATTTTTTTTCTTTGTGGCTTTATTCCTTTCATCAAGGGCTAGAACTCATGGTTGAAATTCAACTTCATTCAAATAAATAAAAAAAGATAAAACAATAGATAATTAAAAACATTCCTAAATAAACATATTGGCACTTCTATATTGATGAAAAAGTGGAACATCACAAGATATGTTTCAGATGAAATAAGAGTTATTATCATGTATTTAAGTTACTACACAGTGCAGTGAAAGTTGTCAGTCCTCCATGTACTGTGCGCTTACAGCATAATGAATGGTTGGCAACAACATCCCAATACACACGCACGCACGCACGCACGCACACACACACACACACACTCTCTCTCTCACAGCTATCTCTCTCTCTCTCTCACTATGTCTTTGGAGGAAAAGCCACGTGTATCCCAAAAAAAATGGGAAAGTAAAAGTAACACAACAATAATACGAAACTGTAACAGTTACGCCATTTGTTATTCTGAATTGTTCAGCCTCAGTAAGCAGCCAGGAACTGACCAAGTTCAGCCTTTGAAATTAAAGCCTGGTTATGAGACTGGCCTTTCACAACACAAAAGGTGGATGAAGCCTGTCTCGGGTCTTTTTAAAGCTTCGGTGTGATGCGTGAATTATTCCCTTTTCTGTAACAGAATGTGAGACAAAAGCATTATCAGGCCTGATATAATATAATCTTTGCTAAGGAGCTTGACCTTGCGCTGTTGACTTCCAGCTGTTTGACTGGATCAAATTGAGAGATTGCCGTCCACAAACTGTGGCTTGATTTGGTGGGTTCCTGAGTCAACACAGTTTATATCATTTCTTGCTGTACGGACTGTAAGAAACATGGAGTGTCTCACTTGATAAGGCACTGACACAGATAAGCCACTCTGCCAACAGAACGGCAAAAAGACTTTCTTCCAATATTAATGTTATAATCACTACTCATAGGCCTAAAAAAAGTTAAAAAATGTAATATTTGGGTCCCTTGTACAGTAATACACAGGATAATGGGATTGTTTTGGTTTTAATTTTAGTTTCTGTCCCTTCTAAGAGATAATAGTCACATCACAAACTATACAAAATCACAACCAAATTTCTGCTTAATTAAGATATTATATAAAAACCATAACAATGTTTTATGGGCAAATAACAGTACATTGTCCCCATTAGCTGAAGCTGTTTAATGGTTTCAAAATGTTAACAGGCATAACTCTGGAATCAAAGTGCTTGAAGCTACTGTTAACAAAGGCCTTGGGTATTGAATGGACAGGGAGAAAGGCAGACTGCTGAGAGAGGTGGGAGCCTGCTGCTCTCCTTGTCTGTCCAACCACTGGTGGCACAAAGGAACTCCAAACACCAGATGTGAGGATGGATGAGGGAATTCTGGATATTGGTCATCAAATGGCCAACCAATGCTTGAGCTGGAAGACAAAAAAAAGTCATGGGTCTGTTTTATGAATTAATGTCCATTGTATATTATTCAATTTTAACCGCCTTGGTCAACTTTTCTTTTCTTGATTACTCGCTGCTGCCTGCTTTTTGCCTTGTTAAAAATGCCATTGAGTCATTTATTGTTCTTGTAAGCCACTCTTAAAAAGGCCTACACCCCAAAGTATAATTTCTGTCTTTTTTGCCGACTCTTAAAATTGTTAAAACATTAGCAATAGTCAGTGCACAAGTCAGTTCAGAAGCAATTCAATGTGTTCAAATCCAGATTAATTGCAGCCATTTAGCCAGATCAAATTAACACTGTTAATGAAAAGCACAAAAATTTGCCCTTACTGTGAACTGACGTATATTTCCCTCAGCCACCAAATGATGTTCATGTTCTGGAGTGATGCAATAGGCTATCCTCTGCAAAACAAACAAAGAAACAAAGCAATTACAACACATCATTCTCAACACTTCTCACAAAACAAGTGTCTCCTCTTCGAGGCACACATAAACCACAATTGCCTTTTAAAGGTTCAGTCGGTAACTTTCACATTGGCTGAACCTAAGTATATCTTGACAGTAGTGCATGAGACAGATTATGTGTGAGAAAATCAGGTTCCTCTGGTTCCTTCTAGTGTTCCTAATGGCATTTGCAAGAATCCACTGCTCTGATGTTAACGCCTTCTTTTAGCTTGCTTTTCATCATCTGTCTTCTGTTTAATTGTTTTCCTGTGTACACTATTTTGGCTGTGCAGTGTGTGCGGTGGGGACTGACATGCGTTAGAGACTCCTCCTGGTTATGATTGATTGTTTCCATTCAGGCGCAATGGACTCTTTAAATGCAATAGCAGGAGTCAGAGGAATCTGATTTTTTTTTAATTTTATTCCACAGATAAGTCTCATGTACTGCTGTCAGGATCAAGCCACAGTTTCAGCAAGACAAAAAGATATGTTTAATAAGTTACCTACTAAATCTTTAATATAACTCAGTATACCTTCTTTTTATTTCTATTTGACGCTGAAATTCTGACCTTCTTAAAGGAATATCCCCCAAATGACCATTTGTATATCAGTTAGCCTAGTCACTAGTGATGCACAGGTCAGCCCACAGTTCCTGCGGGTTAACCAGCGGGTCGGCCAGTACAGGTAAGCTTGTTAGAAAATATCACGGGTTTCAGGCCAAAGGGTCATAAAGTGATGAAGCAGCGCTCTGAGTAAGTTGATAATTTTCAGGAATGTGCAGTAATCCAACTTCCTCCTCCTCTTTCCCTCTCCCCATCTCTCTCTGTGTCTCTCACACTTATCATCAGTGCTGCTGCACTCAGACTTTATCTTATTTAGCTTTTGACCATGGATATCTGTTGAAGTCTAACATATCTAAATCTCTCTGGTCATAGTGCAAGTGCCTCTCTGTCCACACTGAATTCATATAATATGCACTTCTGGAGCATTATGTAAACAAACCACTGTACCTATCAAGTGTGCGCTCATGTAAACAATCTTCATAGAACATCAGCTGTGTACTAGAGATCATACTAAAAACAAGACACTTAAAAGACGGATGAATACTTGCTGTCTTCCTACGTTGGTGCTTTTTAATCAGAAAACACACATTTTGTATTGTGATATTTATTGGACATGACCTACAATATCGCCGACAGCAAGTAGGTTGTTAGTAGTGATGATCATTACTATAAACTTTTAGCTCCAGTTTGTGGTCAGGTTTGGGTCAGCATATGCATATGTTTGTGATTCAGGCCTGGCAGATTGATTCTCATAACAGGCTGGGTTGGTACAGGCTTTTAAAAAAAAAAAAAACCTGACCTGCACATCACTGCTTCTCACCCCTGTGTTACATTGCATTCAGGAAGAAAACTTTGTTTTTTCGCATGCCTCCATGGTGAACAAAGAATCCAAAACTGAGAAAATTCTTGATGAATTGAAGTCATTTGGGATCACATTTAACAACAGCAAAATGTAAAGTCTATTTTATTCAGTCATGTGCTCAGGACTGTCCAAACACATCCTGTTTCACTAGAACGTTACTATTTAAAACACTTCTAACCAAACATTCTCAGTCATGGACGACCACGTGCGCTATTTATGTTGAAGTGTTTTAAACAGTAATGTTTTAGCAAAAAAGCGTGTTTTGGAAGTGCTGAACAAACAAATGGAAAAATGAGACTTGCATTGTACTACATGAGTTATGTGAGAGTTTGAAAACAGATGATTTGAAATAGTTTTGTTGTTGTTAAATGCAGACCCCTATGACTTCAGACCATCAAGAATTTACTCCAGATTTGGATCGTAGTTCATGGTGGAGGCATGTGAGAAAAACTTTTTCTTCTCTAATTCAGTGTAACTTGAGGTGAGTAATTAACATACAAATGGTCACTTGGAGGGTGACTGTTCCTTTTTAAATGACTTTTCACATCTGCATATTCTTAGAGGAGCCACAGTATCCATGTACTTACCTGAGATGTAAAAGGGAAATGCAGTCAAAACAAATGTCAAACATTAGCAACATTCATTATGGACTTTATCTCCGACAAAATATGCCTCTGCCTTTTGGAACCTCTGAGGAATTCTTATCAACCCTCAAGAGCTGTTTATTCTGAATTTTATGAGATGGAGACAGCCAAAACTTGATAGGCTGTTACAGGAGTTATCGGAAAGAACGTGTGTCCTAAGAACCTGAGAAGAATCTTAAACCCTGAGTACCGATGGGAAATGCCAATGTGATGTGAGAATTGTTACAGTAGAGTGACGCTGACACTGCTTGGCTGCTGAAGGATAAAAATAGCTCTCTGGTGCTTTGATGATTACGATCAAACTCTCAATGCTTTGAAGCATCATTTGAAAGTGTTCTCACGGTGCCAGTGTCAGCAAGTTAAGAGAGGAAAGTTCACTCTTCAATCAGGTTGCCATTTTCAAGTTTTGTTTGAAATGAGAGCATACCGTGCACCATTTAGTCACACTTGTACTTTTTAGCAGTGATTACATTTGGCTTCTATTATCCAATGTCAATTTGCGATTTTATTTACACCAAATTTGTCAGTACAAACACTTCTCATTAAGTGCTTGTGTAATCAGAAATAATTTTTCCCATATTCCCTCCTCTTCAGTGACTTTCCTGGCAGCAATTGGCAGTCAGTGTATAATCATTTAATGTTTCCATACAGTTATAGCTCACAATGTCTTTTCATCCAGTGTGACAAATATTTTTTGATACTGACCTGTTTGAATGTTCCTGGTACGGTGCAGAATTTATATATGGCATAGCAGGGGACAAACAGCATGGATGACATGGCCACACCCCAGCCAACAACGTTAGACCAGTTAGGGAAGACGTACTCATCATACTTGAGGCCTGACGATGTCACAGTGCTGGCTATTACGACAAACTGTGATAGAGAGAGGAGAGAGAGAAGGGGGAAACGGAGTGTCACATCTATTTGTATTAGTGCTGCTCATAACATTCAACGTCTCTTCATTAATATAATTGCGGTGCACATCAGTGGACGCTACAAGGAAAAGGTTGGTTCAAGTGGAATACAATTGGTAGGGTGTGGTGTTGTATCATTATTGCCTCAGTCACATCACTCATCTCCTACGTTACTAGCACAATGGTGCATGATGAAAAGGCTCACTCAAAAGAGAGGACGCATAATTGTTACACTCCATTAAGCTGGCAAATTTGGACAAGGATATGTTCTCTTTTAGAGAACAAATGTTCATTGGAGCAGTACCCAATCTGCCAAAATATATCTGTAAATAATGTCATTTCATTTTTGCGTGTGTCCCTTTTACACAGTGCGGGATGATCAGTTCTCCTGTGTTGCAGCCATTGTTACTACAACTTCCACTGTTGTAGAGGGGAGGGTGCAGACAGCCATTTGTATTAGAGGAAGCACATGACTGTCTACACCCTCCCCCGGACAACAGTGGACACATCCATGTGCTTCCTCTAATGCACGTGGAGTTGCAAGCTACTTATTTCACCTGCCAGTGAAGAAGTCGCCAGGAGGTGCACTGGAGTTCAAACTGCCCTCCGTGATCCCGCCGTCCCTCTAGGTACAAGCCAGAAGCACCACTGCTGCACCCTTTGGTGTTGGGTGAATGCTTTTTCTTGTTTGCCTCCCAACTTATTACATTACATTAATTTACTTAAGCTATTTATTCTAATAGGAATGCAATGTTGATTGTGTGTTACATAACTGAATCACTGACTCTCAAACTAATTTACTGCATGCTCGAATGAATGCCACATACAGCATGCCGACATTTGTGAATGACAGTTACTGGAAGATATCAACCATGACTGTAGCTTAATTGTCATTTCTTAAAACATTTTTAGCTGATTTTCCACTAAATTTGTATTTGATCTAGGATCAGACATTATCCGTGTTTGGGGAAAACAGTAAAATGTAACCTCCTCAGTGTTTTATATTCCTCTCACCAGCAGAAAAGCTGGGCTGACAAATTTCCAACACAGCCTCCAGTAGAGACCTGGCTTAAAGCCCATCATCCGCTCGATATCTTCACTGAAGCGGTCCACACCTGGAGTGAGCATGAAGAGTTACAGATTAAAGGTTAATGCCGAGAGCAAAGTTACAACATTCAGTAAATGTAAGCTACAGCAGGTTCTTTGTGCCAAGTATGAAATCTCACTAGACAGTAGGAGGGAACGCTCTTGAGGATTTTTTTCCCTGTAATTTTACCTTCCCTTTTCTTGGGGTCTACAGATGATGAAGAGATGGATAGATATAGATTAGCTTGATAGGATAGATAGTCCTACTACTGTATGCCTTTCCACAAATAATCTCATGACTTAAGCTTTGTTTCACTTCTCTGGTTCCTTTTTGCATTAGTTTGTCTTGTGTCTCGTTTACCGCTGTACTGCATGCTTAAGTACACGTAGATGAAGGCTCTAACATTGATCACAACTTGTTGATTGTGCCAGAAAAGTGATACTAAGCACACCATGTAGGTTACAATCCCTAAACCTTATTTTCTGATTACATTTCTGGTCCTGGTGTTTGTGGTTTTTGCCAACCTAAAAACAGGTTTCTATGAACCTGACCTGCTGTCTCCTTTATTTCACCTCCAATATTTTGTCAGCGATGATTCTTGTGCCATTTTAAGTTTCACTGTGTTTCCTTTTACACTGACATTATGGCAAGAGGGTGGGAATGGGTTAGTGGGTAAGACGTTTCAGTTATATTTTGTTCAGTTCCTTGTCATTTTGTATCGTCATTTGAAGTAAGTAATGAAGTAATTAGAAAATTCATACCGTAAAACCATGACACTCCAATGGCCTCGATCAGCACACCAAACAGTATAGAAGTCCCTGCTGCATACTTATCTAACAGGGTCAGAACGTAGATCCCACCCTACAAAGAGAGAAAGAGGCAGAGTAAATTTAGTGTGTGTGTGTGTGCTTTATAAATATTCATCTTTTGAAGATAAGTGGACCCTTGTGTGCATTCAAACTGGAATGCCCTTTCAGCCATTGTAGCACATATGCTAGTTTGGCTGTTTGACGTGACGTAAGGTCCACTTTGAAGAGTTTGAACTTGGACAAGTCTCTCATGGACTAAGAGTGGATTGCGTGTGTATTGGAAATAAATCTTTGATTTGTATCCTGAGTGGCACAATCTGTATCTTGTACTGCGGAGCCAGGATGGGAACCATTCACTGCACAATAATTTCATTGATCTGATAAAGGGAAGAAACCATGTGAATCACTAGC
Organism: Epinephelus moara; assembly: GCF_006386435.1. Taxonomy (NCBI): domain Eukaryota; kingdom Metazoa; phylum Chordata; class Actinopteri; order Perciformes; family Serranidae; genus Epinephelus; species Epinephelus moara. Next base: position 15,852,103 of record NC_065506.1, on the reverse strand, counting down.
ATAATACCTTTCTGTCTCCAAAGTCTGAAAGTCTATAACGGGTAAACATTACTCCTTGGTTCTTACGCAGTGTGAATAAGTAGAGACTACAGAGAAAATGAAACATTTCCTGCTTGGATACAACTGATATTAAATTCAAATTTGTCATCAGTGTCATGCAATAGCGTTTTTGATCATGTCTTTGAAAGGGTTCTGTGATATTTTTCTGAAACTGTCCTTTGATGACATATCATGGGACTTGACTTCCAGGAAGCGGTCGCATGCATTTTAAAATTTTCATTTATCATGTTTTGACACTACAGGCCGTTCTTACCACCACATTGGTATATTTTAAAACAATATTTCTTGCTGTGAGATACCCAATTTTGTAGTGTAGGTTATTCTTTGTACATTATTCGGGCATGACTGAAAAGAAGGCAAAGCTAGATACTAAAAGATGAAGTGAAACATTACATCAGCAGGCTTTATGTTGAAGGTGGGGCTTATCAAAACACATATTTCATTCAAGTGTAAATTTATGGCACTTTGTAGTCTCATACTGACATTAGTAATGCAGAGGAGGGCAACCAGGAAGGTTCCAAAGGCTGTGGCGAAGGTGAAGACCTTCCTGTTTCTCTTGAGGATCTTAAAGTCATCTGTCAGGCCTGTGAGGACGGCCTCCATGCCACCCATCTGGTGGACACAAACAAAGAGAGACATGAAACTCAGACATCTCTGCCCAATTTAAGGTGTTCTCTAATGAATATACCAGATTAGTATGGGTAAATACAACTTTTTACAATGATATATGTAGCAATATCCAACCAAACGTTGGCTCATTTTGCAATTAGAACATCATATGTCCATTAATTCAGGTTGATTGGTAATACCTCCAATTTTGAGAGAACTGAATAGAATAAAACTTTATTATCCAACCAGGGCTGAAGATGTGTCCTTGGTCCTACCTCAGCTCAACAATAAAGTACAGGCAAAGAAATGGAACATGATACTTAAAATACACATACATAGTACATTACAGTCTGTATGGTCTTCATCTGATCTACTTGATAAAGGACAGAGAGGATACGTGCATTACTTACGGATGTGATGACAGATTGGAGGTGATAAAACTATCCTTTGTTTATTTTTCATCTGAGTGAGTCATTGGGCAGATGTTTTGTTAAATTACTGCTGGCTTTTGAATCCTCCAAGGAAGGCATTGTTGTTATCGCAGACCATTTACAGTCACTTTAACGCTGACCACACAGAAACATTGTTTACTCTACATTACTTTGCTCTTATTAGTTAATTTCTACAATTTACCCACATTATCAGTCATAAAGAGTCATAAAACCGTCACATGAACAGTTGGCAGTAGCCAGTCAGTCATTGTATTATCATGTTGAATAAAAGTTATTAGGTCATAAAATCAGCCAAGTCGAGTTTCTCAGAGATTAACTTGCACACTGAGTATGTAATAACCATCATGTTCCAGCAAATATCAGGTTTAATGGCCATCTCAGCTAAAAAAAAGTCTTTCAGCATGATACATGGATATCATTACTATCCAGACAGGGTCTCAACATACAGTGTCTGCACTGTTCTGTACCTGCACAGTAAATGGACAGGAGCACTGTTTTTCTAAGCACTGGGTCAAACACGGGGGAAACCATGCCTCGTTTGAAATAAAGAGCTATTTTCCAAACAAGCTTCATTGATGTCTGCACCTTTTGTACAGGCTAAAGCACCATGAAAACCTACAGTGTATCCAGCACTGCATGTACATGCATGTATGCCTGTATTTCATTTGTAATATTCACCACTCAACTTGCTCTGCAATCTTCTATTTGCACTGTAGTATGTTTACTTCCTGCTGTGTATTTTACTACATAGATGTTAGCATTCAATTTATTAATTTGTATTACTCAATTTCATATTTTATTTTTGTATTATTTTATCCCTTATTTTAACTTGCGCTGTTTGATGGTTCGATTCTCATTTTCTTTTTACTTGCACGATCGTCTTTTTCTTCCTTATGCATATGTAATTAGCACTGTTTTGTGATTTTTGCCTTAGTTGTGCATATAAACAACATGAACTTGAAATTTTTAAATGTTTATTAATTTGCCACTTGTGCATCTTGTAGGTATCTATTCAGAGAGCTGTTATCCTGCTAAAAATATTTATACTTCTGGTCATAAGAATAAGTTTGAGCTCTACAGAGTGGTCGTAGTGGTTGTTGGGACTCACCGAGCTGTCAATACCCAGAGTCAGCAACATGATGAAGAAAACAATAGCCCAAAATGTTGAGCCAGGCAGTGTCGAAATTGCCTCGGGGTAGATGATAAACACCAATCCTGCCCCTGTACATACACAAACAGATACATGCACACGCAATAACTTTGATTTTCATAAACAGTGGTTACAAAGTACAAATTTGTATGCATGTAAATGCTTACAGCAATATACAGTATTGAGCCAGTCAGCGTTGATGTAGTGCAGGAGTGTTACTAGTATGTTTTAATTATTTGTACTTTGGAAACCAGCACTTACCCTCTGTTGCCACATCTTCTATTTTCACCTTATGTTTGTAAGCCATGTATCCAAGCACAGAAAAGATGGCAAACCCTGAGAAGAAACTGGTGACGCAGTTCACAGTGCTGGTCAAGAGAGCGTCCCTGGAGAAAGAAAAGGCCCAACAACAAAAACAAGTTAAAAACAGAGCTTAGTTACCTTTTTACCTTTACCTCTACATTTTTTGTTTTTTTAACCCCACCACTTTCTATCCCCGAAGGTCCTTATACTAATTAAATTTAACAAAGGCAAACTGTTTCTTGTTGAAAGGTATCATTCTTTTCACATGAACGTGTCGGGTCAAAATAGGGCTATGTGTTACTGGGCATTTTTCAAGGTTTTTAGGAGTTGATCATCAGCCAAACATTGTTTCAGAGGGGATATTATTGGTGTGCTGTTTTGTGGCAAAACTGAACAAAAAACTGAAAAGGGGCAACTTGACCACGGCCACCCTCTGGGCTGAGGGAGCTTTTTTGTATTGTGTGCAGATTGTGATAGAATCTTTTCAGCTTTAATTCAGTCCTACTCTTCAGTCTAGTCGACCAGGTCATTATACAAATGCACATCTCAAGAGCGCTTTACCTAAACCATCTATATGATGTGTTAGTACATTAATTACAGACAATAAACATGTTAACATTATATTGTGTGTGCAAACATGATTATAAAAGTAAATGAGGAAAACCATTTTGTCCATTTTACAACTGGAAGCTGTCCAGTTAAAATACAATGCTCTGGCAATGTTATTTTAACACACATGTTCTAATTAGTCTTTGATAATATTTCAAGGTTTAGATTCTGAGAATTATATTTTCATGATAAGTTTGAATTGTAGTTTTTATCTTTCCTGACTTTTTTTTTTTTTTTTTTAAATTTTTGATAACTCAGTTCAGTTAAAATTTTAGCTCAGTTTGGAAAATATTGTAGCGATTAAAACAGATGGGGCACTTTGATTTCAGCAGGCCACAAGACTACTGAAAGCACTGATTAAACATAATCTATTAAACATAACTAACAAAGAAGGGCACCCGTGTTGCATCCTGACCTTGTACTCTTCTGATTGCTCTGGCGCCAATGGAAAATACATTTAAACCTAATGTTTCCTCCATGCTCCTGGGATTATGTTTTTCTTCCAGATAGGTGTGATTGAGGATGCACTGCTACTCGCTCGCCGCACTATACCTTATGGAGACTTCCTCCATCTGTGTGGGTATTCAAACAACACTCTGTGTTCAGTGCTTGTTTTTCTAAGAGCACCGGCTCTTCCGGGCTGCTGCCTTTCACCTAGTTCAGATTTGCTCATTTGCTGCTAAGGGCATAATGCGAACCCCACCTGCCAGCAGTACAAACACATCTCTAAATCGGACATGAAAGGCGCGGAAGGAGGAGGCCCCGTTTGGGGTTGAAAAAGGTGGAGGAAATGAGACCGGACAGGAGAGGAGGGGTTCGTTATGCTTATAACTTACAGTACAGGGCTGATTTAGCTTGGAAGCTTCTGCGATGACACTTTGCATTATGTTCCACCCATTAGGAGATAATGTATTTGATAAGAACCTTTTTATTTTTTAGATAGCTGTACCGTAGCGGCGAGATCATGTCAGTTTTTGTGAGGCTTCAGCAAGATGCATTTTGTCTGCTGGGTGTTTACAACCATAATAATAGGTTAAACTGCCATTTAGCCACCAGCATCTGCCTCCAGCAGCACCACAGCAACCTATTAATGTGGAAAAAGATATGTCAAGCTCACAACCTCATGCCTGCTTTTTTTCTGAAGAAGAGCAGCACTATGACAAATCAGGGAACATACAGCCTTTGGCTATTATCTGGCAACCCTTCCTGGCCTGTACTTTATCTGTCATGTTAACACCTGGCCATTGGGGTCAGCTGAACAGATTAGCATCACCACTGCTGCTTAATGATCCAGTCCCATGCTGGAAAAGGCTGGCTGCTTCAAAAACAGCAGGATGTTGTGTTGCTGTTGGCGTGTTTTGGACTATCAAAAATCACAAAGTGCAAGTTCTTACCTGTAGCAGTTGTTGTCAAATTTGTTATAACTGGCAAATGCAATGAGGACCCCAAATCCTGCTCCTAGTGAATAGAATATTTGGGTGGCGGCATCAATCCACACCTATGGCAAAAATAAAAGACAAGGAAAGCTTTTGAATTCCTAAAAAAATGCTGTCAGACTGAAATACCACACATACAAGGCCTGACTCAAACGTTAAAGCTGAATTTTATTATGTAGCATGTGTGTATTGGAATACACATGGCTCTGGTTTGCAAAATGTGAATTAAGTTTATATGTAAGTGACACAAATGTTCTGCAAAGCAACTGAACTTTCTGTATACATCAGCTCAGCTTGTTGAAAATTGTATCTTTAGTATGCGTGCATGGGACAGATTTATTACTATACATAATGTACATATATAGTATGTATAGCATAGGCGGCATCACTAAGAACTGATCCTTTAACCTTAGTAACCCAGAAAGAAGGCTCTCTAAATCCATACAGACTCTGTTGTAAGTGTTACTCATAAAGTCGAGCACAAATAATAGATGTAAAAGTCCCATGGGTTAACATCAAACTAGATGTCAATAAATAACACAAAACTGAAGGCCTGTCCACCTCTGACACCTGGAATTTCCTCCTGAAAGCAAGAATTCCTTTTTTTTCCACTGGTGATCCTACAGCAACCCATTCAAAATCTTTCCAATACCCATGGATGGGTTGTGACCAACAAGCACCGTCTCTAACCTCTAGATTGTTGAGCCGCTTGAAGTCAATGTGGAGGTAGGCCCTGATGCCATCCATGGACCCTGGTAGTGTTATGCCTCGGATCAGCAAAACGAAAAGGACCACATAGGGCATGGTCGCTGTGATGTACACCACCTAAATAAACACAAACAAGTTAGAGGAAACAAATACATCATGTAGACCCTTTTTACACTGAACCATTCGGTCAATAAACATACACAGACTGTGGTTGACAGTGTATATTAACATAAAAGAGAAAAAAATCCCAAGGCCCCTCTGTCATTGTCTGTACTTTATACCTGGCGAAAAGCAGCACACATCTGAGCGCAGTTGTCACTGCTAGTTTCAGACCGACGCAGTTGTAATTTTCATGGCTAGTACCCACGTTGCTGTGTCAGTAGAACCTGTACTTGTGCCCATCTGTGTGCTGATGGTCATTAAGATCTTAAAGTGTTTCCAGGCGCATTGTTATTAGCAGCAGAAAGAGATTGCACCACTGACCAACAAAAAACTGTATTTTTCTGCCATTTAAAGGGTGCAAATTTCAGATCATAAAATGAGCCTGTATTGGCAGGTTCACAATGCACTTACACTCTGCTTGTTACACATACAGGCAGCTGCAAACATTTGTTTTTTTCCCCGTTTCCTGACATCATTTTACCATGGTGCAGCCTAATGGTGACGCCAGAGGACGATGACATGGTCACTGCTACCTCATCCCACATCTCCTTCACCTCAGGGAAATGCTTCTCCAATTTGATAAATCTGAGTGGTCGAATTTATGTTATGCCCAAAACACACTTATGATTAAGCAAGGGACTGAATACAACCCCTTTGTGCAGGTTATGCGCTGTTAACTGTCAAAAGTGGAGCTGGACTCGCTGTAAATGCACTTGCGCCATGCACTTTAGACCATGCACTAGATTGTTTGTTTAAATAGGGCCCTATGAGTTGAAAGGGTATGTGCTACACTAATAGAGCATGCAGAAATACTGTGCATATGATGTGTAGTGCATTGTGTAGTAGGTACGATGACTTGAACACTATAACAGGACTTAAAAATCTTAGTATCTGTATGCAAGAAACTAGTGTATTATATACACTGAATTTTTTTTCTTCTTTTGCTCCCATTTTTCACAGGTTTAATTGAAGACCTAAGACTTTTTATGCACTCACTAGATATATTGTTAGTGACCCTTTCTCCTTTTTCAAAATAATCTTTCTATATGACAGGTGTGGCATATCAAGATGTTGATTAAACCGCCTAATTACAACGGAGGAGTGCCTTGGGATACTCACAATAAAATGCCACTCTAAGATGTGCAGTTTGACCTTGGAAAAAGGATTTCGCTTGACTAGCACTACAGAAATGCATGTTTTGGTCACAGATATATCCCAAAGAATCAGTCTCTTCTCCAAGAGACTCCACTTCTCCAATTTGCCAGATGCTATTGAAGGTGAGCATTTCCCGACTCAAGTCGGTTATGACGATAAACGGCTGTCAGGTCAAGACCCTGGTTAGGACAATGAGCATGCAGGTAAGCTTCCTTGAGACGGTTTCTGTCAGCTTGTGCAGTGAATCTTCGGTTGTGCAAACCAATTATTGCATGAGCTGTTCATTTGGTTGGTATCAGATGATCTTGCAGCTGGAGATGCTGGATGTGGAGGTTCTGGACTTGTGATTACATGTGGTGTGCAGTTGTGAGATCATTTGGATGCTTTGCCAAATTCATGGAAACAATATTAGAGACAGCTTGTGGCAGTGAAATGAAAAATCAGTTCATGGAAAACGGCCCTGGTGGACTTCTGTGCAGTCGGCATGCCAATGGCATGCTCCTCAAAACTTGGGACATCTATGGCATTTTAGAGTGGCTTTTTATTGTGACCAGCCCAAGGCACATCTGTGTAGTAATGATGCTGTTTTGATTGGCATCTTGATATGCCACACCTGTCAGGTGGATGGATTAACTAGGAAAAGGAAGAGTGCTCACTAAAACAGATTTGAACAAATTTAATCTATTAAGTGTATAAAAGAAGTATTAGATCTTTAACTTAAACTTGTGAAATGAATGAAAATGGAAATAAAACACATGTATTGTGTTAAATGCAAATGGGAGAATAGTCTCCAGCCCTCCTAACGTTTATCTCTGCCTCTTGACTTTTATGACCCGGTGCCAACAGTTACAGGATGTCGGCAGAGTGTCTGTGTTGGTGTCACAGCTGCAAATTCTTGTGCAGAAATTATAGTTGGCATGAAACGACTTGGGTTCTAATTTATTTTAAATCAAAAGAAATGCAAACCAAGAGAGCAACAATTGTTGTTGTTGTTTGATGGTTTGGGCCTGTACCTTCCCTGAGGACTTGACACCTTTCCACAGGCTAAAGTAGAGGATAAAGACCACCACGACCAGACACAAGCTCAGCTCCCAGCGAGGCAGGCCCAGGTCCTGGATACCCCTACTCTCATGGAGATGCAGCACACCCCGTCTGCAGAAAGACACACATGCACAACAGAAAAAATATAGATTGTATCATGATATCCAGAGGACATTATTTAATTTACATACTATATACTGTCATCAGTGAGAAATCAATAATTGCTTTACATTATTAATGGATAATGAAATTATCAGCAATGCATTTTCAAGCAAAGGGAAATGTGATGTCATTGTTCTATGGTGTAGTATTTTGTTTCTTTTGGCTATAGTAAGAGATGTTTTCGTTGAACAGGCCCACCCCGGCTCTGTAGCAGCTGGGAGAGTGCAAACAAAACAGCCCCACACTGCAGGTGTCTGAGGTAAAGATGGGAGATGAAGTACGGAACAGAGGCTCTCTAAGGACATGCATTACAGCAGTCCACCTTCAACCAGCTTTTCAAATATGTTACTGCCACTATATCCCAATTCATCATTGGCTAAAGTATTCAGTCACTTAACTTAAAACAAATTACCTTAACAGTCAGGGTGAAAGCTTAGTGAAGCTGGACCACCATTCTATTTGAATGGCTTTTGAAGTGAATGATCACTTTACTCTTTCGCTCTCTCCCAACTGTTCTCAAAATGCTTTTAAATTAATTGGTAATATTTCGCTATTATCAGCCATTGTCCCAGAGCCAGACACTTAGTGTCAGATCAAGGATCAAGTGTTTTATTGTGCCATAATGAACTAATGGGAAAAAAATTGTTTATCTATCTAAATATTGTTTCCAGCTGCAGGCTCAATCTTTGAATTTCTGCTCTGAGTAGTGGAAAGTAAGTGCACATTGGTATCACAGTTTTAAATCTTTTTGTTATTACTGTTAAATACTGGGCAAGGCTGTTTGAAAGCATTAAAATGCTTTGGGAAATGGCACTGTAAAACATTGTATTCACAAGCAGATAGAAACATCAGTCTGTCCAGATGAGGACTCATTACTTGCAAACAAGAAACAAACAACAGCCAGTGGCGGACACAGGCAGTCTGATGGGCAAGGACTGTGGACATTTACTGCATCATAGCTGGTCACCTGCATCTTCTAACAGAGGACGGAGTATCTAGCTGCAGCACACCTGTGAGAGTGTGCACACAGTGTCTCTTACAACCAAAAACAACTGCTATTTTATTTAGATATCACTATCCTGCAATAAAACATTTCAAACCACCTTTGTTCCCTTCACATATGTCCCAAAAGTTTCTTTAAATGATTCAATAAAGTTGGAATGTGATATTTTGGGCTTATATACAGCAGAACTGGATTTGGATCTGATACTGGGTTTGCTTACACAACAGCCTAGATGAAACACCCTTTGGGCCACACCAACTGAAATATGTTCAGACATACAGTCTGAAGGGACCAAAGGATCTGTGAAACCCCTCTCCAGCATTTACTTATCTCTGGCTGATAATAAATTCAAAGCTGTAAGGTCTTTGGGGATGCAGATAACGGCCTGAAGATATGAGTTCATCTGGGGAGGAAAATTTAGAGTCTGTGCTCTAACCTGCAGCCTGTACTATGAAACAGGAGGTTAGGGAGGTAACTTCAGGGTTAACCCTGGGTTTGCAGTACTACAAAGCTGATTCACTTTTTGCTAGGGATTTTAAAAATGAACCATTAACCAACAATTAGAATTTTGACCAATTAATACTATCAGTTGAACAGTTAAAAACATATATTAAATATAATATACTGTCACTACTGCGGAGATGCTAAGAGTCTCCTGCTGTCCAGGCTATAGTCGTATGCCGCCGACAGGGTAATGCCATGGGATAGATGACTACAGCACCCCTTAACAAGCTAATTGCCCAGAGGCAGAGGTGAACACCTATATGAGGGACAATCCCCCTCTCACTGGGTAGCTACTAATGCTCTTCACTGGAAAGGATCAGCAAACTTTCTGTTGCTGCCATTATAAAGAATGCTCAGTTCAACGTCTGCCCAGTTAGCACAAGCTAACTCAGCAGCAGCAGCTAACATCTGAGACAGACTGTGACAAACTCAAATTGGCTCGAGTCTGTCATTAAACACGTTAGGTAATGTTACCCGTGTCCTGCTAACAGTTAGCCCTGTTGCCCTGTCAGCCCTTTGTGTATGTGTGTGGTGTGCATGGACTCTCTACATCTCAGAATAGTAATGTTGTGGAGACGCTGAGCAAAGCAATAAGCTATGCACAAGTCTACAATGAAATAAGATTTAACATATTTTAGACCGCAACAAATGGCTAACAGCGTGGCTGCTTTTCCACTCTGATACCACCACTTCATCTCAGAATAACATGGGACACCTGCGTGATGAGTTTTTTCATCAAACTAAATAGCAAAACATACTCTATACTTAAGTCATATATAAAAATACCTTCAAGTATTTTAAGCCTTGGCCCACTTTCAGTATTTGGAAATTATTTGTAGTGTTTCTACATCCTCTTTTGACAGATTATCATTTCCATCTCACTCTGATGAATATGACTTTGTGCTGTCCCTAAAATGAAACATTCCCACGGGTAATTAGTGTCACCGTTTTATCTCATATTATATAAAGTACTTCAATCGTGGTTCTGATGATGTAGGTCGTAATAAACAACGCTGCCTCTTTCACATCAACATGCTGGTGGACAGGAAAACTCAGAGTTGACTGAGATTGCATATAATGAGCTTCGTGATACTTGTTATCCAGATGGCCAATGTTAGGGTTAGTGAAACCAGATAACAAAAAGACATCGCGGGTATGTTGAACTTACTTCGTAGGTCCCTGGAGGCCTTGTGTTAGTGTTATGTTGTAAAGCCTCAAGGCCTCCTTGTTCATTTGATAGCATCACTGCCAGTAAATGCACACTATAACATCAATCCAGGTCCCTTTGGCCCAGTTACTCTAAACGCATTTACTCTTATCATAGCGCAGCCAGCTGCTTATACTGCTGTCCTGACACTCAATGTTACCATTAATTGGTTTCTGTATACTTTAGACTGGCACACTATTGCATGCAGCCTGGTCTTAATGTTGGTTACAGAATGAGAAACAGGGCATGCAGAGTATACATAAATAAAAAAGACTACAGACTTGAGTGTCAAAACACACCTGAGGGGTTCTTTCTAATTTCAACCTGATTCATTTTACTAATTACAAATGTAGTGCACTTGTTATTTCAAATGTACTTCTTTCATGCCCTCAATTTGATTGTGAAATTGAAGTGAAAGCAATCTCTAGTGTCTTTTAATTACATCTCTTTTGTTTAAATGAGGGATATTTATCAAGTTTAGTTATCCGGGACATAAGTGAGATGTGGTTGCTACGGGCCAGAACTGAATCTGACAGCACTTTGTCCACTTGACTGATAATGCCTGCCAGCAGACATACTTACACAGAAAGCCCAGTGTTTTACCAAAGATGTAATACTTTGCATTGTGGAACAGAAGTGTCCATAAACACCACAGGCACACATCTAGCATCTTGAATATGCATGTCCACTTTGTATACACTTCTACCAGTGTAAACACGCTACATATTCAAAGCCCAGTTAGTTTGTATTACAGAATTGAGGCTTGCTGGTCCAAATTTTGACTTGTAACGTGAAAGGAATACTTCACCCTCACAATGACCACTTGTGTATCAATCATTAACTGCGTGAAAGCCCATCCGAACCGCTTCACGATTTGTATCTCTTTAAATCATTAGACATCATTGAGCATATAGAGTTAATAGACATGATGCTGTGATGTGGTTAGTTAAATATCTGGAGGTTTCTTTGATCTCTCGAGGCTGCACAAGTTAGTTAGTCACAGAGAGATGCACAGGTCGCTTGATTCCAGGTCAGGTTTTTGGCAGAGGCCATGTTTTCGGCCGTCTTCACAAAGCCCCTTCCACTCCACAGCTTCCCAACAAGCCCTGTCACATGATGATGGTAAAGTCACACTAGCTTGCTCTCCTCAGCTACAATGATTTTGACTGTTTTCATGTTTTGGTGCTACAGTTAGAAATGAGGTGTAAACTTTGACTGGTATTAGATGACCCCTAGGGGATAAAATGGAGGGTCAGCTATTCCTCAGGATATCTGGTAACGAAGTAGCCTTTTTGTAATAGTGCCCTGTGTTCATAGGGTTTGGTAATTTGGTAGTGATGCATTTTATGATGTAATGGATTACCATTAGCTGATAGTTCTCAAGTTGATGAACTACCCAAAAGATACTGAGCTACAGGATATGACGAGTCGCAGGAAAGATAAAAAAAAACAACTTAATACAAATCAGGAATATGCATATACTAAACATATAAAAGAAAGATCACTGTTTAGTGTTGTATGTTCTTATTAGTTTTTATATTTAGTTTTGGACACGACATGTTTATATTAATTAACTGCAGAGGTGTGGCTTCAGGGCTCTGTAGACTTGAGAGTTGAGCCTGTCTTCACCTATGTATGTAAGGACCCTCTGTTGTCTGTTTGTATTCATGTTCTTTACATATCTGGAGAACCGTCCATCCCATATACTTCACACTTGGTGGATGCATTGCTGTTCCCGGATCTGAGTAAACGCAGTGTCGAGTGTGAAGTTGTTTAGATGAATGGTGCTTGAGAACGCTGCAAACCAACCATAGTAACTCACTCCTGCCTGCATGTGCACAGTGAAAGAGGAAAGGGAGGGAGAGACGATGTGCTGTTGCAAAAGAGGAGCTGCCGACTGAGTTAACTCTGTGCAGCAAGTTGCTAAAAGGGTTTGAAAAGTTGCTATGTGAAGCGGGAAAGTTAGCAGGTTGGCAACAGTGTATGTGTGTATGTCAGGTGCCCGTGTGTGAATGAGGAGTGGGGGATAGCTAAGTTTGCCAACCAAGATTCGGTGATTATGAGCTCATAATTCATATTCATGTTAAATTTTGTCTATCTACCTGAGGAAGGTCCATTAACGAAACATTGTAGCCTAATAAAATAGACAGTGTGCGGGTGTTCTCCTTATTGATTCAAATATCTGCCAGTAAAAAAGACCTGTGGCTATAGCCCAATAGCCAGGCCCTGAACACTCCCCTGTTCTGCTCAGTTCCTTCCCCTCCGCTACTTTTTTAAAAAAAATCTATTTTAAATGAAATAATCAGTTGTGAAATATGGAGAGCATGGTGGCTCTGTTGGCGTGCCATGCACACTCGGGCCCACCCGTCCCACTGGGCCAGCCTGTGAGCCTCCAAGTGACCAAAACATTCACTAACAGGGGTTTAAGGATACCTGCAGTGTCAAGAAATCAGTGAAATTGCATGACCTTTATATTGTGTGTGAATATGAATAACCCACTATGCTGTAAATCTGAGGCAATAAATCAACTAAAATAAGAGCTTAACGGTTATACTGTATTAAGCAACTTGTGAGCTTGAACTCCACACCAGCTCGGGTGTAAACTAAGTCTAAAAGAATGTTCCCTCTTAAATTTGTTTTACTTTTTTTCTGCAAACTGTGCTCATGATAGCAGAAGACGGTAGGCTCAAGAGTATTTGTGGATGTAGAAGAGTGTAAGAGGTGAAGCAAGAGAATTGTTGATTCAGTTGGCCTCACTCTCTCATGCTGTGCCTTGGCATTGCTCCTGTGCTTAAAGCTAGCTGTAAGCAGGAGGATTTATTGTCCCCTACAGAGCTTAACCCCATGCAGGATCTGTCTTGAAGTACGCTATTGTTGTCAGTCTGTCTGTTGTGAATCTACAGATATTTTTTCATATGAGTGAGGTGTAATCATCCACTGGGAGCATAAAGTCTGCCTTCTTTTTATATGCACTGTGTCTACTCTTTGAGCAGTATTGCATCACTTTTTGAAAGGCCAGAGTAATTCACAAGGCTGGACTTTCATGTGAATGCTGACTTCCTCGTGTTTCAGTGTTTTACTTACTTCAAAACATAACAAGTTTGATGGTTCCTGGAAGTTTAAACGATATCCAGGAATACTGATTAAATAAACGTACGAGACAGTGCAGCCCAGCAGAATGGGAGTGGGACTTTAACATGCTCAATTATATGCCGGGGTGCATGCTCAATGTATTCTGTGTGTCATGCTTAGCATGTGTCCCTTTTACTGTCCAAGTCACTTCACAGACTTCCTCTGGGCTGCACAGTCAGTCTTCACAGAAGCTGAGGAAGAACTGGCTGTCTTTGAAGTATAAACAGATGGAGCTTTTTTTCATGCACTTCAAAGAGTGCATTTGATTTTTTTATGTATACATGTTTTATAGTGCAAACATTTATGGCTGGTTAATTTTGGAGCCCTCTTCTCATGTTTCAGTGACTGGTCACTGGTCTTTAAGTGGACACTGGTTCACTTGTTTCATGGGGATGTACATACTGTACTAATATTATTCTGACAACAATGCCAGGACAAGTAAGCATAACACTCACGTGACACCGTTTGTTGTTGAGTAGACTGTGTTCAATTTACTTAAAATGTAAGTTCTAAGTGTCCGAATGAAACAAACATGCAAACATAGCTGGTGTTTTAAATACAGTGGCTGTATTTACATGAAGGCCAAAGCTTTGAAGACATTGCTTGCTAGGGCCAGTCCTTTTGATACAGGGGCACATACAAGTAGGGTCAAATATCTAAGTCTGAACGATAAGATGTGTGTGTATATATATCAGTGTTTCCCACAGGATATTTGGAGACTTTGGGGGGTGGGGTGTTCTGAACCTTGTAGGGGGGTCCGGGGGCATGCTCCCCGGGAGAAAATTTAGTATATATTTGATTTAAAGGCATCAATCTGGTGAATTCTGAGAGCCAATAGCAAGAGCAGAATATGCCTAGATTTCAACATCTTTTTATGTGTGAAAAATGTTCTATTGTTTACTGATAAAACACTAGTGGTATGTTATGGTGAAGGGTCACACTTAAAATACAGCTAAAGATTAGTGGTTAAACATTTCAGTAATCAAAAGAAAAATGACTAACGTACTGATCTGCCTCTGGAGGGCTATTTTTATTATTTTAACTCGTGCAGACAAAATATTCTTTTAAAACTCTATCACTCACAATCACAGTTACAGATACACAAAACAATACAAAATACACAATACGAAAAGAAAACAAAAGGTAAGACTCAAATTAATTTCACACAAACAGACACAAATTACTGCTTTCCTCCCTCACGATTTGCAAGTATGGCACTCTGAATCAGAACATTTAATTTTACGCGGATTCGAAAAGACTCCTCTGGTGTGCTACAGAGTGACGTTCATTTACCGGAGGCATTTTATATCTGGCCAATTTTTGGAGACTATGGCGGGGCAAATTAGTCAATGTATGGGAAACACTGTATATATACACATTAGAAAACTCCTCCTTGTGTGGTGTATTCTGGTGGGTGCGCCGCTTTAAGTGGTCTGACCGGCAACCTGTTGAGACGATTTAGTTCTGCGTTGCCCCTCCGACTCTTCGGTGGGGGGGGCACAGGGGGGGGCCAGACTCAGAGTTACAGGGACACTGGCCCCTGCTGGTCCCTCTCTAAAACCGCCATTGCATGAGAGCAACAGCAATTACATAGCAGTGTGACTGTGTGTGTTGTGATTTTTTTTTTGTGTTTTCTTGCCAATGATTTGGTAAAATGTGCTGTAAAAGAATTTAATTAGATCTGATGCTTGAATAGGTGTGACGTGTACAGGATATTATGTTTCTGTTACAGTAAAACCTGAGAAAGTCAGGTTACCATGACGTCTTTCTACTACATTTTTTTAAGTTGCAATAAATATAAATCTTGCTATAACCTTTATAGGTCACTATCTGATAAATGAATGAATTACTTTTGAATATCAGAAATCACTCACTCATAGTACTCAGCCGCTGGGGTGATCTTGTACTTGGCGTAAGACGTTCCATTGCCGAGGACTGATCCATTGATGGCTTTGGGGTCAGTGCAGTTCTCACTGTTCCAAATGTTGCCACATTTGAGCCATGGCAGCTCACTGGTCATGGAGGAGAACAGGTAGTGGAGGGACCAGGCAATGATGACATTGTAGTAGAAGCCAACATACAGGGCTATGAGGATCACAGTGTAGCCCACACCTGAGGAACAGACATTTAGTAGTGAGGAAGGAGAACATGATGCTTTACACTTGTACTGTTCTCCAGTGCAGTTGCAGCCCAGTGCAAATGCACTTTAAGGAGCTGTATGCAACATTCAGAGCAAATCTATATTTCTGTCAGAGTCTGGGGTGAGATTGTCTGCACAAGGTTCTCAACTCTGGAGGTGGCTGAGTAAGCGGCTAACAGCTAATGTTCCTAACTCCATAAACAGATTTAACAATGGCAACAGTGCCGACAGAGCTCACATTGTTAACCTTGGGGGACACTGGAGGGTGGGCACTATGCTTCCACAACAATGCTGTCTTGATATTAGCGGTAACCACTGTATAAGTGCAGTGCAGAGCTGCCGTGATTACCTAGCCAGTGGGACCCACTTACAGGGACTCACATGAATAAACATGCACACACAGCCAGAACGTTTACCATAACATCAGACAGATAAACTTGGATTACAACACACAGAGAGGGAGCATGACTTAATTCTCTTCTCAAGATGTCATTATTCCACTATAGACTTAATTTGACTTACTTTGCTGCTATAATGTTGCTCTTAAAGTCGCATACAAAACCTTAAATACACACTCTCGTTTAAGACAACCACATTTGGTTTATTTTCTGCTCTTAATATCGGTTTCATATTGTGATTTGCTTCCAAATAATTTGTACAGATACATGTTGCATCACAGTATGGTTTATAATTTGTGCAGATACACTTTGACGTATATATTTGCTTTATTATTTGTCATAAAATTGAATAAATATCTTTGTTTAAGTCAGTCCCAAGAATCCAAACATCATAGGAGTACGTGCATTTCAGCCACCTAAAAAAACTAAACAAACAAAATAAAAATAAAAAACCCATCATGGATAGCAGGGACAGAATGCAAAGTCAAAGCAATAAAGACACAATTCACATCAAGAGACATCAGATCTCTTAGAATGTCTCCCAAAAATAGTTGTGTTATATCTAGATAGCAAGTTGCCTATAGTAAAGTTGCCTCATATCTGCAACCTGGTGCACCTCATGACACATTTTCAATCCCCTTCATCATCATATCATCACCATGAGATACACATATTATTCCCTCAGCAGTGTAGTAGAGGGTACGTATAAAATTATCATTTGTCAAACCTATGTTCACACACATCCTCTGGCCGCTAACGCTTACTTTCCATCATTTTGCACCTTATGAAGTAAATTCTGGGATGAGTTGTTTTTTTGTCTCCACTGGAATGTGATATTCTTACATAAAAACAGAGAAGCCATAAATCCATCACTCAGCCATTCTAGGCAGGAAAAAAACAAACCCTCCTCAGCGCTAAAGCCAACAAAAGCAGTGACTGGTGCTGATTCAATAGAGCAGACTGAGGCACTTATCTTATAGTATTCAAAGCATGCTGCTTCAAATAATAATGTGTTGTGTAAAAGACCACATCGTAACAAGAGGTCAGGCTTGTCTGTGGCTGTTATTTGCCAGATGAATGTTATTAGATCGACTTTTCTTGCTGATCTATGCCAGCGAGTTTATGCTAGTCAGGACAGTTTAACAATTTTTTGCAGGATCGGCTTTCTAGTGAAACCTAAGGTGACCCTGAGAGCTCAGCGCACTGGAGATTAAGAAAACACATGCAAATAGACACCACACAAGCAAATGAAGAAACACCTTCACAAATTAGGCAACACGTGCAGCTTTTAGAAAAAGCGCTGCTTTTCCAACAAGCGTGGAGTGTATAGTAATGGACTTGTTACAGAAGGTGGCAGCAATGCAACATAACAGATGCTGGCATGACAAAGCAATTGTGCTTGGGGCACCCAAATGGCCAGCAGCGGCACTGGTCTCAGTTCCTAAAGTGCATCTTGAGGAGAGGAGAGGCTTGTTGCACAAGTATGTCCTTTGCAGAGGTCTTTTTGGCACCTGTGACATATAAAAGAGGCGTGACACACAGCTGATGATGCAGCTGTGCCACACCTCATATTTAATTTATCTTGATTGAAAATGACATCTCATGTTGTTAACAGTCTGATGCCTCGACTTCTCTGGCCTCGTGTCTGTTCCTTGCCTCCTCCGCTCATATCTCAGGTGGGATGGAATAAGTTGTAAGGAGGGGGAGGAGAGGAGAGGAGAGGAGAGGAGAGGAAGGGAATCACAGATGTACAAATTAAGAGCTGAGATGAGGGGCAAGTGTGTCCCTGGAAACTATTTCTGTTGTGTTGTGAGCTTCTTGCATTGCTTTTTCTAAATGTTTCACATCTGTCGTCAAATTGATGTTTGTGTATGTTCAGGGGGAAAAAAAGGGGGCTGCACAAGATATTTTTTTAAATTGTCATTGCCATGTCAACTTGCGAGATGAGCACAGACTGTGATATTGTACTCAGGGATTTTAAAATAAATCTAAAATGTAGCTATTATTCTTTTTTTTATTGGTGTTCTTATGCTCAATGCAATGTTTGATTTTTGACACCAGAACACCCAGTTCTTCGGCTCAGGCCTCCCTGAGATGATTGACATTTACCGGCATCATAAAAGCAGTGAGGAAGCAGGAAATTAAATGCTTGGATTTAGAAGAAGTTTATCATAAAGAAAATGTGACTCTTTAGTTTAACTGTGAATTCTGGGATGCACTCATATACAAAATGCATGACTTGAAGTTAGCTGTAAAAATGTGATTGGGGGTCTTTATATTGAGTTTGAAGCTGAAGAAACAAGACATTTTTTTTTATTTATATAAAGATCTCAAGTGCAGCACATTCCCCTCTCCCTCCAGTCCAGAAACACTCTATCCATCAGTGCTGGTTTGAACAAGTGATTGTACAGTGTACAAGTTTGAGCACCACTGGTCAAAATTTCATTTAGTGTGAGTAGTTAAGTAAGTAGAAGATGATTTTCAATCTATTACAGTTTCAAAATAACAAAAAAGTAAAAAGGCCTAAAGTAAAAGTTTGGGCACCCTGCATGGTCAGTACTAGTGGCGCCCCCCTCTGCAAGTATCACAGCTTCTAAATGCTTTTTGTAACCAGCTAAGAGTCTTTAAATTCTTGTTTGGGGGATTTTCACCTATTCTTCGTTGCACCTTCAACTTGGGCCTCATGAGGTAGTCCATTGTTGATTTTGAGGTGTTTTTAGGACATTTGTCCAGTGGTAGAAGCGATCCTCTCTTCATCTTCAGCTTTTTTACAGATGGTGTGATGTTTGCTTCCAGAATTAGCTGGAATTTAACTGAATCCATTTTTCCCTCTACCTGTGAAATGTTCCCCGTGCCACTGGCTGCAACACAAGCCCAAAGCATGATTGAACCATCTCCATGTTTAACAGTCAGACAGATGTTCTTTTTATGAAATTCTGCATCCTTTTTTCTCCAAACATACCTTTGCTCATTGCATCCAAAAAGTTCTGTTTAACTTAATCAGTCCACAGAACTTGTTTCCAAAAAGCATTGGGCTTGTTTAGAAATTCTGATGCTGAATTTTGTGGTGAGGACACAGGAAAGGTTTTCTCCTCACGAAGGTCATATTTGTACAGGTGTCGTAGCACAGTAGGACAGTGCACCACTACTCTAGAGTCTGCTAAATCTTCCTGCAGGTCGTTTGCAGTCAAACAGGGGTTTGATTTACCTTACTAACACTCCTATGAACAGCTCTGAAAGTTTTCTTGGTCCTCAAGACCTCAACTTGACCTCCACAGTTCCTGTTAACTGCCATTTCTTAATATACACACATAACAGACTGAGCAAACAGCTACCTGGAAACATTTTGCTATCTAAATATAACCTCCTGCTTTGTGGGTATCAGTTATTTTAGTTTTCAGAGTGCTACGCAGCTGTTAAGAGGAGCCCATGGCTACTGATTCTTGCGACAAGGTTTCAGGAGTCACTATGAACAAGCCATAACCCTAACAAGCTGATTATTGTCTGAGACCCTGGTTCAAGTTGTCTGCGAGCTCAAATGTCTTGGGGTGGCCAAACTTTTGCATGATGCTCCTTTCCTTTTTTTCAGTTTAAAATTGTGCAAAAGAAAATAAATGACTCTTCTTGCTTAAAATGTTGAAAAGCATGTTTCATCTCGAACTTAATGCCTTTTGGAGATCACTTCATCTTCTACTCACTTAACTATTCACAGTAAATTGAATTTTGACCAGGTGTGCCCAAACTCTTTCATGCCACTATATGCTACAGGAATGTGTACTAAAACATTTGGTAGTCTGAAAATTTTGGTATTTGGTATAAAATTTTCAGGGAGTTTCTGGGGATGAAGTTGTGATCACGTAATTTGTAGAAAGGCTGTGCACTGGAAAAGAGCAGTACTGGAGGAGAGGTTCCTGAGACTGACATAGATTCAATCTTTAACCAGTGGGGAGACAGCGGACCATTCATCACCAGAGAACCCCACTGCCAGAAAGTGAGTGCCCTGGCATTTGCTGCCCAATAATAATGCCTAAATACAGGAAGGCCGAGGCCACCCCTGTTTACATTCTTCTGTAAGTGGGCTTTAGAAATGTGAGGGGGGTTTATTTGTTCAGACAAATGAGAGGATAGCTGAATCCAGTTGTTTAAAGAAAGACAATGGTAAATAGATAGGAAGGTTTTGAAAAAGGTACAAGAATACTTGAAGCGCAGCCTTTTTTATAGCACTGATACAAACAATCATTGTGAAGGGAAGCAACTTCCAGTTCCTGATGTTAGCTTTTAGTTTGTCTACCATGTCCAAGAACTTCAATTTCAGTAAATGTTTGGGATTTCAGGAAATCTTAAGTCCGAGGTAGGTAATGTAGGTGGTAACTAATTTAAATGGCAGAGTTTTTAAAAATGCAGGACTCCAATTATTCATAATAGGCATAATTTCACTTTTATTCCAATCAGTTGTATATCCTGACAGTTTACTAAACGATTTAATATTGTGCAGGAGTTTGACAACTTAATCTACTGGATCAGATAAACAAATCAATAAATCATCAGCATATAAATTTACAAGGCTTCAAACATGACCAAATTCTACACCATGGATACCTGGGTAACTCCAGATTCCTATTGCAAGAGGTTCTACAGCAATATCAGAAAGGAGGGGAGAAAGGGGGTCGCTTCGCCTTACACCGCAATGCAAATCAAAAGGTTGTGATTTGTCAGTATTAATAAGAATAGATGATACTGGGTTGAAATCAGTTATTTTGATGCACTCTATAAAGTTCACCCCAAACAAAAATCCTTTTAGCTCCTCAAAAATAAAAGGCTGTTTGATCTATCAAATGTCTTTTTGGCGTCGAGAGATCAGACAGCAGCTTATGTTTCCCTTTCATGAACTGAATATGTGTATTTAAACGCAAATGAATATTACTAAATGAAAATCTACCCAGGATAAATCCAATCTAGTTGGGATGTATAGTTTTGGAGATATGATTACCTAGTTTTGTAGCCAGGACTTAAGTTATTACCTTTTGATCACAGTTGAGAAGAGCAATGAGTCTGTAACTTCCAGGGTTGGTTTCTTCTTTTCCTTTTATTAAAGCAAGAAGCATTTCCTTCGTAAAGTGAGCTGGGAAGCCTCTTAAATTTCATTGAATCTTTCACCATCCCCAACAAGAGAGGAAATATTTTTTTCATGGACCGTTTTAGAGAATTCACAGCTAGAGCTATCCAGGCCCGCTGTTTTTTCTGGACGGAAAAGCTTGAATAGCACCCAAAAGGTCAGGCTCGGAGAATGAGGTGTCAGTCTCTCACAGCGGCATTGAGTTGGGAAATATTTAGGTTAGCAAAAAAAGTTACAAAAATCTGCTTTAGTGGCCTTTACTTTGCTGGAGTATAGTCCCTGAAGCAAGTATTTATCTTCTTTGGGTTTTGTAACCAGTTATTTGAATATTTGATCTGATCCTATGGATGGCTTGGTTAGCCTGCTGACCTCTTAGTTGACTTGCTAATAGTTTCTCTGGTTTATCCCCAAGTTCAAAATGTTTCTGTTAGTTTTAGTCAAAGGCTGCTGACATGTTTGCTATGGGCAGTATTATACGTTAGTTGTCAATTTTTATTGTGGCCAGACGGTAAGAGGGAGGATCAGTAAGCCTCTTCAAGAACCATAAGTTTTTTTTTTTAATGATTCCAATGAAATAATGTGGCCCCTCATCACAACCTTAAAGGCCTCCCAGAGAGAATAAGAGATCTTCCCATTATCACTGATGGTAAGAAACTCATCTATATGTGCAGTCATGTGCTCAATGAAAGAGTGGCCTTCCAAAAGGAGAGGGTTGAATTGACAGCTATACGTATTTTTAGACAGGATATTTTTAAATTGAAGGGAGACCAGGCTATGCTCAGATATCAAGATATTATGATAGGTAGAGTTGGTAATGCTAGGTAGTAATTCAGAGGATATTAGGGAATAGTCAATTCCAGAGTAGGACCTATGGACAGACTAAGAGTTGGTTTTGTTGACAGTCTGTCTAAGATTGGGTCTAAATAACAATTATAATCACCTCCAATAATGACACTGCGGCTGGATGCTGGTATCATATCAAAAGCCTAACAAAAGGAATCAGTATTGTCAATATCTGGGCCATGAATATGAAGCATGACGATTGGGAAGTAATTTCAATGACCTTAAATCCTTAAGTACCTGCCATATGGGTCTGCCATTATTAAGTCAAGGCGAAATAAGATATTTTTACAAGAAACAATAGCAACACCCCTGGCCTTGCGGGTAAAAGGCACTGGGAAGACTTGAGAAATCCAATCTGCTCTCAGTCTGCGCTGTTCATGTACACTGATGTGTTTCCTGAAGAAAAATGATGTCTGGCTTCAATGCTTTCAGTTGAGAAAAAACATGACCCTATTTAATTACATGACCAAGACCCTTTACGTTTCATGAGACCGGTGTTAATTTATTATTAATGCTGCTATGTGTAATACTGTCAGATCCTGAATTGCCCCTGGAAAGAAAACAGTTTGGCATCTACCAAACATAACACATAATACAGTAAAACACAACACATAAAAAACACACACTGTGTAGAACAACACATTCAAACAAACCCATGAACATGTTTCCTACCCGCCCACAAAGTGCTCCCCCAAACGAAGCACAAATGTTCCTCTCAGTGTGGGACTGCTAGACGCGCATCCAGTGCCTAGCTCTTACAAGAATAGTAACTTGCTGAATAAATCTACAGGAGGCTAGCTGAACTCCACTGCCAATCATGGCTTATTGACGTAAACAAGACAAATTGACAGTCTCTCATGAGACTGTCTAACTGGATAATCTAAATAACAAAGAGTCGTGTCAAAATACTATGATTAACCCTCTGTGTAAACACACAGAATGGCATCAAAATTCTTAGGATATGTTCTTTGAGTCAGTGTTCAAGAATAATATTGCCTCACTCGGTATAGTGAAAACTTTGATCCAAAGCCTCGCTAGGAAGAGGAGTCTGCACTCAAGACCTCGCTGAATTTGCGTCACTGCTGCATCACCTCTGCCATGTAATCTGGGAAAATAAGCACCTTGTTGTATTTATACTGTGGTTGTGGCGCCCCTCTGAGACGCAGTATGAGCTTCCTCTCCTGATAAAAGAAGACCCGCACAATGGTGGCTTGGGGCCAGGCAGCGGTGGCAAATTCTAGTATGCCAGGTCAATAACCTTTGAAGACCGGAGGTTGTTTTCTCCAATAAGTTTTGGGCGTTGATAAATTCTGCTGGTTTACTCCCATTTTCTTGTTCAGGTGTGTCAACAATCTTTATATTGTTGTGGCACGACCAGCTCTTGAGGTCATCCACCTTGAGCTCGAGAGCTGGAGGAAGCCTTTTTCAAGCAGCGAAAATGGTTCTCCTGCTCCAGCACCTTCTCCTCAATAGATTTCATCTTTCCAGCATGGGAGCTTTGGACCACCTGGAGGGTCTGTTCTAACTTGTCAGACCTGCCATACATGTGTTTTAGGATCTTGTCAGAGACTCCCAGATTAATGGCAAATTGTCCATGTCTTGACTAGGAGGAATCGCCACTAGCATTGTTAGCATTAGCTGAAGCCCGATCTGGGTGGCTCAGAGTTTTTGGACTTATTAGGAATGTTGTTGCAGAAAGTTGGTAAATGAAACCCCCACTGTGTCAGGGAAGCCCTGAGGCTAATAAAATGAGAAGTAAGACTGTCAAAATATCGAATTTTAAGATTGGCACGGAGCATCTGAAAGCACGTCTACTCCACATGTTTCTCGATAGTGCCCCGACAGCATTGTGGAAGTGGAGCCCACACCTTTTAGTTCTCCCAAGATTAACACCATCAGCTCTGTCAGTACTGTTGCCAGCTTAGCGCTGTTTATGGAGTTAGCACCGAAAGCTGCTAGCCACTGGCTCAGCCTCCTCCATGTTGGGAACTGTGTCCAGACAACTCATACACTCTGTATTTTGTCTAGAGCCCTTTTAAAGTTTACACATCATAAATCTGTTAGTTTATAATGTGCTCAAAGCTTTCTCTACAATTATGGTGCATAATAGATCCTGTTTGATTTGAGCTTTTTGGTTGTGTCTCTGACTATATGAATTATTTGACTTGTTATTACATTGACCTCGACTGTGTTGCTCAGCATGCCATGGACACTGCTTTGGTTTTGCTTATCTCATTTGAAATCGACATTTAAAAATAAACTGACGGGGGTGAGAGGTTAGAAGCACAAGCAGAGAGAGATTAAAAAATACACAGAGGTGAAAGGTGATGTGACAGAGAGAATAGTTACAAGTGACACTTATGTCCCTATGAGGGTTAAAGGACAAGAACAAAGGGATGAAATGAAAGGTCACTGAAGAGAGGCAAAGAAGAGCATGACTGAGCTGTAAGACACACAGTTTAAGAGGTTTGGGAAAGGCTAAAGTAAATGCAGGTTTGTGTGTGCGTACTGGGTGTATCCGTGATTAAAGCTCACCTTTAAAGACAGGACAAATTTTCCAAACTGTAGCTGCCCCTTCCCTGTTGTACTGGCCCAAGGCAAGTTCCATGTAGAACAATGGCATCCCCGCAATGACCAAGAAAAGGATGTATGGGATCAAAAAGGCACCTGGAAAGAGAAATGATTTTATTACATCCTACTTCCCTGCTTGTGTGACACTTGTTTTGCTAACAGTAAAAAGATGTTGTTGGATAGTATAGTGTAGATGACCTAGGCGCTAAATGCGAAAGCAAGTGCTAGACAAAATAAAATACCAAAAGAAGAAAAGGGCAAAATGTAACAGTTGGGGGTCCTGACGTTGTTGGAAAAACAAC
Source organism: Epinephelus moara (assembly GCF_006386435.1). Classification (NCBI taxonomy): domain Eukaryota; kingdom Metazoa; phylum Chordata; class Actinopteri; order Perciformes; family Serranidae; genus Epinephelus; species Epinephelus moara. The sequence goes on along the minus strand of NC_065506.1, from coordinate 15,827,040 downwards.
TCACTATAACATGCAAGCAGGAAGGCTCACAGCTATTTTCATGCTGTGCCTCAGTAGCACACATCCACCAACAAGGAAATGATCTCCCATAATTGAATTGTTCTTGACATTGTCCATCACAAATGACACATTATCTACAGTAATGAATACATTTTGCTGAGGGCCAATATGATTGACAGGCCAGCGGTGGAGTTGACCCTTTGGGGCACTGAGCACAACATGTTGATTTTCGCCACGTGAATGGACACGCAGGCAAACAGAGGACAGGGCACACGTTCTAGTGAGCACTCTGTTGATGAGTGTTGAAGGTAACACAACACTGTGTTTAAAACACATCCTTTGTTGATTCTACTACACACACTGTACTTTTTCTCTCTCTCACAGCAATGCAGCTTCAGAGTCCATTAGTTTTGAGAGCAGTGAAAGTTGGCAATCCCTTACTCCTGTATTCAGATTTACTGTAAATGTGATTTCAGACACTTGTTTTGACTTTTCCATTAGGCCAGGCACAAAACCATTACAATATATTTAAAATACGATTCATATGATTTATAAGTAAATGCTAAAATGTTTCATAATTCATCTGACAGTATGGAATGTTAGAGCTCCAGTGGTTTACACATGCACATGCCTTTTTATGAAGAAGCTTTTTTTTGACTGTCAGCCCAAATTCTTTCTCATGAGCTATTAATGGATTTAAAGAATCTAGAGAGGCACAACATTAAAGCAATTTTAAAATCTATCCATCCAGTGTCTGTAACCACTTATGCTTTACAGGGTCATGGTATGCTTCAGCCACTTCCCAGCTTATATTTGGCAATTTTAAAATTACAGTGTAATTACTTTATTAAGACAGTTCCCCCCTATTTTGGAAACGATTTGAAAGAAAAATAGGAACTTATTGAAGATAAAATGCTGTTGAAAACAACCTGTTGCTAGTGATTGAATTACATACCACTTCTTTTTTTTTTATCCATTCACTGTAGTGCACCTTCAGTTTCCAATAGTAGTGCTTTAGTAGTGCTCATTTTGTTGGCAGACTTGCTGCGTAACCAGAAGCCCAGACACATATCATATTTTAATATCATAAACTACATATTCAACAGCTGTAATAAAAATAATTAAAGGTTTGGCAGAAGATATTGTCAATTTCCATGAACTAGCTGACAGTGTCATATGATACAGTTTATGCAGTGTCTTTTTCCATGTGCACGCCTTGATGAAATGAGGCATTTCCTCCGTCATGTAAGCTACACTAAATTCACTTCCCCATTAATACACATGGGACTATTAAAAACCTAATTAAAGGAGATTAAAGGGACTAGAATGAGAACAACAACAAAGCAAAATAACTTAAATCTAATCTAATCTAATCTAATCTAAAATAACACAAGTACTTGCTTTATTAGACAGTGTAAACACATTCTCAGTTTTGAAAGTAAAAATACAGACTCTTTGGCACCTGACCCCTCAGTGAAAGAAGAACATCAGTTAAGGAAAAAATAGTGTAATTTTTTTGTGGAGACGTATTATAACTTGCAGTGTGCCTGGCAGCTCACTCACGCCTCCTATGCTTTATCACTACAACAATTTGTTACCTGAGCCTGGCGGCGCGCCGTGATAACTTTTCTGACCTCTTACAAATTTTTAAGCATCTGTGAACGCGCTGTAATCGATCAGAGATACATGGTTTACTCACCTCCTCCGTTTTTGTAGCACAAGTAAGGGAATCTCCAAACATTGGCCAGGTCCACCGCGAAGCCAATGACCGACAGGAGAAAGTCTATTTTCTTGCCCCAAGTCTCTCGGTCGTCCTCGGCTGATCCGGGAGGAACCGCGAGGCGGCCAGGGGTGGGAATGATGGAGGAACTGGTGTACTGGACGCCATTCTGGTCCTTCACCAGTATCAGTTCTACCTCTTTTTTCTCCACATTGCACTGTTTCAGCGGGGCCACCGACGAGAGCTTGTGTTCTGGCAGAACCTGGATATTCATCTTCTCTGCGGTGCGTGCGAAGCCCACGCTGGCCCGATGCACTCACGGCCCCCTGTGGGTTCTGGCGGAGCTGATGGTCTGAGTCGGTGCGCTTAAGGACTACAATCCCGCTGACAAAATCCGGATAAGCGAGTGTTCTCCACCGAAAGCTGCTGATACCTCCGCGTACATGGGCTGGAGAGGAGGAAAGAGAAAGGAAAAGAGTTTGGAGAGGTTTGGTGTTTGTGCGTAAAGTTTCAGTACAGTTACGCACAGCGGGGAATACAGGTTAAGGGGGGGAGATAACATAATTCCTCCTAAAGCTGTCAGACCTAGTGTCTGTGTGCTATTAACACTAGTACAGTATTAACATAAACCATGATATCTGTAGCCTGATGCCCAGCAATAGCAGGTGAAAGATACTTCAGAGCGAATTCCTCCCCACGTCACCGCGCGCTGAGCGTATGGCGCGCTAAACAGTCAACTCAATTAAAATCACCTAAAAACATCCCTCATAAGGATAATGAAAAAGGTAAAAGGTTATTTGAATATGTCACCGTTACTAAAGCAGTTCAAAGGTCTGCAGCTGAAAGGCTTTCCTCCGTACTTGTTAAAGTTAGGGACACTTCTTCATGACCCGATGCTGCTGTTGTCCAGATGCATCTGAGGGAAGACTGCCCATTCTGAAGGAACTATAAGACTCGCCTTCTCCAGCAGATCCAGCGGAGACGATATAAAATGCGAGCTTTTAAATCGGTTTTCCTCTCTCTCCTCCACGTGATATTTTATAATTGAACACTTTCTCTCCAGCTTGATGTGGACTTAGCATGATCGCTTTTTTTCCCCATAAACTTCTGACTTGCCGGTGCATTAATCAGTCGGTAGCACAGTGGTTTTAACATTAATCCAAGTGGAACATAATGTGACTCCTTACCGTTTTTATAAATCAGATACTCTGTTTAGAAAACCTTAATGTGAACTTTATAAGCTAAATTTATTTGATAAAGAGTTGTCCATGGCAAAAGCAAGATAAAAGGACCAGATTATGTCTTTGCTTTTCACATTAATACTTGTATTCAAGATTTTAAGAGCCCTAAGAACACTTTATATTCAGCTACACAGTAGTGCCTGAATTTCACATGCAACAAAACTTTTTTTAATGTTTTAATTTGGACTTTATCTGTTTCTTCTCTGTACTAAACAGATTGAATTACAGTTTTCTAAGAAGCCATGAAAGCATTGTGTTCCATGTGTAATTCAATTCTACAGCAGCTTTAGCCAGGGGCAATGATTTTTATTAGATATGGTTGATCAGTTCATCCCATTAAAGTCAATGAATGTCCTCTTTGCTCTCCAGTGCTTGTTTTACAAAACTCTAATAGGGCTGGTTTTGGGCGTTTTGTTTGTGAAGATTGAATAACTGCAGTGATGGTAAAGCAAAGGACCAGGTAACAAGGAACGGTAATGTGTTATTACTGTTTTTTTTTCTCTCCTGAAATAGTTCTATTCTTTTGCACTTTATCTTGTGTTGTCAAATATCTCTAGCCAAGAATTACAAAATGTTTTGTGTTAACATCATGAGAGTGTATAATGAGAGTGTATTTCTGTATGTGTAATAGTGTGAGGTTGTACAAGCAGTGACTGCGTTTCTTAAAATGAAGGATTTCGCAAGCAATGAGCAGTAACATGGTTTGATGGAAACTGTCCCTCAGAAATGATTTAAAGACGTAAAGCAGGTGCATATCGAGACAATAAGTAGGACCTGAACTCACAGTGGTGCTGCTCCCATAGAGGTGTACAGCACTGCTAAAGGCAAAATGATATCATCCGTCACCTGTTACCTCGATCATACCAGATTCCTAGCTTCTGGCTGCATACAGTTCTTTAAACCTGCCTGCTCCTCTTAAAGTTCAGGCTCTCCCATGTTGACCCGAGGATGAGACGCTAATGAAACAAGACACAGCCGCTCAGCAGTCACAGTACGACCCTCTGGATTTAACCCCAGCAATTGGTTAGGGTCACAGCAAAGCTCTTTACTTCTGTTCCTTTTTATTTCAATGCCTCTGCACTTACAGTACTTGTGCAAACATGCATTGCTACTTCTTTATATTACCTAATAAACTTTATTCCCCCTCACACACGTATACACACACACCATCATGACCTTTCACCCACCTTCTCTGAGCCCAGTCGCCAGAAGAGAATGTTGTATATCTCTGCAAAACACAGATACGTTAAAATTACATGTTTCATATCTATCATATCAGCATTTTTAAAGTGATGTAGTTCTGATTACATGTATATGAGCCGACTCTCTCACTGGGAGGTGGAGGGAATGCTAGATGACATGACATCTAGGATTGACAGCTATCAAGCAGCAAACTACTACAAACCAACAAAACGAAACTGGCTGTTTCTTAGCGAGACATCAGCAGCATTTCAAGCTGTGATTGTGCCACCAAAAGAAGGTATTTTAAGCCAAAACATGATCTTATCCAAACATAGCTAAGTGGTACTGAAATGTAAAGAAAGTTAAAGTTTCTACATGATAATGTACAAATGTTTCATATCCGTGGTTTGCAAAAATGTACAATGCCAACATTTATTCTGGTGACTGTTTAGATGACCCTGCAGTTTCACTCACAGTAGTGCTTACTAACTCTGCCATTATTGTCATCCCTACATCATAAAAAGCATCTTGAGCCATAGTACAAATAAAAATGACTCAGAATGACCATTTATTAGATCTTTTATGACACAACTTAACAAAGACTTTCCAGGTTGTGCTGTGTGAGTCAGGATTCTAGAGTTTGGAAAGTACTCATTGATATATGGACTTTTTTCTTCTCACAAAAAGGGGCATTGCTTGTTTTGTCATTCCATCGACTTAAAGTACCAGGTCATTACAACATGGTAATCAGGTCATGGTATTAGCATTGAGTGGGGTTTGTTTTGTTCTGCACCCCATTAAAACTTGCTTTGGTTTAAACCTCTCCGGGCCTCACAAAAGGAGGAGTGTCATTAAGCCTCTCTCTCTGGGCTTTACAAGTATCTGCAAAGATTTAAGTACCTCAGCAATGTTAAGTCTCATTCCCCACACGCTATATATACATTTAGTGAGAAGAAATAGCAGTTTAAGTCAGCTGTCCAGTCAAAGAGAACAACATTTCTTAGCAGAACATCTGGGAAATGTTGCCAACACAAGGCACAGGCCAGTAAACCAAGTTCCTTAGCAGCACTTCATGTCATGCTTCAGCCAACACCTACACTCCAAAATAAATCTGTGAGAATGTGGCGCCATTGTCCTCAAAATGCTTTAAATAATCAGTTTTGTAGTCTCCTTCATCTATGTATCAAAGAGTTTTATCTTTCAGCAGGTCATATCCATTCAATCTCCACGCCACCGGTGAATGAATTACTCAATAGGGGGCAAACGCATGTTGAGTTTGAATTGTGGGTAGTAATTACAGGGCACAAAAAGGGAGGCTTGACAGCAGGAGGATGGCATTATTGCTGTTCCAAGTGTAAGAGTGCTTGGAAAAAAGGGGGGAAAAGCTGTGATTGATTGACAAGTCTAACAGTAAGATTCAGACTAAATGTACATCTTCTATAAGAGACGCATTTTTAATTTTCATACTGACATTTCTAATTTTCTCCTATACAATTGTTACGTAAGACATATTGTTGCACTGTCATAAACACTGTAACACATCACACTTTCTGTCACTTGGCTCCTAGAAAGACAAAGAGAAACACTGGTAACAGTGATTGAATATGTTTTTCCTTGTCTCTCAGAGTGGAGAGGGATGAGTTTGAGTTTGTTTGGAACATCTAAACACTTCTACACCTTATTTGGTAAGTCTCGCTGACAAGTAAGAGACAAATGTATTTTCCACAACCTCACGCTGACCCATCCTTGAAAATTATACAGGAAGAATTTGTTGCCCATCGTCCAAAAATCATCTGGAAAAGAATCAAACGCAGAGATGTGGAAAAACCCAAAACATTGAGCATGAAAACAAACCTGGACTGCAGATATTGCTGCAGATAGCAGCAGTGGGCTGCCGATGTTTCATACGGCTCCCCAAACCTTGCCCTCACTAGGACCTTAACTGTTCCTATAAACCATCACAAAGGAAATGAGGAACAATCACTTTCCTGAGAGAATAATAGGAGAGAAAAAGTCAACAAGGTGTCATCTGGTGTGATAAGGAAACCTAACAATGAGGTTTGGAGGAACTCCCTGAAGGGCTGAGAGGAGACAGCTTGCCAGGCTTAAGACTGCAGGAGCCAAAGGTGGTACGAGATGTGTGTGTGTGTGTGCTGTGTAGGCGTGTGTTTGTAAGTGCGTGACTCACATCAACTTGTGTAGATATCAACATTGTGCCAGCATCTATAGAAGCTAACACCTATCAGAGTTCAATGAACCTTTGCACTGTGTACCCGGACAGAAGTCAGGTATGAGTGAACAAAGCAATGGGTTTCACATTTTTAAAGGTATGTAATGCTGCCGAGCATTGTTCAAATTTAGATATTTCTATCGTAAATTACTGGACACCCCAAAGTTTGCCATAATACCCAGTACCAGTGTCTCATGCTAAATTAAAGATAAATGGTAATGAAATGACTTGCAAGACATCTAGAACGATTTTCATTGGATGACTGATACATCCATGAAGAACAAGACATCTTGGATTTGAATATTTCTGTGTAAGCATCAGATGTTTATTCATTACCTATCAACACATTGGGCCTCATTCACAGTGTGCGCAAATCTGTGTTTATACCATACGTACAAACATTTTTAGCACAAATCTGTCATTAATCCATATTTTCTTACCTGAATTTTTGCATACAAAATCAGAACTGCCTCATGTTCACCATGTGCACGCACACAATGAAGGCCTGGCTGCTCTAGAAAATGTCAACACACACCTTTTAACTAAATACCTAGCTTATTAAAAACCACAGTCATAAAAAAGGGCTTTAATGGACAACAATATTAAAAACTGTTGATTTTCTAATGCTTATGTACAGGATATATATAAAAGATTATGATTTAGCTCCAAGCAGATTGCCTATCGTGCCTTTCTGGTGTCAGTCCGTGCCTTCAAGAGAGAGCGCGCATCTTCAGAGACCAACATAACATGTTTAAAGAGAATGGTGAATGGTTTATCAGCTGTTTCCGCATGCCTAGACATTTACTAATATGTGCATAATAACATCACCGCTTGCTCCATAATACACCTTCTTTCCTTATATCAAGATATGGGGGTGTGGCACTACACTGATTGCCAATAGCTGGCATTGGCCTGTCAATTTAGAATGATTCTGACTCACTTAAAAAGCACGTTAGTAACAACAAAATTTGTCAGTGCATACATGTCATGAACCTGACGGTCATTTTGTATGCACACTTCTTTTGTGTGCATAGTCAGAACATTTCTGTACACATTAGTGAATTAGGCCCATTGTGTCAGTCGTGTGAGGAACAGGAGAGAATCTCTTTAACTATACTTGATTTCCTTGTCCTTACAGAACGTACTCAGTAGTTCTTGTGGACAATGTTGAAGCTATACATTCATGTATGTCATGCAGGACAAAGGAGGGGTCACGCGAGTGTACGTACACACCCAGGACAGGTATCCTGTTGTTATAAGCAGGAAGGCCTGTGGAACATAAAGCCAAAATTACTTTGATTTATCCTCTGATTTCTTTCCTCTTATGTAACGCTTCTAAAACGTCCCTGTGCTAACAAGGCTCAATCCCTTTTCACTGTTCTTTTTTTCTTGTTATTGTCTCTTGAATTATCCCGCTGACAGTGAATCAGTCTGCTGTATTGTAGTCATGTAGGTAAAACTACATTTTGAGTAAAGTCTGCATATTCTGTATTCAAAGAAATGTACAAAAATGTGTTCATACCATAGACTGTACAAAATAATGTTATTTATTTGAGCCAGAAGTGACAGTGATACTGTGAAGAAGTGAGGGGTGGATGTGACTCATAGATGCCACGACGCCTCACACACAGCCTGTCACTCAAGCGGCCCTGCCCTTAAATATGTGTAGCTTATAGCCTTAGTAAAATGTTAACGAATGAGTTGCATAAAGTCAGGCATTTTAACATGGGGGTCTATGAGGATTAGCCTGCTTCTGGAGCCTGCCTCAAGTGGTCATTCAAGGAACAGTCGTTTTTGGCACTTCATTGTTGGCTTCATTTTTCAGTCCTGGAAGTTTGTGGTTAGAATGTATTAACAAGCCAAAATACGTACATGTTTTACCCTCTATAAGTCAAAGCCACCAACACTGTACAACGTGTAAAACACTCTTAAAGTTTTTGAAATAAATGGTTGACTGGATCAGAACTTGCAGAGTGGAACTCAGCCGGGACTCATTCTCATTTGGGCTAAGAAAGGCAGGCTACCTAGTTCAATTGAGGCACACAGTAGTGTTGCATCAATTTAACAATGAGGCCTGTCGGTTCTGACCTTTCCTTCCAGCCTGGCACAGTGAGTCCTTCCATCCGTACGAGGCCTGTGTCCAGCTTGTGTCCACAAACAGAGGCTGCTCACTCACTCAGGTCCTGAAGAGACCAAATCAAATTACCAACACATATCTCCCACAATCTACTGCGACAGGATCACCCCCCGGGCAGGGCTGAAATGGATACAGCAATATACAACAGCACATGCAGAGGAAAGCGGGAGGACGGAGGGGAGTGGGAGGTGGGGGGGTGGGACATAGAGGAAAGCGGGGAGCTGTGTGTAGGGAAGGAGTCACACTGTTGTAAGCGCGGCAACAATGTCATTTAATTGATTCCATGCCATCTCATCAATTTTGATTAAAATGAAATGAGCCTCTGTACGTTTGAAAAGGTTAAAACAAATTGAAGGTGGAAATCACAGCTGGTAATCACAGTTTGTCTAACAGCGGGCTTTTAATGAAGCGACCCGCTTGCCATCATTCATAGACACAGACAGATGAACTTTTCTTCCGACAGCCGTTGAGCTTTAATATGCGGTTGTGCCAAAATAGATTCATGGTCTTAGCATTTTAAAGTAATGCTTTGACTAAAAAAGGGACTATTTGATGAAAATGTTTATTGTCTGTACATCAGTTTACATGTGATTGATACAGATTCTCTGTCTTGTATCTATAATTGTATTGACAGAATAGACACGCACATGCAGTATAACAAAACCAAACTTTCACATGGTCTTCACCAACACGTTTCAGTACATCGTTCTCCAAATCTCATACAGTGTGTCCGTTCTGGTGTTTCTTCAATGATAAAATGTTCCATTAGCACATACACACTGCATCTGTTCATAATTAAGACTTCTTCCCACCTCACAATGAATACAGGTTGGGTCACAGAGAGGCCAATGAAGAAATATAATGCAGACAAACTGAGTGATTATAGCACATAAGTCACAGTAATATTGTTGTTTTCTTTAAGATATTGCTGCATTAAACAAAAACATGATAAATCCATTGAAATGTTTATGTTCTAGATTTTACTTTCTGCTAGGCTGAGACTCAAAGAACTCATTCATATCATGCGTTATCTTCTGTTTCAGTGCCCCGTGATTAAATGTGACATTTGCACACACACACACACTTGTGCACCATAAATCTGATACTAACTTAAACATCATGGTTGTCTAGCTCTACCATTAATTTAAAGGACAGGCCAAAGATGACAAAAGATTTAAAACTCAGAGTGGTACTCACAAGCAGAGCAAAAACAAACGTGCACACAATTGAATTGTAGTAGGTAACTACTGGCACCTGGTGGTGGCTTGGAGAACCAGAGGTGCAGCTGTAGCCCCCTTCATTGCACCCATGCCTCATTATAAACAACAGAAGTCATTACAGGTTCCCTCAGTGATGAATATAAAAATGCAGGCAAGATTAAAATCTTATTCTTGTTTTATTTTAAAAAGCAAACTTTGCAGTGTTAACAAAAAAAAAAAAGAAAGAAAAAAAAAATCACATAATTGCAATGCACCTCGCTAAATAAATAACAGTGCTGCTAGTTAATCTGAAAGCATACCCCGCTGGGATATACTGTTGTGAAGAAGCACTGTTGCCTTTTTGCTCACAAATTGCCCTATTTTCAGTGGTTCATTTGCTTTAGTAAACTTAAAGCCGCGCAGACATGCTGCTGTCTCAGCAACAACAGTCTTCAGTAGAAATGCAAATAGATACACATGCAAAGCAAACCTCTGGCTAATTATACAGCCATCTTACAAGGTCTGTGTCCCTGAGCACTGGAAAAAGTGTAATGCGCAGCATGTATGCTCTTCGTAGACATAGCTTTAATACAGAACATCTGCGGGTTGCCAGGTTAGAAAGATCTTAATAAAGCTTACTGTACACTAATTATACTGCAACACAGAAGCACGAGGACTCTTTGCTTATATTTAAAAAGGTGTTGGTTTGGCATTTTTTTTCCACTCATTTATAGAGGATCACAAAGACAAAGGAGGGGGTACACAACGCTATGTTCATCTAAGTCCAAGCGGGGGTAAGCTCAGGCTACTGAGAATGATGTATCCAAGACAAAAACATGGTGAGGCAGTTTAAATATAGCATAAAACACTGGCACTAACATTAAAACTCTAAAGATTGCAGGGTTTAGAAATGTTAAACACTGATGAGTGACATATTTTCATCCTATGACTAGCTTTTCATTTTTTTCCTGATGAATACATAACCAAAACACGCGCTCACACAAAACTTTAGGGATAAAAGAGTCTCTAATGAGACATTTCTTGTGCAGTGACTTGGGGATGTGGTTCTTTGAAATCTCTATAAGGCACTAAAATTGAAGATAGAAGCACTCTAAAACCATCTATAAAAAGGCAAGCACATGACTTATACTATGGCTCTGCTGTGGCAAATGACTTGAATTTGCTAGAAGTCGCTGGAGTGGATGACTCTTGCTTTTTTTTCTTCTCAGTGCAGTGGATACAGTGTTCTGTCTCAGTGCAGTCAAGCAGAGTTCACGGTCAGTCATCTTTTTTGTCAGAGGTGCTGTCTTCCTGTTTTTCTGCCGAACTGGTCTGACAGGACAATTCCAGGTCACCTGGACTCGCCTCCTGAATTGCCTGGTATCTCTGAAGCTCCAGATAGGTGGTGAAGAGCTTGGCATACTCTGGGTGGGTCGAGGCAAAGCTCTGAAATTCACCTGAAGAATCACAGGCACAGAAAAAAGCATTAGGATACAGTGTAGCTCAGAATAAAAGGACGTTTAAATAATAATGCTAAAAAATACTGTACATATTTCCTGCACATATTCCTGTTCCAAAATATCCTGGTGGAAATGCAAACAGAGGTTAGAAGACCAAAATGTAGCTTGGCATTGGAGTCAACTCACTGAAGGTGATGAAACCAGAGCCGTCGGCATCAATCTCCTTGAAGAGCTTGGTCATGTTTAGATCGGACACACCCAGAGCAGAGCGCAGCAGAGCAGTAAACTCCTCTCGGGTGATTTTCTCATCCTCATCTGTATCAAACAGCTGCATGAGAGAGAGGACAGAAACAGAGAGAAATGTTTTTCACTTGAAAATGTATGCATGTTTTAGAAAAATAAAGTCTATTTAAAGTATGGAACAGGTAGGTGGGTTAGGAAAAACTTACATAAAACTGGGGAAACTTATTTTTGCTAAATTAGCTGGACAAAAATAACTTTTCACTTCACATTACATAAACCCTTGAACTGTTTGTTCAAAACCACATTTGACCTTATGGCCAGCAAAGTGACTCCACGCTCTCCACAACAGACACACATTGTTAACTTGACATTATCCAAGCCCCTCTGAATGCTGCCTCTGTGTCTTCCTGCAGTAGTGCTTCTGCTGTGCTCTAATGTCAACTAAAGGCAGGGCTGGGTGATTTAGCTGAGATTTAATACTTCTTTTGTATTCTGCTTATTTTTACTGTAAATTAAATGTTGACTTTTTATATTTAGTATAAAAAGTAAGCATTATATGCTGTAGCTATGCATGCATAATTTGTCAGGGGTTCTAGTTACATCTCCAAGAGGTCTGCATGGTACAGTTGGGTTTCCATCCAAATGTATCGCAAATTTTAAGCAAATTTTGTGAAAATGCGCAAAAGAAAATGCGAATTTATGCACGTTTCCATTCGTTATTGTTTTGCGAGTATTGGGAGTCAACAGGTCGAGCAGAAGGTGGCGCTTCTCATGAAAA